>NC_134587.1:96012340-96329340 GCF_037038515.1 Microtus pennsylvanicus | reverse complement strand
CCAGATACCCAGATTCACTTATACATATGCTACATTTCAATCTTCTTTATAAAGAACTTTTTTATTTTTGTTTGATGTATGATACCTGTGAGCTGTCATGCAGATTCTAACCTAAACTGTGGTGCTCTACAAGAGAATCACGTGCTCTTAAACCACTGAGAACATCTCTGTACCAAACTTTTCCTTTTATTTTGTCAATAATAAAAACTATATTTTTTGTCATTCATAACATAATTTGAATCACAAACTTCTAACCCTTTTGTTAAACATAAAGTATGTTTCCATATATAGTGTTTTAAAGACATTAACTGTGACTTACGAGTGAAGTTACAAACATGGAAGTTCATTCCTTTATTTTTATAAAAGTAAAATATGTGGTTATCACATATTGAACTCAATATTAGTAAGTATCAATATAGTAAAAAATAATTATGATTTTTCCTTTTAGAAAAAAGTATTAAGCATAAAAAAGTAAAATTTTGAGGAATTTAAAACCAGTGCATAAACACTGACATGTGCACACCAGTCATACAAGAGAATACATGTAGTTTTTTGTAAAATCCTCATTCATTGTGACAGCAAGTGGGAGTTTACTGAGGCCTCTGAGAAATGATATTGTGGTGATGAAGTGATAAAATATTAGTACTCATGGTACTTTTGCTAAATTTATCAAAATATAATTATAAAACTTTGTAATCTTTAATACTTAATATTACATACTAGTCACCTGTCTCACTGGGAGCAATAATTCTTACAAACAGTAAAAAAAGAGAACTAGTTTGTAGTGGATTATTTTTAGAATCTTACACACAATCAAACACACATATGAATTATATCTTCATCGTGGAAAGGCAAGTATTTTGTCCTTTACCAGTTTTGCATTTTCTGAAGATTTCTGTCTACTGACCTGCTACTAATAGACATCTTTAGGATGATGTCATCTTCACAGAGAGTTATACTATCCTAATTCTCAAAGTTGTAGAAGATTAGCATCATACATATTAAAAGAACGATCTGCTAGTTATGTATCAATAATTGTCAGGGAGTATGCATGTGTTATACTGATGAAGCACACCTTCAATAATTTCTATGACATATAAAAATTTTGATTATTTTATGAGATGTAATAAATTTTACTATGAGAATATGGCTCAGTCTATCGCCTAATATACAAACTACATCTACATTCTCCTATTCTATAAACTACATACACGTACAATACACACATACATTTATATAGTGTAATCTTGAGATTATTTGAACGTCTTAATTCAGTTGAGTCAACACAAATATGAATCATTTACAAGAGTTAACATTTTATGACTTCTGCGGATGTTTTAGAAATGATAACACAAAGCTGGGTCATACTTGTTAAACTTTTGTGCTAATCTCTAACCATTATGAATAACTGAAATCTAGCACACTAACAGTTAACAGTTAACGGGAATAGACCCATAGCATCACCCTTTACCCACCCCACCACACACAAAGAGAAATACCAGCGGCCATTATTGTGTTCAGTCTCACATATCATGGCTGAAAAAGCAACTGAGATTTTACTAAAAATACCTACCTCTTTCTGTACTAAATTCATAGCACATAGAAGCTGTGGAATAATGAACCAATCATTTTGATATGGTAGTTATTTGTATGACTTGTTATAGGAAGCTATGATGTGAAGGAAATTATTAAATGATATTTTAAATCAAGCTACAGTGTGCTCTCCAAAAGGTTTTTTAATAGTATACTTGTCACAAGACAATTTTCAATCTCTTTCCATGTTTCTTTACTTTTATTGTACTGACCTAGTAAAAACTTTTTTTAAAAAAAAAAACAAAAAAACACCATGTTCTTAAGTATAAATACAAAAGACAAATTGCCCTTGCAATGTTGCTTTCTTGATTCCACTGCCAATAGATACTTAGCACATTTGTGGTAACCAAGGGCTTTTCTGACAAATTTCTGCTTCTCAACTGTCATTTACAATGGCTGTGGAATGTCAGCTAACATCTGTGCAGCAACTTTTTTCTTAGGAAACTGCAGTAATAATACTTACCTGTTCCACAAGGGTGTTGTATGGTTTAGACAGAGTCACATTTTGAACACATAAAGCATTTCAATTCTAAGGTAATATTGTAAACATACTACTCATTATCATTTTTGATCATATGGAATGGTACCCAAGAGAATATGACATTTAGTTTTTAGAGTTTCACTCTTTGAACTTTATACCATTCAGCTCACTACATCCCCATGACCTTTTTTTCTCTCTTTCTTTCTTTCTTTCTTTCTTTCTTTCTTTCTTTCTTTCTTTCTTTCTTCTTTCCTTTTCTTTTCTTTCCCTTCTTTCCTTCCTTCCTTCCTTCCTTCCTTCCTTCCTTCCTTCCTTCCTTCCTTCCTTCCTATTTTTTTGAGACAGTGTTTCTCTGTAACTTTGGAGCTTGTCTTGGAACGATTTCTTGTAGACCATGCTGACATCAAACATACAGAGATTCGCCTGTTTCTGTCTCCTGGGTGCTGGGATTTACTTTGCGCATCACTACTATCCCCCTATAACCTTTTAAATGCTGAAAAGTTTGACTAAATAAAACTCATGTGTTGTCTATAGATGGGTGTTATTTCTGCCTATTTTACTAGCTCCCTAATTTTTTAAAGAATTTATAAGGCTCTATGTGCCTCAGTCTGGGTTGGATTGGCAGGAGAAATTTCACCATTTAGCACTCAGCATCAGAATTATTTTCTATGGAAAGCTATGTTTGGGGTTATGTCTTAGATAATTTGTCTTAGACTGAAACACCCTAGGTAACAGTGAAATAGGCAGGATTAAATTAGAATAGAGGATGGAAGTCCATGGGAAAGTAGGAGAAAAGAGTGGGATATAGAATAATAAGGATCTTTTAAATTTTTCACCTACTATGATACCTACTATGAAACCTACTATTGTTGAGACTTCCATGTACAAACACACACTAGAAAAGGAATTAAAATTGTCAAGAATGCCCCTAATAAGTGCCATACATTAACCCATATAATTCCCAGTATCAGGAATGTGTTACTACCTTTGTTGTGTCATGCAATGAGGTCCCATAGCCCTTAATACCTTGTTATCAATGATGCTGATTCCCTTAAATAACTTGAAAATGAAAGCCTATTGCCAAAACATAACATATTTGAGCTACATAAGATGGGGAAACCCAGTTGGTATGGACTTGGAAGTTTCATTCCTAACGGCTAACTTTCAACATACTGGAAGATACATGGATGTTACTGGGGGGAAGGAAATAGTCTTCAGTTTTACAAAACTAAAATTTCTGCTATGGTATAGATTAGTCAGGCAACATGTGCTCCCCACTGCAATATTGACATCCCAGAATATGGAAAGTCTTTTAATTTTTGGGTGACTTCTTAAATTTCTTCCTTCAAATATTTAATTTCTTATCATTCAGGTCTTTCACTTGTTCGGTTACAGTTACTCCTAGATAGTTTATGTTATTTGTGACTGATGCAAAAGCTGATATTTCTCTGATTTCTTTCTTAGTCCATTTGTCATCTGTGTAAAGGAGGGCTACTGATATTTTTGAGATAGTCTTGAATCATGCTACTTTACTGAAGGTGTTTATAAGTTGTAAAAATTCCTCGGTAGAATTTTTGGGATCACTTATAAAAACTATCATATCATCATCAGATAGTGAGAGTTTGACTTCTTTTCTTCCATTTTATCTCCTTAATCTCCTTTTGTTGTCTTATTACTCTAGCTAGAACCTCAAGTATTATACTGAATAAATATGGAGAGAATGGACAACCTTATCTTGTTCCTGATTTCAGTGGGATAACTTTGAGTTTCCCTTCATTTAGTTTGATGTTGGCTGTTGACTTGTAGCCTTTACTATGTTTAGATATACTCCTTCTATCCCTGTTCTGTGCAAGACCTTTATTAGGAATGGATGTTGTGTTTTAACAAAGGCTTTTTCAACATCTAATTAGATGATTATGTGTTTTTTCCTCCCGTTTGTTTATATGGTAAATTACATTGACAGATTTTTTGTATGTTGAACCATCCCTGCATCTTTGGGATGAAGTTGACTTGATCATGGTGGATGATTTTTCTGATGTGTTCTTAGATTGGGTTTCCCAGTATTTTATTGAGTTTTTTACATCAATGTTCATGAATGAAATTGGCCTGTTATTCACTTTCTTAGTAATGACTTTGTGTGGTTTGGGTATCCAGGTAATTTTAGCCTCATAAAACACATTTGGTAATGTTCCTTGTGTTTCTATTTTGTGGGACAATTTGAGGAGATTTGAGGAGTATTGGTATTAGTTCCTCTTTGAAAATATTGCAGAATTCTGCACTGAAACCACCTGGCCCAGGGCTTTTTATGGTTGGGAGAATTTTGTTGACTGTTTCTATTTCTTTAGAAGGTATAGGTCTATTTAATTTACTTATCTGGTCTTGATTTAACTTTAGTAAGTGATATTTATCCAGAAAATTGTCCATTTTCTTTAATTTTTCCAATTTTGTGGATTACAGGTTTTTGACCTAATGATTCTTTAGATTTCCCCTGTGTCTATTGTTTTGTCTCCTTTTTCATTTATTTCAGTGGGGAGCCTACTTGTTTGTTCCCAACAGCTCAGCCCAAAAATAACCCCACAATAACTAACTGTATTAATTAAATCACTGCTTGAATCATTAGCTCTAGCTTCTTAATGGCTAACCCTTACATATTAATTTAATACATTTCTATTAATCTGTGTATGTCGCTATGAGGTTGTGGCGTAACAGGAAATGTTCTACTGTCTGTCTCCAGTGGGGCTACATGGCTTCTCTCTCACTCTGCCTCATTTCTCTCATCATTCAGTTTAGTTTTCCCTGCCTAGGTCTGCTCTACCCTATCACAGGCCCAAAAGAGCTTCTTTATTAACTAACCAATGTTATTCACAGAATACTGAGGGGAATCCCACATCACCTCCCCTTTTCTGTTGAAAAAAAAAGGAAGTTTTTATTTTTAACATAGTAAAATTACATATACAAATTAGGTATCAATAAAGAATTACAGTTACAATATTTATATCTATTTTATCTTTTATCTTAAGTAAGGAAAACTATATAATTACTATCTGTTCTTCAGTTCCATCAAAGACGCCAAAAGGATATAATATTACCTAAGCAAACAGGAAGTACATTGTAAGCAACTTCCAAAACTCTGGAATTGACATTTTAGACTAATGGTACAATTATATAACTTTGGTTTTAATCTTTGAAAAATCATATCAAATATATTTAGAGTATTTTTAGAAAAATATATTTTCATAAATTCTGTATTAATGCAATATTTTAATCTTGAAATCATTTCAAATACACACATATATTTTTCTTTTCTAAAATTAAGAATATTAATTTTCCTAATCTTTTTTTTTTTTTTTTTTTTAGTTTTTAGAGACAGGGTTTCTCTGTGGCTTTGGAGCCTGTCCTGGAACTAGCTCTGTAGACCAGGCCGGTCTCAAACTCACAGAGATCCGCCTGCCTCTGCCTCCCGAGTGCTGGGATTAAAGGCGTGTGCCACCGCCACCACCGCCCGGCAATTTTCCTAATCTTAATAGCTTAATGTTTAGAGTATCTCTTTAATGTTTACGTTATATCCCTTTAACTTAATTTGAATCACTCTAAACATATACCAATTTTTCAGTTGCTATAATTTTAAACAGGTGACACCAACACATTCCCAAATTAAATTGAATTTTTGAAAATAAAATCAATTGTATTTCCTGTATTTTATAATTAACGAGAAATAGATTTGTTGGATTAAGGACTGCATATGAATAAAAGTAACTTAAAATACAATATAGTTCAAAATAGAATGGCTGATGTCATAGTTATGGAAATTTAATATTAACAGGAGGTAAATTTTTTGCAATAATCTAATCATCACCTATATTATACTTAGGGAAATGGTGTCACTGTAGAACTCCCCTGAACGATTCAGAGTCTCACAGGAACATGCATCAGGGGCATATGACTCACATTTCACAATTTCATGATCAGATTTCCATATCTGAAAATTTAATTTTAACTCTACTTCTAAGATGTTCTAACTCTTCACCAGTGATCCAGATTTGTGAAAAATAGAGAGTATGCACCAGGCTGGTAATAATGATTTCCTCTAAAATGGTTAGTGATCAATACCACATACCAGTCACTACATTTTCAGTGTATCTTCTGAAAATGGATACTGTGGATAAGGAAGCTGCACTGAGAATCCTTTTTTAAAGAAAAACAGGAACATTTGGTTCAGCACTCTTCAAGACTAGAGATATGTTTCATAGCTGACAATGGTTTGGGAGTAGTATATGATAAATTAGAGCCTGAAGGCCAAGCACTGTCTATAGGTTTCTTTCACAGAGAAACACACAGGAGGAGTGGTGCTTTACGGGCACATGTGGTGGAAATAGGAGAACTAGATTCGATCCTGACACACCATGTGTGTACAGCACTCAAGTTTTATTGCCCATTAGGCTGAGCTTTATGTTCCTGTGAGAGAATATCTGATAAAAATGGCTTGAAGGATGAAAGAAGTGTTTTGATCCGTAGTTTCACATATTTCCTTCTGTAATTCTCAGTTCTGTTGAAGATGATGTAAGAAAATCATGGGGGCAAACTCTATTCTCCACGGGGCTGACTGGTGACAGCAAGAGAATACGGAACTGAAGAGCAGGTAACTTTCAAAGGCACTACCACGGTAACCTATTTCCTCCAACTAGACCCCATAGCCTATATTTTTGGTTGTGAGCCTAGCCTTTAACGGCTGAGCCATCTTTCATCCAGCCTGACCCCATAGCTTATATTTGTCACCCCCTGACAGTATGGCACCATCAACTTAGACCAAGTGTTGCATGCATTTGTCACCAAGGATACTTCATTTTCACATCAAGATACCCATAAATGAAATTTGACAGAACTACTTTTGCATATCTGAGTGCTACCATTATAAGTTGCAGGTTTGTGACAAAACTACACTAAATACAGGGCATAAATTGTTATTAATGTCTCTTTTTGGTAAATGGGCTGGTTAATATAACACCTAGACATGCTTTTCAGTGATGTGTCTTCTACACTGAGAGGTTCATATTTTACTCCAAGGCAGGATGTGAGACTACATTTCATGGAATATGAAATGTTATAAAACTCTACAACAAAACCCTATAACTCAGTGCGCATTGTATCTTTAGAAAGATAGTGATGTTTGTGCATACAAAAGATCAATTAGAAGAAATAACACGGCTGTTTCCAGAAGTTATTGTTCTTTAAATATTATAGTGACAAGGAAATGAAGACAGAGGGTGCAACGTGTGGATTAGAAGCTCTGTGTTCAAGGTCAGTTCAATTCATGTATCTTTGTGCTTGGGAGACACACAGACTCTACGGAATTTCTGAAGACAGTAATGGCAATTATATTGAGAGATACACTGTGGCTAAGAATAAAATTGCAAACATACTTGCTGTCATTCTTGGGCAACTATACTGAGGCAACTCAAAATATCTCATTCTGATATTGAAGTTGAAGTTAATATCAAGTATGTTGTCATTGCCATTTATTTATTCACTCACTGTATTTAATAAATAATCCTTTCCCTTAGGGCTAGAATGATGTAGTTTATCACTTAATTACAGCGTTACAGGATAAGTGGGATATGTGATTTGCCTTTAATAATTACCATGGGAACACAGCTTGCTTTCATTGATTTTTCAAGTTCCCACAATTACAAGAAAGACAGAGTCCCTTGTGCAGATGAAAGCGCTCACAAACCTCACCCCCATTATTTACCTGTAATTGTTGGGGGATTTCAGGCCTTGACAATTGGGGTTTGGTAAGGCAACTTACTCATTTTCGTGGACTAAAAGTACATTAGCTGCTACGTTCTGAGTAGTATGTAGTAATGGGGACAGAGCACAATAATTCACTTAGCAGATGACAATGATATGAACTAAGATTACCTTAATACTAAAAGAGAAGCATATACTTTAGAGACTCCTGGACTGGCAAGACTGATAGACTGAAAGACTGGCTACCTTGAAAAAAAAAGGCTCGGTTGTGACAATATGTACTTCTATTTACCATGGAATACTGGACGAAGTATAAGGATGACAAAATTTAAATATTCACTGTAATAGAATAAATATAGTACACTTACATATTTACTTGTTCTTCTATAAATTTCTAAAGGAAATCAGAGTGGTGAGAAAACATACACCTGCATTACCTTATAATGCCTTAATTCTTAGTCATCCCTGTGTCTCAACTTCCACAACCATTCCTTAGAAATATACCAGCCATGCAGTACAGTGAGGCAGGTAGGAAATATTCAGTCTCCCTCATTCCCTCCAAATCCAATCCCTCAGTCTCAATCCCAGCTCTGCTGTGTGGTTTCTACTCTCTATTGGACTCAATTCTCAGGAGACTACACATATTTTCTTAGGAAAACATACATTCTTCATTTCTGTTGATCTCTTAAGCCCCACTGCACCCATCTATCTAGCCAACCACCATTCCAAAGTGTCAGCTCCTGATACCTAAAAACGCATTCCACCCTAAACTGTCAGTGAACACACCCAGCAGAATCTCAAAAGCATTTCCAACAAGGCAAACCAATGCCGTGACACTCCCTTAAGTGTGAAAGAATGCAATAGAAACCAATGAACAGAACACCCTCCCAAAACAGACCAGACCCGACATCAACTCTGAGAATTATAATTATCTCAAACCCAGCTGCCTATATGCCAGCAAAAACAAAAGAAAACATACGTGTGCACACACGCACATGTGTGTGCACGCACACACACACAGAATCTCAACAGCAATGATAATATGGCTCGATTAGAGCACAACAACCACACCACAGTCCTTTCCAAGAAACATAATACAGCAGAAACACAAGATAAGAACTTCAAAATAGCCTTTATGAATATGTTAGAGGTCCTTAAAGAGAAATTAATAATTCCATTAATGAAATCTATAAAAAAACAAGGAAATGAGAAAATCCATTGATGAAATCTATGAAAATATACAATAGTGGAATGAAATGAATAAAACATTTAAGACATGAAAGTGAAAAAAGAATGGATAGAAAAAGCTCAAACTATAGGAAAACTGGACATGAAAAATAAAGGCACTTGAACTGCAACCTTAAAGGCAGACTGAAAGAAATGGATGAAAGAATCTCAGGCAATGAAGATAATGTAGAAAAATGGATATGTCAGCCAAAGAAAACATTAAATCCAAAAACATATAATAATCCAGCCACAAAATATCCAGATGATCTGGGACATAATAAAAATTCAAAACATAGGAACAAAGGAAGGAGGGTAAACCCATGTCAGAGACACAGAAAATATTTTTAACAAATTAATGCAAAAAAATTCTAAATCTAAAGGAGGAGATGCCCATCAAGGTACAAGAAGCATACCAAACACAAAATAGGTTGACCCAGAAAAGAAATTCTTTTCTGCATATAAATAATCAAAACAGTGAACACAGAGAGCAAAAGAAAGAATGTTAAAAGTTGAAAGGTAAAAAGCCATTAATATATAAATGCAAAACTATTATAATACAATACTTGACATTTCCAAGGAGACATCAAAAGATAGAAGGGTCTGGATACATATACCCAGGCTCAAAAAGATGAGAGAAGCCACTCAGACTACTTGGCAAGAAAAATTTTCTAATATAATAGGTGGAGAAAATAAGACATTCCATGATGAAAGTAAATTTAAGCAATGTATTTCTCAAATCCAACGCAACAGAAGGTACTAGAAGAAAAACATCAAACTGAAGATATTAACCACAACCAAGAAAATACAAAAATAATTAGTATCAGGCCAGAAAGTAGTAATGGGGCAACAAAACACACCACACCACAACAGCAAAATATTGGGAATCAACAATACTACTCTAATAAATTCCAAAACCAGTGGTCTTAATTGTCCATTAAAAAGTCACAAACTATCAGAATGCATGGAAAAGCAGGATTCATTTTTCTGCTGCAACCATGAAACATATCTTAACATTCAAGATAGATATTACCCCAGGGCAAAAGCATAGAAAAAGATATTCTAAGAAATATGCTAAGTAAGCTGAAATAATCCTTTTAATATCTGACAACAGACTTCAAACTGAAACTAATCAGAAGAGATATGGAAGGACACCACATACTAATGAAAGGAAAAATTCACCTAGAGGCTAGTTCAATTCTTAATGTCTGTGCAGCAAACACAAGGGCCTCTAAGTTCTCAGAAGAATTGATGCTACATATTAAATCACATATTTGTACTTAAGCAGTTACAGTGGGTTAGTTCAATACCCACTTTCATCAATTGACAAATCATCCAAACAAAGACTAAGTAGAGAAATTCTAGAGCTAATAAACCAAGTTTACCTAATAGATCTTTACAGAATATTTTGCACAAGTAATTCTCAGTACCTCATGGAACTTCCGCCAGAATTGACCACATAATCAAACATGAAGAAAGTCCCAAGAGATATAAAGACACTGAGATAACTCCCTGAATTCTTTAGAAATATCAAGAACAACTGAAACAACAGAGTTCAAATAGTCACAGAAACTGAAAAACATCACCTGAATGTAAAATGAGTCAATACAAAAGATAAGAAAAACTCTCTTTAGGATTGAAGGAAGATGAAAGTACAGCATATCTGAACTCTTGGGACACAATGAAGATGCTTACAACAGACCAGTTTATAGTATGAAGTTTATAGTATAAATATAATATATATTCAGTTTTGAATAGAACAGTGAAAATATTTTAGTAACTTAACAATACATATGAAAGCTCTAGAACAAACAGAAGAAACAATACTGAAAAGTAGTAGATGGCTAGAAATAATCAAACTCAGTACTGAAATCAGTATAATAGAAACAACAACCACAATAAAAACTTCAAAGTATTAATGAAAAACAAAAGATTTTATTCTTTGATAAAAAACAATAATATTGACCAGCCTTTAGCTAAATCATCTAAAAGTCAGAGAAAGACAACCCAAGAAAACAAAATTAGAGATCATAAGTGGTGCATAAGAGAAGAATTTAGAAAATCTGGTAAGGATATACTTTTTTTTTAAACGAGGAAGAAAAGTTTTATTAATAATAAACATTAAACAACAATATAACAATGAAAAGTTATCCATAATTAACAAAGAGTTAAACGAAATTGTCTTGGACATTTTCCCTATATAGAGGAGCAGAGCTTCTGCGTGCAGGTGGAACTCCGTAGGTAATTTGCTTCTTTAACTACACATCATCATCAGGCAGTGGGGCAACAGGCACAGCTGCAGGTGTGTGCCCTGCCACTAAGATATGGATGATGACATCTACTGAATCAGCTGATGTGTGTTTAAGCTGCTCTGGTTCATCCTCGGGCAGAGTTGGTCCCCCTACTGCCGAATCCGCGATCTCAGTGTCCTCTTTGGGTGTCAGGTCTCCCCGTGGCCCTGCCACAGAAGGTGGTGTAGGACGCAGCTTCTCTTGGATCTCTGTGGCATCCGGCATCGGGGCTAATAATTTTTCTGCCCTGCAGAACCTGCAATTTCTGGCCTCCTCATCGTCGACAAGCATTTGCTTGGACTCCTGAGCCTCCAACTGTGACAAGAGCTTCAGGATCTCTACTTGGTAGAACTTAAGAGGCAAGTTCCAACACAGGAAGTCCACAAGGGTCTTCAGGGTCTCCTGATCCGGAGCCACCCGAAAATCCTGTGGCATTTTGTGTATCCAGTGGATCAGAAAGAGTAGAATGTCTCTGTAGGAAAGAGCGGGTTAACAGGAAGTAGAGTCAGAAGCCCGGCTGGCCTCCCTTCTCCAGCACAGGAGCGGTCCCTCAGATGAGGAAAAGGCTCCTCGGCCCACGTGCTTCTGGTTCTAGAAGTGAGGACTCTGTGGAGAGGGCCCCAGACACTTGCTGTGCCTGGGAGACAGAAAGGGCTAACTGGACTGCGCTGTGATGGGGATGGATTCCCCTGGGGCCCTTGAGCTCCGGCCTTCCTTCTGATCCTCAGAACCAAGGCTATCACTGGAGATCTTGGTTTCTCCACCTGCACATGAAGTCTCTGGTACCATTTTTTATGGGGATCCAGAGAGGAAGGTGACCACTAACGGCTAAATCCCCAAGCCGAGCCACCCCTGACCTCCCGCTCTGCAGTTAGGCCTTTACCTCCCTTGTCACCCAAAGCCCACTCACCTCTTTCTGTAATAATTCTTCAGAGAGACAACCTGGAAAGGTTCATACCTGTGGCATTTTATGAGCGTGTCACTGCTAACGTCATATGTCCCCAACCCACCTAGAGATCTGGAGGAAGCTCTTAAATCCCGTATAGGAATAGAAGCTAGGGAGTGGGTTGGAGTGCAGGGGGCTCTTTGTACTCTTCTGACTTCCATGCTGAGGGCCTGGGAATGAGCCTCTGGTCACAGACCTTTAGGGTCATGAACTCAACGGCTGGAACCCAAGCTGCCCCTTTTCAGGGTCCTTGGGTTTATAGGGTTTCCTTGGGCCCCTGCAGGGATCCTTTCTGGCTCCATTTTCCCCATATAACCTTATCCTTTTGAGCCTTCTTTGCAAATGGGAAAAAGCCTTTGCTCAAGACGTAAGAAAGAGTAGTGTTTGTCACTACTTGGGTAAATATCACAAACTCGATTCCTCTCCTTGCCCTCTATCTATGCCATGTTAGTCAGAAGCGGCAGGCAGGGGAATAACTCTACCAGGACACAGTTGTACTTTTCCTGGAGAGCACACAGCCCTGGAGAAGAGCAGTGTTCTCCTAAAACCAAACCAGGACACGAGGGGGTCAGAACTCAGATGTAGTCACTCACAGAATCACGTCCGTTATCAATTCCAGCACCTCTCGGGTGGAGGCAAAAACGGGATACACAGCAAGGAAAGCACTGATAAAATCGTACTTCCCCTTTTTCAGAGCTTTCGGGAGGTAGGGCACGACTTTCTTTATAAAGTCTGGATGTTTATAGTCAAATTTCAGCGGTTTAAATAGGCGGTCCAGGTCCTCTTGACCCTGAGGAAGGAACAAGAAAGAAAGGAGCTCTAAATGTGGAAACTCTGACAGGCAGCAACAACCCATCACCACACACTGAGGAGAAAAGTGGGCGTAAAGAATGTTCCCCAGTGTTCTCACAGATCACACCCCAGGCAGGGATGCAGTGGATTAGGGGGACCAGAAAGGACTCCTGCTCCAAGCTGGCCTGTCTTACCGGGCTTTTCCTGGTCGAAGATGACCAGACGTGTGTGAGAAGACACACCAAACGTCCCCAAAGGTGGCCAAAGTGACCATCTTTTCTGCGGTCTAAGCCATGAGATTTCCTAGAGCAGGAAAACATCCTCACTCATTGAGTGTCTCAGGACAAGTGACTCCGCCTCAACTGTGAGGCATCTACCAGTCTCTGGTTACCTGGCAACCCTGATGCCAGGTTACACCTGGACCATTGTGAGGAAAGTGAGGTCACTTTCTGGACCACTCCAGCCTGAGCCTCCTGCACACAGGCTTTCTCTAGATCTGGTCAGGGCTGTCAGCTGCTCTCCTTCTGCCTTGGCATGTGTACAGTGTATCACAGAGATGTTCAATGCTCGTAGCTCCTAGTTGTTGGAACTCTTTGGGGGAAGGATTAAGACGTGTGGTCTTGTTGGACTAAGTGTGTCACTGGGAGTAAGCCCTGAGGTTTCAAAAGCCCATTCAAACCAAGACACACCATAGAACAACTTGATAATTCAATGAGTTTACCAAGATCAGTTCCAAGAGCACGGGTGAAGGGTTACAGGAGCAGGGACCCCTTGAAGGTAGCTGAGTCACTGCATAGCCCATATAGTCGGTGGACAAGGTGCTGACTCTCAAAAGCTGCAACTGTGGTGGTCTTAGTGCACCTGCACACGGCCAGCCAGGGCAGGGTCGCTTTGCCACCAAATTGGAAACTATAAAAGAAATGGACAATTTTCTTGATAGATATCACTTACCAAAGTCAAATCAAGATCAGATACATGATTTAAATAGCCCTATAACCCCTAGTGATATAGAAGCACTCACTAGAAAACTTCTGACCAAAAAAAGCCCAGAGTCAGATGGTATTAGCATAGAATTCTATGAAACTTTTAAAGAGGAGTTAATGCCAATATCCTTCAAATTATTCCACAAAATAGAAACAGAAGGAAAACTCACCGATTCATTTTATGAGGATACAGTTTCTCTGATACCCAAACCACACAAAGACTCAAAAAAGGAGAGAGATTTACAGACCAATTTCTCTCACGACCATAAATACAAAAATAGTCATTAAAATACTTGTAAACTGAATCCAAGAACACATCAAAAACATCATCCACCATGATAAAACAGACTGCATCCCAGAGATACATGGATGGTTCAATAGACAAAAAGCTGTATATGTAATCAACTATGCAAAAAAAAACCACTGGGAAAAAAACTCACAGGATTATCTCATTAGATGCAGTAAAGGCCTTTGGCAAAAATTCAACACCCATTCATGACAAAAGTATTGAAGAGAGTAGGGATCCAACGGATACACCCAAACATAATAACGGTGATTTACAGCAAGTCTATAAACTTCAACATCAAATATAAGTCTCCAACATCAGATTAAATGGAGAGAAATCCAAAGCAATTCCACTGAAATCGGGAACAGGACTGGGGTATCCGTTCCCTCCATATGCATTCAAAATAGTACTTGAAGTTCCATCTAGAGCAACAGGAACACTGAAGGAGGTCAGGGGTACACAAAGTAGAAAAGAAGAATTCAAGTATCGTTATTTGAAGAAGATACGACAGTATACACAAGTGACCCTAAAATAGTTACCAGGGAACTCCTATTGCTGATAAAAACTTTCACAAATGTATCCGGAATCAAGATTAGCTAACAACTAAGGACATGTCAATAGGACAAACAACAGCCTACAGAATGAGAAAAGAGCTTCACCAGACAAGACCAGGCTAAATGTCTCAAATGTGGCAGGATCTCTCAGCATAGTGCTAACAAGGAGCGTGTGGTCACGTGGATGGTGGGGTGTCCAAGGAGCCTGATGAATAGGAATACATACCACTGGGGAGGAGTAGAAGGGGTGTGCTGCTGTGCCCTGTACCTGGTAAACATATGCTAGCTTGATGGAGGAGGGTCATCTGTCTATCTGTTGTTTCATTGGTTAATTAATAAAGAAAACTGCTTGGCCTGATAGGGCAGAATTTAGATAGGCGGAGAAGACCGAACAGAATGCTGGGAAGAAGGGAAGTGAGCAGACGCCATGCCTCTCCTCTCCAGGAAGCCGCTGTAGCTCTCCTCTCCAAGAAGGATGCAGGTTAAGATACTTCCTGGTAAGCTACCACTTCATGGTGCTACACAGATTATTAGAAATGGGTTAATCAAGATGTGAGAATTAGCCAGTAAGAGGCTAGAGCTAATGGGCCAAGCAGTGTTTAAAAGAATACAGTTTCCGTGTAATTATTTCAAGTGTAAAGCTAGCCGGGTGGCGGGACGTAGCCTGCTGCCCCTTTTACAGAGTGGTGAATTAGTGTCCATCCAGGCCTGTTAATATTAGAGTTAATATTTGGCAGTGGTTGGTCTGCTATACAAGGATACCTGACACTTCAGAGTGTGCATGAGGCAATTGGAAGTGTCACCAGGGCCTGACCATAACAATGTATTTCAGGCTGCTGCAGAGTGATGTGTGTATGTTCAAAGGGCCTTCAGCTACCATCATAGGAGTTGCGATGGCCTGAATGTTTGGGTACCCAGCAGGTCTGATATCCTAAAATTATATATGGGTTGATGTCAGGAGGTATAAGGATATACTTTTATAAAAAAAACTGTATTCTTCCAAGGTGGAAAATATAAAGGAAATAAAGGATTTTCTAAATATATATAACCTAAAAGTTAAATAGCCAATTTATTTAGACCCATATCTCCTACATAACTAGAACCATTAATTAAAGTTTTTCTGCCCCCCCTCTCTCTCTTTCTTTCTGTCTCTGTCACTCTCTCTCTCTCTGTGTCTCTCTTTCTCATACACACACACACACACACACACACACATACAAACAGGTGTAGAGGAATTTTGCACGGTATTCTACCAGACTTTCAAAGAAAACAAATGTGAATGCTCCTCAAATTATTCCATAAATTAAAAAGAGAAGGAATGCTAACAAACAAATAAAAAGATAATCTGTCATAATAAAATTAAATAGGCTTCATCCCCTAACATTCAAGGATTATTTAACACATATAAATTGCTAAACTCAATCCACTGTACAAAAAGACTGAAAGATCAACACCACATAAACATCTCATTAGTTACAGAAAAGCTCTTTAAAAAAAATCCAACATGACTTCATGACAGAAACAGTAAATGTGATTTACAGTATGCTTATATCCAACATCAACCTATATGGAGAGAAATTCAAATCATTTCTCCTAAGCAGGAACAAAACAATGTTGGTCACTTCCTCTAAAACCCTTTAGTATAGTACTTGAAGTCGTAGCTGGAGCAATAATAGAACTGAAGGAGATCAAAATTATGCAAGTTGGAAATTAAGTCAAAGTATTTTTATTTGTAGATATCATGACAGTACACATAAGTGACCTAAAAATTCTACTGAAGAACCCATACAGCTGATACGTTTTCAGCAAAGTAGCTTAATACAAAATAAAATCACAAATATTAGTAGCCTTATCATATACAAATGACAAATGGACTTAGATTTTTTACAACTGTCTCAAATAGTATGGAATATCTTGGGATAACTAAGGAAGAAAGTGAAAGATTTGTATGATAAAACATTTAAACATTGAAGAAAGAAATTAAAGGCAATAAAAGAAGATGGAAAAAAATCTCCTATGCACATAGATCAGTAGAAATCATATAGTAAAAATGTCCATCCTAGGAGAAACAGTCTACAATTTCAATGCAATTACCATCAAATTCCAACAAACTTCTTCACAGAACTTGTAAAGTAAAATTTCAGCTTCATGTGTAGCTAAAAACATCTTAAATAATAAAAGAACTATTGGAGTTATTACTACCTCCTACCTCAAATTATACTATAAAACTATAGCAATAAAAACAGCATGGTATTGTCACAAAAACAGAAACTGAATGTAATAGAATTGAAACCGCACACCCATGGAGACTAAATATTTGGTAAAGAAGCCAGAAATATACACTGGGAAGATGACAGAACCTTTAAGAAATGGGGTTGGTCAACCTGGATGACTACAGGTAAAAGAAAGCAAATAGATTCATGCAAATTCAACAAAATCTCCACATAAAATCAGATACACTGAATCTAAAAGGAGAGATAATGAGGGATAGTGTTTTATTATAATAATTATTTATTTATTTATTAAAGATTACTGTCTCCTCCCCGCCACCGCCTCCCATTTTCCTCCGCCTCCCCCACTCAACACCCCCTCTCTCATCAGCCCAAAGAGCAGTCAGGGTTCCCTGCCCCGTGGGGAGTCCAAGGACCTCCCACTTCCTTCCAGGTCTAGTAAGGTGAGCATCCAAACTGCCTAGGCTCCCACAAAGCCAGTATGTGCAGTAGGATCAAAACCCATTGCCATTGTTCTTGAGTTCTCAGTAGTCCTCATTGTCTGCTATGTTCAGCGAGTCCGGTTTTATCCCAGGCTTTTCCAGACCCAGGCCAGCTGGCCTTGGTGAGTTCCCGATAGAACATCCCCATTGTCTCAGTGTGTGGGTGCACCCCTCGCGGTCCTGAGTTCCTTGCTTGTGCTCTCTCTCCTTCTGCTCCTGATTTGGACCTTGGGGTTTCAGTTCGGTGCTCCAATGTGAGACTCTGTCTCCTTTCATCGCCTGAGGTATAGTGTTGAAATCATTGGCACAAGAAAAGACTTTCTGAACAGAACACATGTAGTGTAGACCCTAAGATTAACAACAAATAATGGGACCATGTGAAAATGAAAAGCTTCTGTATAGCAACGAACACCATTATTTGGATAAAGCAAAAGTATACAGAATAGATTTTTTTTACCAACTACATATCTAATAAAGATATAATATTAAATAGTAGTCAAATATTTATGTAACTACAAAAACTGGATATCAAGAAACAACTGGATTTAAAAATGGAGAAGAGATCTAAACACTGAGTTCTCAAAAGAAAATCAAATAACTTAAAAATACATAAGGAAAATTTCAACATCCTTAGCCATGAGGGAAATGGAAATTAAAACTACTTTGAGATTTCATCTTACTGGCCTGAGAATGGCCAAGATCTATAAAATGTATAATGTTATCTAGGATGTGGAGTAAGGAGAACACTCATCCATTACTGTTGGGTATGCCAACTTGTACATCCATTAAGGAAATCTGTTTGACTCTTCCATAGAAACATGGGAAGCAGCTTACTTAAAGATTCAGCTGGCCTATTCTTGTATATATACCCAAAGAATACTCCATCTAATTAGAGTATCACGTTCTCAATCATATTCAGAGCTGTTCTATTAATAATCTGAGATTTGAAATAAAGTAGAAGTCTATCAACAGTAGAAAAATTAAAGAAAATGTGATCCATTTACATAATGGACCATTTCTCAGCCATTCAAAATAAAATACAACTCACAGTAAGATGGATGGCACTAGAAAAATTTGTCCCTATTGTGATAACTTAGATTCAGGAAGACAAACATGTTATGTATTAGCTTATATATAGATGTTAGTTGTCTTTCGTAAGTAAGCTACAGTTAGTATAACCAGAGACAGTAAGTTGAAGGGGGCCACTTGTTTGTTTCCTGGATGCTCAGACTCCTGAAATAATCACACAGAAACTATATTATTTGCAATAATGTTTGGTCAATAGCTTAACCGTATTGCTAGCTAGCTTTTACATCTAGGATTAACCTATTTCCATTATTTTATATTTTACCACGCTGCTTATGGTCTACCCTCAAGATTCCAGCTGGCAGCTTGTGTCTTTTCCCTCTGGTGGCTGCATGAGATCTGGCTGACTTTGCCATCTTTCTCTCACATGCCCACTAGGCCTCAGGTGATGGCCCAGACTGTGGGTATTTTCATTGCCTTTGGTGGTATTAGGAGTCAAGAATGTCAAACTTGACTCTGGCTACAGACGAGCCACAGATCCAGACATGTTTCTACTCCTGGCTCAGTTGTCACCAAGGTCCCAGGTGACAGCACAGTTCCTCCCGATTAGTATAGCCCCAGCAACAGCATGACCCTCAGACACAAACATGGACTCTGGCTGTCTGACCAGACCCTGGTCATCTATCCTGTCTTCATTGATTACTGAAATCATGGATACCAGCGTAGACCCTGGCTGTTGCAGGCCCATGAACTCAGTACTATGGTAAAAGCACCATCTAATGTATCATCACCATCTCACTTATCTAGTGGTGTTTATGTAAAAAATAAAAAAAAACATGAAAAAGTGAAGAAAAGAGCCTTGAAAATAATACCAAATGTTGGGACTTCAGTTCATTAGTGATACACTAAGTATTTGTGAGGGACTGAGTTAAAACCAAGGACCAATAAGAAAACAGAAGGAATGTGACACTGTTAGGAAACTTAGAGTCTGTGATGCTAATGACTAAGCTTCATTAAATAAACAATTCTAAATAAACAATATGCTCTGACGATGGATAACTTTAAATTACTGTTGAGTAAGAAAACTATTTTTAGCACTTAATTCTCTTGGTATTATCCTTTCCATGTATTCATTTTTTTAGGTGAAGCTTGATGTAAAATGTCCGAGTTTTAGAAGTTCACCTAGTTTCATTGTTTTTATTCATTGTACCCCAAATTGCCATATTGCTAATTAAAATCTTAATTCATTGAGAAGATTGAACCATGAAAAACATTCCTTTCAACATGGTCTTGCTCTAATAAGTGAGAAAAGGCTTTTACACTTACACACTATTTTCATCTCAGTGCTTTTAGCAACTGTGGGAAAGACAGAATCAGTGCTGGGAATGTGCTTCTAATGTCAACTGTGTGATTTACTATCTTGAGGGTGACCTAAATAAAGTTTTAAGCTCAAATTTAAAATCACAGCTTCTATTTTTCCCAGGTGTGCAATTAGATGATCTATTTCCACTTTTTGTAGTTTTTCTGACAAATACTTTCCTGTAGTCAAAGTTTATTTATATATTCAGCTTTAGTACAAAGCTAAACATTGCAACACCATTTTTATATCATCTAAAAGAAAGCAAATACGCCAACAAAATCAATATTTTTCATTTACATCAAATTACATATAATACATAGAAGTGCATGCATGGACATATACATAAATAATTTGAACTGTTAAATCACTTGAGCGGATAATGTTCTTCTTAAGATCGATAGTCTTTCTACAACAAACAAACAAAACCCCCAACCAAACAAAAACCTTGAACCCAGCATGAGAAATTCCCTTCAAGTTGTTGTCAGGATTACTGAAGGGACTCCCTAAACAATCTAGGCTATTGTTACTCTTGATTGCCTCCTTCAGGCCAAACAAAAGGCCCTATTGCCATAGATACTACACAGTTTGCACATAAGACTCAGAGGGTTTTAGTTGGATCTGACTTGAAAGCTTCCTTCCTAAAGTCCAATTTTCATGGTCCCAGAAGATTTTAAACAAGTTTTCAATGGAGGTAAGCAACCGATAATGTGAATCCTAATTGAAAGACCCTACAGACCCCCTCCTCAAAACCCGCAGCTAGCATGCTCCCGGGGGAACGTCCTGTTTGTTTTAAACAAATCTCCGGATCAGCAGCCAGCCTGCTCCCGTAAGAACATCCCAGGTGCCTGAGAGAACAGGAGATAGAGATAGGAAGACTGCAAGGCAAGATGTCAATAAGATAGGATGTCAACAAAGCAGGTTAGTTATAAGATAGGAACAGGATGACTGTTGCCAGGCATCCATGCTGAGAGAGGAAACCTTTCATGCCCCCCGCCGCATTCCGATAACCACGCTTTTGCTTCTGTAAACTTGCTTCTTGCTGACACCCATGCTAAGAGGGGAAACCATTCATGCCTCCGCCTCATTCCGGTCGATCGATAACCACGCTTTTGCTTCTGTAAACTTGCTTTTTGCTCTTCCCTATAAAAAGCCCGTCCTCCAGTTGGCAGGTGCGCAAGTCCTCCGAAAGACTTGCTGCCCGCAGGTACCTGTGTTTACTCAATAAACCTCTTGCTAATTGCATCCTGTGGCCTGGTCTCGGAGTGTCCTGGTTCTGGGGTCTTCATCAGAGAGGAAAGGTCCTCTCTGAGGGTCTTTCATTTGGTGCATTGGCCGGGAATTGAAGACCTCCATCCAGGAGCTACCGACCCACCACCGGGAGGTAAGCTGGACAGCACCCATTCGTTAGTCTGTGTCTGTGTCATTTGTGTTCTTTGTTAAGCTCTGTACGCTCAGATCTGAGTGCTCTGAATCTGGCTAGGTAGAAAGGAACTGACGAGTTCGGACTTTCCCTCGCAGCCTTTTGGAAGACGTTCCAGGGGTGTCTGGAGCCTTCGGGGCTCAACCCGTGTCGGAAAGATACGTGGATCTGGTTGGAGAAGGGAGGTCTGGACTCCCATTGTCTCCGTCTGAAATTCTGCTTTCGGCATTACGCCGAATCCGCGCCGGCGCATCTGTATTGTCTGTGTATTTTTGTGCTTAATATGTTCTTTGTTTTGTATATCTGTTTGTACTCGAGTCTAAATCTGGTACCATGGGGCAGTAAATAACCACCTCTTTGACCCCAACTCTATGAAAATCCAAAAGGAATGCTGACAGTCTACCCCTCCTTTACTTCTCTAGGCTGTGCCTTGCTGAGGCTGTGCTGCTGAACTGCCCTGCTTGCTATTGCAAGGGGGGAGGGAGCAGGGCTGTGATCTCCTGCGGTGCAGCCTGGAGCCAGGCCTAGGCGGGCAACCAGCCTCTGAGCAAACTTCTCAGCAGGACGCAGGGCAGGGCATGGCAGCAACCCTGGCCCAAGTCAGAGAAGGGGGCAGCTGTGGGCACCCCCTGAAATCCTTGTGCTGAGAGTGACGTCCTCTCTTGCTGACCTGAAGTCCACCAGCACCGCAGGGGAGGACTGGGGGAGGAGGGCTGCCTTAGACAGTCCAAGGTGTTCCCTCCCCCTACAGCCAGTGCAAAGGTCTTCACAGCTGCTACTGGCAGTGTGAGGGCTAAAGAGGAACTGAGTTGAGGCTTCCAGACGGTGGACCAATCCTGACCTCACAAGTTCCCTGGAGGGAATTCCTCCTGGGGCCTCTGGAATCCCATTCAGAGAAAAGCTGCTAGATTGCTGTGAGTACTGAGGTGGGGTATGGGAAGCTTGTGCTATACAACTAGGAGCTCACTATGGACAGAGCTGAGACTGAAGCCAGGTCCTGGGAGGATCCCCAGTGGGGTTCCCTGTGGAGAAGGCTTGTTTTCCCTGGAAAATAAGGTGCTAGAGATTGAATGGCAGCCCCCATCTGCAAATGCCATGTAAAACCTTGTGCCAAAGATCTGTGGCCCTTGCCCAGGGGAAATAGCTGGTGCTAATTCCTCCCCACAGGACCCAGTAAGCCTGGGAACCTACAGTAGGCTATTTCTCTGGGGTCGGATACCCTATTAAAAAGCAAAGGTCCCCTAAAGAACCTGGACCTTTCCATTTTGGCAGTAGGGCAAGAGATTGCAAGTAAATATCCCTGTGGCTGTTGGTAAATGGTGAATGTGAATTCAGGAGTGGCAGGTAATGGAGTAAGCTGACATTAAAAGGGCCTACCAGCCCTGATAACATCTGTCTTCCGGGGATGCTCTATACCAGTCATCATGTGCTGCATCCAGGTAAAAGCCTCTGGTTTAAAAATTGGGAAAATTAAATTAAGTCACTTTAAAATAATATGCTTATAAAAAAACCCCTACAGATTGTTGGTTTCTATATTTCTTACTATGCAGTGTGTCCAGAGGAAAGTAAATTCCCAGCTCTGTTTAGATGGATGCAGGACTACACTGTCTTCAAGAACTATTGCTGTAAAAGGCCTGGCACAGGGCCAGGGCCATATGAACAGCCCAGCTGAGCTTCTAAGCCAGCCCATGTTTAGATCTGAATTTAACACTTGTTTGCTCACAATGCTTGTGATAAGGTGGGGGCCCCGAGTTGCCCCACAAGGCAAAGATCTGCTAAAGCCTCTCACCCCACTACGATGGCAAAGGGGGTGTTACTGAATGATGAGGTTGAGTTAAAATGGCCCTTTTGACTCTTTATAATGTTTATGGCTATTTAAAAAAAAAACATGGCAAAGATTCTCATTTATTATTAATATAAAAAAGGTGCATTTTGGGTTGTTTTCAGATTCTGTCAATAATAATATAAAGGATGTCGCTAAGTTTTTAAGGTAATATGTTATCTAATTCTGAAAATCCACCATGCTAATGTTCAAAGTAGCTGTAAGCATAAATTGTCAAATGATATTTTTAATCTTGGTCAGTTTTACAGGAATAAGATAAAATCTCAGAATTGTTTAATTTGCAAATTTTAAATATCTTTCAGTCATTTCAAGTTCATTTGTTGAGAATTTACAGTTTTGGTCTGTGACATAATTGTACTGAAATATTTGTTTTTATGAGGATTAAGTTCCTAAGTTCCTTATATGCCTCATGATACCTCCCCATTCTACAGGTTGATATTACATTCCGTTGATTATATCCTTTGCTATACAAAAAGCGTCTCAGTTTTAAAAATCTTATTTATTGATTGTTTCTCTCAACGTCTATGCCACTGAGGCTGTGTTTGAAAATGAATTTTAAACATTTTTTCCTTCTATAAAAAGTTCAATATTGTTGGTTTTATGTTAAGGTCTTTAATTTGTTTGGATTTCAGTTTTGTGCATAGAGATAAATATGGATCTATCTTCATTCTTCTACATGATAATGTCTAATTAATTCTTAAAGGGAGAAACTGACAGTCAAAATGCTGGGCTCATGGCAAATCTCAGGGGGGGGGGCTGCAAGGCACCCCACTAATTCGGCCAAGGTAAGAGAGGTTCTCCAGGGACCAGTTACAATCTATGCTCCTTAAATGATTAATAAAAGTTTACAGGCATTTTACCCAACCTCTGAAGGTCAGCAGACAGCAGTAGCCATGGCCTACATAGGACAGGCAACATCAGATATAAGAAAAAGTTACAGCAAGTAGATAGGTCACAAGATTATACCTAGTAAAATTTGGAGAGACCAAAAAAAAAAATGTTAAACGAGGGACAGAGAAAGGGAAGCGAAAGAGAGAGAGGCGGGAAGCAAAAGAAAGATAGGACTCAGACAGATTAGGAGCCTGGGCAACAGAAGATCAAAGACAAATGAAGAGGAACACTGGAACTGAGTAAAGAATACAAACTGGACACCTTACGAACTAGAAATTTGGGAAAAAGACAAATAAATGACTCGTTCCTCCCTGGTCACTTCTGAATGTATGACCAAAGCCTTTTGTTGACCAAACGAGGGACTTTTGCTTTCGCTGCTGTTTTCAGTTCTGCAGGAGACGCAGGCTGCTTGTCTGCCTCTGCCTCTACCACGCCCTCCTCACCAGGATGACCACCTCTCCCTGCCATTACCGCTGAAGAAATCCTCACCTCCTAGCAACTGCCTTGGTGCTGTGCTTGCTCTAAAGCCTGCATGAGCTCTGACTGCTCACTCTACAGTCTTGCTCCCCTCACCCATGTCAGACTGTGATACAGCAGTCACCATGCTACCACAGGTGCCCTCCTGTGCCAGACTACTGCTCCTGTGCTGGGCTGACGTCGATGGACTAAGGATCCTACCAGCATCTGCATAAAGGACAGGCGAATGGCAAAATGGCAGGCTAAGCTGTGCCAGGCAGAGCCGAAAATGAGGGCGAAGCTTGCCAGGGGCACAAGGCTGGCGGTCCGAGCTAAGCAGGTACACAAGACTGAAGGTAAGCGGAAGGCGGGGGCAACATTGGTGGACAGGAAGCAAATGATCTGGGCCAGTAGCCTCCGTTCAGGGATGGCGGCCCGACCGGAACGCTGAACTTGTGGCTTTGATACAAGCTCTACAGATGGCAGAGGGAACGTCTATACTAACAGCAGGTATGCTTCAAAGCAATATACAGACAAAAAGGACTGTTGACATCTGCTGAAATTTTGAGCCTCCAGGAGGCCACACATTTGCCAAAGAAGACAGCCATCATACATTGACCAAGATTGAGATATCCAATGTAATGGCTAAGAAGATCATAAAAAAAAATCATCCTAAGGTTTGGGATGCCCAAGATAATCATGTCCCATAATAGACCTGCCTTTGTTGCCCAGGTAAGTTAGGGTGTGGCCAAGACATTGGGGATCAATTGGAACTTAAGCTTACCAACCCCAAAGCTCAGGTCAGATAGATAGGATAAATAAGATTCTGAAAGAACAAATTGACATAATTGGCCTTGGAGACCAGCAAAAATGACTGGACAGACCTCCCTCCCTCCTGTCCTGTCCTGGGTTCAAAACACCCCGGCAATCGCTGCCACTAGTTCTGTTGCCTGGCTAGTTAGCTGCTGCTCATGTATCCACTGACAGTGGCTGACCCTGGAGATGAAATCCTGAGCTCAAGGCTTACACAGGGCAGGCACATCCGCTATAAGGTGGGCTTACATCACCTTTAAGGCTCTTCTTTCCTAGAGTCAGAAACCCACAGGGCTCTGCTCATTTTTTTTAGGGTCTTTTGAAGCACAATATCAGACAGCAGAAGCAAAAGGCAATTCTGTTCTGTTCCTCCACTGTGTGTCTGGGACCTATTGACAGGAATTATTTTTTTACAGTTTGAGATTTTTTCCGGATCAGACCGTTTTGTGCAGATAACTTCAGAGAAAAAGCAAACACACCTAAAGCTTCCTTACCTCTTGATAGGTTTTGTTTTTCTACAGGAAAATCTTGTTTTAATCTGTGGGGTTATGAAATGATATGGATTTCAAAAGATAAACAGATATGGTTTAATATATGATAAAATAGATGTCAATGGGATGTTAAAACTTTTTTTAATGCTGTACTTACAAATGTAAAGCCTGGGTAAGGTCAGTCTCAAAAAGATATTTATGTCCTCATTCGCTGTCCTCTGGCTTTAGGGCTTTTTGTTTTGTTTTAAACATTTGTCATCCTGTATTGCATTTTCTCTCATTGTTTGTTAAAGTTCTCACAATGGACACAACCCTGTACATTTGGATAAAGCTGATGCTACAGGATGCAATGGAAACCTGTAAATGCCATGTGGTGCCAGCTGGACCAAAACTGACCTCTCCGGCACATTCTCTGGAGTTGAGGAACAACACTCCCGGTGTCTACAGCAAAAGAGATTTGTATTCATAATACTGAACTTGCCTCTTATGAGAAGGCATCCATGTGTTTCTTAGGGCTGAGTTAAGCTCTTTGTAGTCAATAGACTATTATTGCCACAGTGTTGGGTGCTATTCTCGGGTCTACAGTGGTTCACAATGTCTACCATGTAGTTACTTTCAAGCCTCATTCAGATAATTTTGTTAAGAGCTATGTACACCCTAGAGATGTTCTACTATCTTCTCCCAATACTGCTCTGTAAAGTATAAGTTATTTTGTCCCATCAGTTGTACTAGTTTTCATATGGCTATTGTCTGAGCAAATCTTTCAGAGGTGGTGCTCCATAACAGGAGGGGCCTGGACCTGTTGCTTTTAAAGAAAGGGAGTCTTTGTGCTACACTCAGGGGAAAATGTTACTTTTATGCTGACCATACTGGATTGGTTAGAAGATCCATGACCAAGCTTAGAGAGAGGTTAAGACAGAGACAAAGCTGTTCGAATCACAACAAGGATGGTTCGACGGATGGGTTAATAAGTCTCCCTGGTTTACAACTCTATTGTCTTCTTTGATGGGTCCCTTGATTATCCTCCTTCTGCTACTCCTGTTTGGGCCTTGCATCTTAAACCGCCTGGTCCAGTTTATAAAAGATAGGCTGTCAGTCATTCAGGCCCTAGTACTGACCCATCAGTATCACATGTTACCACAACAAGATACCGAGGTTCTGTAATTGCTTTGAGTAAAAGATTTAACTCATTAACAAAAGAAAAAGGGGGAAATGAAAGACCCTACAGACCCCCTCCTCAAAACCCGCAGCTAGCATGCTCCCGGGGGAACGTCCTGTTTGTTTTAAACAAATCTCCGGATCAGCAGCCAGCCTGCTCCCGTAAGAACATCCCAGGTGCCTGAGAGAACAGGAGATAGAGATAGGAAGACTGCAAGGCAAGATGTCAATAAGATAGGATGTCAACAAAGCAGGTTAGTTATAAGATAGGAACAGGATGACTGTTGCCAGGCATCCATGCTGAGAGAGGAAACCTTTCATGCCCCCCGCCGCATTCCGATAACCACGCTTTTGCTTCTGTAAACTTGCTTCTTGCTGACACCCATGCTAAGAGGGGAAACCATTCATGCCTCCGCCTCATTCCGGTCGATCGATAACCACGCTTTTGCTTCTGTAAACTTGCTTTTTGCTCTTCCCTATAAAAAGCCCGTCCTCCAGTTGGCAGGTGCGCAAGTCCTCCGAAAGACTTGCTGCCCGCAGGTACCTGTGTTTACTCAATAAACCTCTTGCTAATTGCATCCTGTGGCCTGGTCTCGGAGTGTCCTGGTTCTGGGGTCTTCATCAGAGAGGAAAGGTCCTCTCTGAGGGTCTTTCACTAATAAGCAACAACACCCCCTATGGTAATATATCCTTTAGAACAATAATGATACTCTTATTTGGGTGGTAACCAAGAGCTGTCTAATTGGATTTAAGGTATACTCAATCGAAGAAGAAAAATTCCTCGTAGTAGAAACTTAGCTACCTAACAGGGTCTCATTATGTCACTGATCTTATAAGAGAAGCTACTATTACTACTTTACTAGACAAACATCATTTCTAATGGCATCATAGTTAATTATTGTCCTTTCTCACAGAATAGTGTAGCTCCAAAGTCTCACCAGAGAAACTTCTCTTTGCTTCAGAGCTCACTACAGAAAACTACAACTACTCAAAAGTGCAGAGTACAACTGGTTTTGGAGTTCCCAGCTCCAATAGAAATGTCTATAGAACAACTCCAGTATTTATGGCTCAGGGAAGATCACAGAAGAGGAGCCACAAGATTATAAAAGCCAGAGAAATAAAGACTCTGATGTGAGATTGTGTCTTTTAGAAATGGCGAGGGAGCTTCATCTATGGTGCATCAATATGATTGCCTATAAAATATCAAAAAAGAGATATCACCAATAGATCTGAGAACATAGGAAAAGAATATCATGGAACCTCAACCATAGACAAAAAACTAGAGGTAACTAAGAAATGCTGTCAGCAGGAGAAATAGTCATCCCCAGGAATGAGCTCCCTCAATGGTTTTCCATACTAATTGTTCATTTCTGAAATTGTATCCATTAAATGTATTCAACAACTTAGCAGATTATGATTACACATACAGAACAGAACCAAAATAAGAATCTAAGAATTTGAGAGGAATATGGGATACATTAGAGGAATGAGAAGGAGAAAGATAATGGGGAAATGTATTTGTAATGTTGCTGCTATGCACTCAAAATATTATATTTGGGATTAAAATAACTAAGAGCAAAATATTAATATATGACTTATCTTATCAAAATTGTCACTGCATACAATGTAAATAATACAACCACCAATTATATTATTCATTAAATGAAAGTTTTATTCTTTATTTCATAAGTTATAGTAACTGGATAGCTAATATATTGTTGATGTAACCAAGTACCACAACTGTAATGGCTTAAATTAGCACAATTTGATTATCCAACTGTTTTGTAGATTAAAATCCAGATCTGACTATTTGGGGTAATTCATGGTTTCTATTGAATGTGTTCCTCTGTATAGGTTCTAGAGAAACATCCATTTGCCTTGTACTCCAGTGACTACTCACACTACTTACTCATGTCCTGTTCCTTTATCTTATGTCCTCCCTTTTCAGAGTCAGCAATCCTGTGTTTCTTCTGTGCCTTCTCCAACATGCTCCCAGCTCTCTATTTCTTGATCATCTTTCTGCTTTGCTTTCACTCAGATTTTTCCTAATTGACCTCTAACTGTGAGGTTTACAAAGCCTAGATTTATTGGGAATGAAAGTCTCAGTAAAGGAACTACCTACTTCAGGTTGCTATGTGTGCAAGTCTATGTGGGTTTCCTTGATGGTTAGTTGACATACCAGGGCTGAGGCCCCTGTGTGCTGTACCATTTCTTGATTAGGTGGCCTTGGGCTCTATACGGAAGATAAATACAACTCTGAGAAGGAGAAAGCAAGCAGCATTTCTCTGAGGTTTCTGCTTTAAATTCTTGCCCTGACTTACTTGTAAACTGAAATTAACTATTTCTTCTTCTAAGTTTCTTTTGGTTAGGGTATTTTATCATGCTACAGAGTTGAAACTAAAGTAGGACTTAAATATTGCATAGTACCTATAAAGAAAACAAAGGTCTGTTTCTGCTCAAGTTCAACTAACTTGCAAATAATTGTCTTTTAACTCATTGCCTGTTTTCCATTAATATAATCTAATAACAGGTTCCTGAGGTTAGTACAAGTACATATTCAGAAGGACATATTTCTGCCTAGTAGGCTTTATTTTATTTTAAGGATTTCTTACATTAGATTATTTTGTTCAGGCAAAATAAGGGCCAGCCATCAGTATTTCTTTTTGTTGTTAATTTTTTTTTAATTTTTCTTTCTTCTTCTGTGCAGCCAAACACAGAGAGTCAAGTAGAAAACTATTCTTTGATGGAAGAAGAAAGAATGTGTATAAAGCTGGTGAATGAATAAAAAAGAATCTCAGTGTTATCACAATAGACCTCCACATCAATTCATTTTCAAATTAATTTATCAGTAACTATGACAATTAAGTAATAGATATTTTGTAGTATATTTTCTTTAGAAGAAAGACATAAGATACATATCAAGTCTGTATAGTGCCTTTATTAGCAAAGTATGAATTTAGATCTAGGCCAGGCTCTGAAACTGACAAGAATGTACTTTGAGTAGTGAAAGTATTATATTGATAGGGTAATTTATTTCAAATTATCATTAAACTGGTCTTAGATAATTACATGGCTTAATAAGCTGTTGTAATCAAGAATAGAGCAATTATAGATAGAGTGTTACCAGAATACGAGCACATACAGGCAATGAGCCCTCGAATTCTGGGAAACTAGGGTTTTAAGATCCCTTGGGCATTCTCTGAGAACATCTCTATAAACCAACAAAAGTGCAGAAAGAAAAGCCTTACAAAATATAGAAAACACTTTTTTCTCCTTAGCTGGCATACCCATCTACAGAACGTCTCTAGTCTCCAGAAATGCAATATTATTCTATCTCAGTTTTTACCTATAAAACTGTAGCAAACCAGAGTTATTATAATGGTTTATATTCAGTAACATGTAGACAAAATCTACATCTGTATTGCATCTTAAATTTAGCTGGATCCTTTTGTGCTCCTTATCTTAGGAATCCACCATGCCCACTTCTATATTCTCAACTGTTTCATTTATACTAGAATATTTCTAACTTCTGATTATAATTGCTTACTGTGTTTTACTGAAACACTATAGCCTTAATTATGCCCAAAGTCCACTTATATATGCAGAAGGACATTTATCCACGTAGAACACTCTCCTGGTATATTATCTACTGGATAAACAAGGGTCTCATTGAACATGTTTTTACAGCATGATGCCAAGACAATGATAATGTCACAGACAATAGATAGAGGTCCTACTAAGACAAGAATCTGTAATATATAACTTCTCCACAAGAGGCGGATTCAATGTTTGTTCTAGGAATGTCATTATATATTAGCATTGTAATGATAGTTTAACAAATCCTCCTGATTTATTAGCAAACATATAAACAAATCAATAAAAGACTAATTTTCAAAGAACTGTCTCAAAATCAAAATCAAATTTATAAAATGCATTTCAGAAAGATTCTATAAAGAAAATAAGGTGTACAGATGTTTAAATTGTTAAGTAAAAGAAACATTATTCAGAAATATATCTATCCAAGCAGCATTTTCCACATTATAACTAGCAATAAAAAAAGCAAACACCATGGAAAACAAAAAACAAGACAACTTCAGGGATTTAGCATGTAAGAGACCTCAAGCTTGACCACCACCATTGTCACCCACTGGTTTCTGTTTCTATAGATCAATTCTGAAACCAAACCCCACCCACCTCATCCTCTTCTCTGTGATAAGCCCTTCCTCTGCAAATTCAGCAGACTCATAGGCAAAGACACAGCCCACCCCAGTTGGAAGAATCTAGGCACCCAAACATCCACAAACCTCAGCTGAGACTCCCTACTGGACCTGAAGACCTTCCATTCATCAGAATTCTTGGCCAGTGTAAGAATGTATTCAATAATGGAAAGAACAATATGGCACTAATAGAACCAAGCCACCCCATGACAGCAATAACTGAATATTTCAGTGTAGCTGAAGCACAATAAAATGACCTTAAAATAACATTATGAAGCTGGTAGATACACTGCAGATGAAATAAAAAATTCCCTTAAAGAAATCAGGTGAAGGACAAACAAAAAGTGGAAGATATTAATAAACTCCTTAAAGAAAACAAAGGAGACTAGGAAAAAACATCAACAAGTTGAAGGAAGTAGTTCAAAACATGAAAATTGAAATTAAAGCAATAAAGAAAACACAGAGTGAATTCTGGACATGAAAAGTCTGGGTGAGTAAACAGGAACTACAGATACAAGCATCACCAACAGAATATAAGAGCTGTAATAGAGAAACTTAGGCATTGAAGATATAGTAGAGGAAATAGACTCATCGGTCAAAGAAAATGTTAGATCAAAAAAAAATTCTAATACAAAACATCCAGGAAATCTGAGACACCCTGAAAAGAAGAAATCTAAGAAAAGGAGGAATATAAGGAGAAGATTTTCAGATCAAAGGCATAGAAAATAAAATATATTCAACAAAATCATAGAAGAAAACTTTCTCAATCTAAAGGAGGATATGAATATAAAAGTACAATAAGTTTACACAACACCAAATAGACTGGACACACAAAAAGATCTCTAACCACATAATCATCCAAACACTAAAAAATATAGAATAAAAAAGAATACGAGGAGTTCCAAAGGGGAAAGACCAAGTAACATATAAAGGCAGACCTATCAGAATTATACCCAGTTTCTCAATGAAAATGCTAAAAGCTAGAAAGGTCTGGACAGACACAATGGATTCAAAAACAGAACCCATCTTTCTCTTGTATATAGAAAACACACCTGAACTTCAAAGACAGATATTGCCTCAGAGTAAGAGGTTGAGAAGATTTCCCAGTCAAATGGATCTAAGAAGCAAACTGGTATAACTATCCTAATATCTAACAAAATAAACATCAAACTAAAATTAATCAAAAGATATGAAGAAGGAAATTTCCTACTCATCAAAGGAAAAATCTTTTAGGATGAAGTCTCATTCCTGATCACATATGCTCTAAATATAAGGACACCCACATTTGTAAAACAAACGTTACTAAATCTTAGGTCACATATCAAACCCCACACATTCATAGTGTGTGACTTCAACAACCAAAAGACAGGTCTGCCCAACAAAAATTTAACAGAGAAATAAGGGAACAAATTGATTTTATGACTCAAATGGACTTAAAAACTTCTTCATAACATTTTATTCAAGCACAATAGAATAAACCTTTTCAGCACTTCATGAAAACTTTTCAAGAATTGACTAAACATTTGATTACTAAGCAAATCTCAAAAGATAAAAAAAAATTTGTAAGATTATCATCGTTATCAACAAAAACTACTGAAAGCCTACAAACTCATGGAAACCGAATAATCCTCAACTGAAATACCAACGGGTAAAAGAAGAAATAAAAAAAAAATAAAGACTTCTTATAATTCAATGAAAATGAATGCATAGCATACTCAAACTTATGAAACACTCTAAAAGCAGTGCTAAGAAGAAAGTTCAAAGTACTAAGTTCCTACATAAAAAATTGTAGAAATCGTACACTAGGGACTTAACAGCACACATGAAAATCTAGAAAAGGAGAGTGTGTGAAAAGAAAATGTCTTTTCCTAAAGCACCCTCAGATAGAAAGTTCTAACTAATGACGAGTCCACAGATCTCTCTCCAAGCATGTGCTGTTTTGGGACATTCCCCCACCCCCAGACAGCAATAAATGAACTTGTGAATGGGTCACCATCTCTGATCTCATACTCTACTGTAGAGCTATATCATAAATATAGCATGGTGTTGTTATAACAATGGACAGGGACTTAATGGAATCAAATCAAAGACTCTAAAGTAAATCCATATGCTTCGGAACACTTGATTTTTGACAAAGACACAATTCTACAATGAAAAAGGGAAAGCACCTTCAACAAATGATGCTGGGACTCCTTGCAGTGGGGCAAGGTCCTGTCCCAAAGGCTTGAGCTAGTTTTTGGAAACCCATTCCTCATATTGGGCTGCCTCGCCTAGCCTTAATATAAAGAGAGGAGCTTAGTCCTACCTAAACTTGATATGCCATGCTTTGTTAATATCTATGAGATTCCTGCCCTTTTCTGTACAGAAATAGAGGAGGAGTGGATGGGAGTGAGAAGATGGGAGGTGGGTGAGAGGAAGGAGAGGATCGAGGGGAAACTGTAGTCGGGATGTAGAATAAATGAAAAAAATGAAAAATAAGGAGCTGCAGGAATCTATAAGGGTGAACCCTCACTAAGACTCCTAGCAATGGGAGATAAGGAGACTCAACTGGCCATCTCCTATAACAATAGCCATCGCCTATAACCAGTCAAGACTTCCAGTAGAGATACTAGGATACAAATCTGATCCATCCTGAGACACAAACCATGAGAGGGAGCCCAACCCTGACACTGCCTTGAAGTCCAGGACCCAGAGGCTGGACAGATCAGAGACCTAGAATAGAATAAACTATGACTGGCAAATCAATCAATCAATCAACCAATCAATCGATCAATCAAAGTCAGTGACATGAGTCCAACCTAATGATATTCTGCTATACTCATTATAGGTGTTTTTTCTTTTTCCTTTTTTCTTTTATTTAGTTTTTATTAGGGTCCACCATCCAACTCCGAAATAAATAAATGGAGACATATTCTTAAGAATGCCTGGCCTTAGCATGGCTTGTTTCTAGCTAGCTTTTCTAACTTAAATTATTCCATTCCCCTTTAACTACATTTTGCCTCGTGGCTTTTTATCTTTCTTTATTCTATCTGTCTTTCTTTCCTTCTTTTTCCATGACTTGCTGTCTGACTGGGCAGCTGGCCCTTGCATCATCCTCTTCTTCTCCCTTTCTTACTTTTTGCTTTTTACCTTTTCTCACTTCTATTTATTCTTTCTGACCTATTGATCTCCTTGCCTAGCTAGTGACTGTTCATTTCTTTGTTATAACAATCAGGTGTTTTCAGCAGGCAAAATAATACAGCTTTACAGAGTTAAACAAACACAACATAAAAGACTGTAACACACTTTTACATCATTGAATAAATGTTCCACAGTACAGATGAATGTAACACATGTTAAGCTAATACTCCACAACAACTCACAGATTATTATCCAGTCCAATTGTCCTCAGTGAGGCTTCAACTAGCAACTGATGAAAACAGATGCAGAAACAGAAAGCCAAACATTAGATAAACCCCTTGGAATCCTGTGGAAGAGGACGAGGTAGGATTACGGGAGCCAGAGGACCCAAAAGCACAGCAAGAAACCCACAGAATCAATTCACGTGGACTCTCAGAGACTCGTGGTGACTAAAGCACCAACCAGAGAGCTTGAATGGGACCGATCTAGGCCCTCTGTACTTATTACACTTGTGCAGTTCTGTCTTCTTGTGGGACTTCTAACGGTGGTATAGGAGCTGTCTCTGATTCTGTTTGCTGCTTTTGGGATCTCTTCCTCCTACTGGGTTTTCTTATAGGAGGGGAGGTACCTAGACTTACTGAAACTTGATATGCTATGGTTTGTTGAGGTATGTGGGAGGCCTGCCCTTTTCTGAAGACAAATGAGGTGGAATGGATTTTTGGGGGGGTTGTGGGGAGGGACTTGGAGGAGAGGAGAGAGGGAGAAAGTGGGAAATGTGGTCAGATTTGGAAAATTAATTAATTAATTACAAAGCGAGAAAAATAACTTCAAAACATTCTGTCTTTGAATACTTCTACACAAGATAAATAAAGTTGTTAATCTCATTTAAGAAGAACCCTACACTGTTTCAAAAGAAAAGTCCACATCCTATAATATCAAATACTCCTAATTTGTTAAAAATTATTGCCTATCTATCTGTCTGTCTGTCTGTCTGTCTATCATCTATCTATCTATCTATCTATCTATCTATCTATCTATCTATCTATCTATCTATCATCTAATCTATCATCTGTATGTTGAATTCATTTTTGCTTTTATAAATTTGAGAAACACTCTGTCATAGATGACAAAACCTTGAAATCATATATAGCTATGTGGTCAACTGAGAGATGTAATGTAAGTCATTAAATAAACCATCAAGAATTTTGAATACTTAAGTGGTTATAGTTACAAAATTTTGTTCCCTTTGATTTTTGTTGCACAAATTCCTTTAGTTACTATACACACTACTAAAAATTATTGGAGACAAAACTAGGCTTTATAATTAATAAGTTATTTTCCTATTTTAAGATACTAGATGAAGAAAAATTTTAGTACTGATAGCGAGTAGAAAGTGGTTTGGAACAGTGGTTCTCAACCTTTTCGTTGTGATTCTTTTGGGGATTCATATCAGATATTTATATTGCAATTCATAACAGTAACAAAATTATAGTTATCAATTAGCAACAGAAAAATTCTATGGTTGGGGAGTCACCCCAACATGAGGAACTGTATTAAAGGGCTACAGCATGAGAAAGGCTTACTTTTCTCAATATTGTAAAAGCATATATTTTTGTTTATTTTTATACACATAAAATATAATTAAATCACTTTTGCCTACTTTAACCTACCCTCCCCTACCTTACTCTATCCCCTCCCCAAGTCCACTCTCTTGAAATCCTTCACATCCTTACCTCACTCTAATAGCCTCTTCTTTTTCTTTTTTTTCTTTTTTTTATTGAGAAAAGGAAAAAAAAGTTTCCCCCTCCTCCCAGCCTCCCATTTCCCTCCCCCTCCTCCCACCCTTCTCCCCCTCCCCCCACTCATCTCCCCCTCCCTCTCCATCCAAAGAGCAGTCAGGGTTTATGTGTACACAAATATATAACCTGCTGAGTTCACTTTTGGATTTTGTGTCTATATGGTTTCAGGACTAAGCACTTCGTATTGGACAATCAATAGAGTCCATCCTGGTGAAAAGATTATTGTCTCTCATTTATCCATCATCAGTTGGTTGTGACTCCTTGTATAGGGGTGTGACTCCATGTAAAACCCAAAATCCTTCTCCACTAGAATGTCTCTATTGATTGATATTGTCATTGCTTAGCTCTTCATTATGCAAACTTTTCTAAGCAATACTCTTTTATAGCAGATTTCCTGCCATCATTCTGGCAATTTCCATTTTTCTAACCCTTCTGCCTTTCCCTTGAGCCAGAGATTCAGGAGCTGTATTGTAATTGTATCTGTTGCGGTTGGGCTCCTCATGATCTGTTGACCTCTTCATAGTGTCCAGTTGTAATTTTCTGGGATGGTCTCTGTTGGCTGTATAGAAAAGTCTCTTTAATGAGGGATGATTGCTATATATATCTGTAGGTATAAGGATACAGATAAATTGTATACTGTAGTTAGGAAAAAGTTGGTCTACCAAAGAGGTGATATTAGATTCCCTAATTGGTCAGAACATTACAAGCAAATTCCATTTCAATATACAATATTATTTTATTGATGTAGTCTTTTGTTGGCTTCCCAGGGTAAGGGTAAGCTCTTATTTTAGAAGATACCCCACACTTTGGGAAGAGAACTCAGAATAGCTAAAGTGGATCTAGACTGAAATTCTCCTTCCTATTGTCTAGCAGTCATGTCCATGTAACAAGAATACACTACACAAGCTACCAATGGAGGGGATCCTTGTATCCAGATAGTTTTCTTTGTAGACTTTATCACAGAACTGCTGATTTTTGTTGCTATTTTTTAACTTTTGTATCATATTCATCTAATATTTAATATAACTCAGATTAAGCTAAATTGAAACTTATTATTTTTACTGAAAGTGCATTTAAGAGTCAATACAAATGTGTTCAAGCATAAAGTTACTGTTTATTAAATTATCAATTGGTTTCTCTCTGTGTATAAAAAATAGAAATACAAAAGCTTTGATGTAAATTTTCAGGTTAAAATTCCTAATATTTTGGTCAAAATCAAGGTTTCTTAGAATTTTCGAGGTATCTACTTTCTAAATCCACCCAAGTTGTATAATAATCTCAAATTAATTGAAAGTTTTAGATTTCAGTGTTTCTAATCTTTAATTTATATATATAATTATATAGAGTAGTATATAATTTTAAATATATCATAATCACTCCCCCATTTTAAATAAAATATCACTGCTTATTTTATTTACTTATTATTTAATCTATGTATGTGCTAGTCATCCACTTTCAGGGATCTTCAGGATTGTGTGTGTGTTATTGTGCATATATTCTTTTGAAAGTACCTGATTGCAAGATGAACACGGTCATCATAAACTAGTCCATAAGTTTCCTTTGGCATTATAAAAGTTCTTTCCACTTAGAAATTCAGCATTACTTTTAAATTTCTCTGTTTGTTAGTTTACATTTTTTTTTAAATTTGGAACTGTGGTGCTTTATTTAACTTTATGTTTTTGTAATAACCAAACAGGAGAAGTAGCAATTTTGGGTAAGCACAGCACACACACAGACACAGACACAGACACACACACACAGACAAACATACACACACACACAAACACACACACACCAACACAAACACAGATACACACAGGCATGGATATGCACACTGTTAAGTTTCAAATCCAGGACAAATATTTGAGGTGCCTATTTGACATTTTAAAGCAGAACTGGCCTCCAGGTTCTCCCAGGATCCTTAAGCCCTTACCTATTACAGGGAATGACTGGCATACCCTGCCCTCTACCCTAATGCTCCAGCACAGGGGTTAGACTGCCCTTCCCCCAGGGGCTCTTCTCTATATAATCCAGACATTTGGATCACACCCCTGTAGTGGCATTTCACTTGTATTTTAATAAACAAAACTTGCCTGAAGATCACAAAAGTAAAACAGCCACACTGGCCAGCCTTACCCACTGGGCAGCAATGACACACACCTTTTATCTAGGAAGCCACACTAGTTTGTCATGGAAACCAGACAGCAGTAGAGACAGGTCTCAGTCTCAGTTTCATTCTCAGAATTCTTGGAGGCATTGTTGCCATTTTGGACAGAGGTAGATGTAAGAACCAATGACTGGCTGCTTTGCTTTTCTGACCTTAAGTTAGAACTCCAATATCTGTCTCTAGGTTTTTATTAATCATGCTACACCATCCCCCTTTTGCACCTTCGGCCTCCTGGCTGCTGTACCTGGTTTTATCTCTCCCATTCTTTCCCCCTCCTCCTTTCCCCACAGGACCCAGCTCATTCTGGTCATGTCCACTCTGTACTCTCCAAGATGCCCCTGCCTCTCCCTACGCTCTGCCTTTCATCTACAATAAACTTTCTCATCCACCAGACTTGGAGAAATCATGACCTTTATCCTTTCTATTTCTTTTTTCCATTCACACATTATCTAACACAAGTTTCTAAAATGGTAATACTTTGTAACATTTTGTGTTTTCAGCAGTAGAGTTATTTGACCATAAGAACCAAATACAGAGTATATTTTCCAATTTTATTTTTTGTTCCAATGTGAATTTTCTTCCCTATATTTGACTATGTAATTGTGTTAAGTGCTGTAATAGAATATGATTGCAAAATGAAGATTTTAGCATTTTTGTGATGGTTAAGTAAGTTCATTGAGACACTGTACTGGTGACTTTGACTACTTGTGCTTGGTAGTTTTATGTCAACTTGACACAAACTAAAGTCATTTGAAAAGAAGGAAACATCAATTCAGAAAATGCCTCCCTAATATCAAACAAATTTGTAGAGAATTTTTTTTTTTAGCTGTTGACTGATGCAGGAGGCTCCAGACTGTTGGAGGTGGTACAACCCCTGGGCTGGAGGTTCTGGGTTCTATAAGAATGCAGGTGGAGTAAGCTAAGGAGAGCAAGCCAGCAAGCAGCATTCTTCCATGGACTTCCACAAAAACAAGCTCCTGCCTGCATATTCTGTTTCCTTTTGTGTCCTTGTTCTGACATCCTTCAGCAATTGCGTAAGATGTGGAAATTTAATCCAAATATACCATATCTCCATAAAGTTGCCTTGGGTATGGTGTTTCATTCTAGCAATAGTAGCCATAACTAAGACACTATTCATCCAAATATATTTAAAATTGCTGAGTAATGTTATTCTAATTCTATGACTGTGTTAAAATTACCCACTTCTCAAGTGCACATTTACCATAGTTATGTTTGTTTAAAACTTCAAACTACTTCCAACACAAGTCCCTTTAAAGGAAGCCTATTTTTAAAAAGTCTCATTTACTTTAGATGATTACCAACATGATCACTGCACAAAAAACATCTTCATTTTCATTGGCTATAAATGATCAGGCTCTTAACCACACAACCATGGTTCCATGCCCATTTTAAAGAAATCACATCTCTCTCCCCATCTCCCCTTATGGGGAGAGAGAAGTGAGAAGGGGAGGATGGGTAGAGCTTGGGGTAATCGGACGATTGGGATGGAGGAAGGGTGAATATGGGAGCAGGGAAGTATATATCTTAATTAAGGGAGCCATTTTAGGGTTGGCAAGAGACTTGACTCTAGAGGGGTTCCCAGGTGGCCAAGGAGATGTCCCTAGCTTGTTCCTTGGGTGGCTGAAGAGAGGGAACCTGAACTGGCCCTATCCTATAGCCACACTGATGAATATCTTGCATATCACCATAGAACCTTCATCTGGAGATGGATGGAGATAGAGACAGAGACCCATCTTGGAGCACTGGATTGAGCTCCCAAGGTCCAAATGAGGAGGAGAAGGATGGAGAACATGAGCAAGGAAGTCAGGACCGCGAGAGGTAAGCCCACCCACTGAGACGGTGGGGCTGATCTAATGGGAGCTCACCAAGGACAGCTGGACTAGGACTTATGGAGCATGTGATCAAACTGGACTCTCTGAATGTGGCTGACAATGAGGGCTGACTGAGAAGCCAAGGACAACGGCACTGGGTTTTGATCCTACTGCATGTACTGGCTTTGTGGGAGCCTAGTCTATTTGGATGCTCACCTTTCTAGACCTGGATGGAGGGGGGAGGACCTTGTACTTACCAAAGGGCAGGGAACCCTGACTGCTCTATGGACTGGAGAGGGAAGGAGAGGGGGAGTGAGGGGAGGGGGAGGAACATGAGAAGAGGGGAGGAGGTGGAAATTTTTAATAAAAAAATAAAGAAATGGCAAATATACTGAGGCATTTAGAGAAAAGATGCAGTTTGAACAACTCTCTACTCTGGGCAAGCAAGGCTTTTATATAATGAAGTGTTTTGCCATGCCAACACCTGCAATACTCAAATTAATTTAACTCTGAATTTCTACCTAATACAGCAGATAAAGTAACAACATTCAGTAATCAAGCCTGAACATCATTTGAAATTTTAGACTTTTTTTGTCTGCCATTGTCACTGATTTTAACCATCAGCAGATTAATTTTTGAATGTTAGGTTTACACAAACTCCATATTTACCAGTGCATTAAAACTATAATTTTTAAAAATTAACTGATCCTTAAGGAAAGAAAATGCAAAGAAAGTAAAGAGGCAAAGATTTAGTACTACAGTTGCCACATTACTGGAACTTTAGAGTAATTGTATCAATTTCCCATTATTAATCTGCAAATGTCCATTTCATCACGTAAGCCTATTTTATCGCTTCATACCAAATATGAGTAAATTAATAAAATATATGCCTCAGAAGGTAGTTTATGAATATTTATGTAGAAGCAGCACATTTATTATTGAAGAATATAAAGGGGGAGAAAATAAGCAGACAACTGAGAGAAAAGGTGGAGTATTGCTTTTATTATTATATTTATGTGATAGAGCATCTCTTGGGTAAATTCCCAAGGGTTGTATTGCTGGGTCCAGGGGTAGGTTGATCCCGAATTTCCTGAGAAACCGAAACACTGACTTCCACAGTGGTTGCACAAGATTGCATTCCCACCAGCAATGGATGAGGGTGCCCCTTCCTCCACAGCCTCTCCAGCAAAGGCTATCCTTGGTGTTTTTGACTTTAGCCAATCTGACAGGTGTAAGATGATATCTCAAAGTTGTTTTGATTTGCATTTCCCTGATTGCTAAGGAAGTTGAGCATGACCTTAAGTGTCTTTTGGCCATTTGAACTTCTTCTGTTGAGAATTCTCTGTTCAGTTCAGCGCCCCATTTTTTAATTGGGTTAATTAGCATTTTAAAGTCTAGTTTCTTGAGTTCTCTATATATTTTGGAGATCAGACCTTTGTCTGTTGCGGGGTTGGTGAAGATCTTCTCCCAGTCAGTAGGTTGCCTTTGTGTCTTAGTGACAGTGTCCTTTGCTTTACAGAAGCTTCTCAGTTTTAGTAGGTCCCATTTATTCAATGTTGCCCTTAATGTCTGTGCTTCTGGGGTTATACCTAGGAAGTGATCACCTGTGCCCATCTGTTGTCAAAAAGCATTTGTTCAACTATGTTCATAGCAGTATTATTTGTAATAGCCAGAACCTGGAAACAACCTAGATGCCCTTCAATGGAAGAATGGATGAAGAAAGTATGGAATATATACACACTAGAGTACTACGCTGCGGTAAAAAACAATGACTTCTCGAATTTTGCATACAAATGGATGGAAATAGAAAACACTATCCTGAGTGAGGTATCCCAAACCCAAAAAGATGAACATGGGATGTACTCACTCATAATTGGTTTCTAGCCATAAATAGGGTTCACGGAGTCTACAATAGGCGAATCTAAAGAAGCTAAGTAAGAAGGTGAACCCAAGGAAAAACATATAGTTATCCTCTTGGCTAAGGGAAGTAGACAAAATTGCAGGGGAGAAAAGTGGGATCTTGGGGGTGGGGTGGGATGGGGGTTAGGGGAGATGGGGAGAGAAAAGGTAGAAGGGAAGGAGGGGGGACTTGGGGAAACAGGAGGATCGGGATAAAGGAAGGTTGGATAGGGGAGCACGGAACCACAATTCTTAGTTAAGGGACCCACTTTAGGGTGGGCAGGAGACTTGACCCTAGAGGGGCTCCCAGGTGCCCAAGCTGAGGTCCCCAGTTAGTTCCCTGGGCAGCTGAGGATAGGGAACCTGAAATGACCCTACCCTAGAGCAATACTGAACTTGCATCTGGCGATGGATGGAGATAGAGACAGAGATCCACACTGGAGCACTGGACTGAGCTCCCAAGGTCCCAATGAGCAGCAGAAGGAGTGAGAACATGAGCAAAGATGTCGGGACCACGAGGAGTGCACCCACCCACTCAGACAGTGGAGATGATCTACTGGGAGCTCACCAAGGCCAGCTGGACTGTTACCAAAAAAGCATGGGATAAAACTGGACTCTCGAACAATGAGGGCTGATGAGACGCCAAGGACAATGGCTCGCGGTTTTGATCCTAAGCAATATGCTGGCTTGGTGGGAGCCTAGCCAGTCTGGATGTTCACCTTCCTAGATATGGATGGAGGGGGGAGGACCTAGGACTTACCACAGGGCAGGGAACCCTGACTGCTCTTTGGACTGGAGAGGGAGGGGGAGAGGAGTGGGAGGAAGGGGAGAGGGGTGGGAGGAGGGGGAGAAGAGTGGGAGGAAGGGGAGAAGAGTGGGAGGAGGGGGAGGGAAATGGGAGGCTGGGAGGAGGTGGAAATTTGTTTTTTTTTCTTTTCTTTATTCTCCTTTTATCAATAAAAAAATTAAAAAAATATATTATTATATTTATAATTCCTTTCATAAATCACACAAATGTTTGTAATAATTCTTGATATTATATTACATAGTCACTGTAAACAAAGGTTCTAAAATGACTGTTAAAGTTAAATCAATGATATAAAACTGTATTTTGAAACCTGACTATTCTTGTATGATCCATACTATTCAAATATTGAATGGAAAGATGTTAAATGATTCCTGAGATATTCACATAAATTGCTCCTTATTATTTCCTCTTTGAAAGCTCCTTCAGGCGTCACGCTCTCCTTTGTCTCTCTCTTTGCTTTATAAAAGAAACTTTATTGAGATTAGCCTCATGCTATACCTCTTAATGTGTTTCATTCAACAGGTTTTAGTATATTCACTTTTCTTGTTTTTTTTTTATCTTTTTCCTTCTGTTCATATATGAGTCTTCCCCTGGCCTACTTTTCAACAGCAAAGTGCTTTTGTTAGAAAGCTAATGATATGAAGTGGCTTGCCACTGTGATTGGTAAATTGCTACCGAGTCAGCCCTAACTGAAGTGCCTTGTACTACACTTGGGTGGTTGTTATCACTTCGTTTTATTAAAACTCATATAGGCGAAGGGATGGGTGTAATAAAAAGATGTCATGAGGATAATAAGAAAATATCACTGGGCATGTTTGCCTCCGGTAGACTTGGTATCCAAATTAAAAGTACTAAAGGGAAAGCTAGAATCCCTTTATGTCATCAGTCGTGGTGATTCTCATCAAACTGAAATTCATAAATGGCCTGGATTTACCTTCCATAGTAATTTATGGATCAGGTAATACTACACTTTCAGTGGATCAGGTTTTTATGTTTTCCTGAATATGACATGGAAACATATATAATGTGACAGGAAATAAATTTTCATATTAGTGATGCCATATTTTCTAACTCCATAAACTAGATAAAAAGTTCTCTAATTCATAAAAGTTAGTGCAAATTCTAAGGTTGTTGACATTCTCATAGACATTTAATGAATGATAGTAACTTCTTCTATAACATTATGGCCTGTGAATACAGATAGGTTCCTAGATTCTGTAATGCAAGCATTTTTTATTACATTTGCTAACATCTCCCAAACTAATTTACAAGTGCTCAATACATTAATGTCATCTTAATCTCTCTTACAATCCATTACATACTCTGTAATGAATAAACCCAGGGAGGTATATATTGTTCTAATTTGTAGATACATGCCTTATGCTTTGTATGTAATCATGTAGCATTAATCTTAATTACTTTAGATATGATATTTTTATTGTTTGCTAAAACAATGGTGAGTTAATTTGTAAGGAAGATTAAAGATAGCATTCATATTAATGATGCATTTGAATTTTTCCGGTCACGGAGGGATTTTCCAAGAGTAGTGGGTATAATCTAAACACTGTGCATAGACTTCATTCCAGAAATCAGTTGTATAATTCTTCATAATAATGAGCAACATTATTAGACACCTACATGGCCTATTGAAAGATTATGTGTGAACCAATGGGTCTGACTCTTTGAATTATCTTGGGATTCTTTTTCTTCTGTCGGTTTGCCTTGTCTAACTTTGATAAGACTTTTTTGCATTATAATGTTATATTTTATTTTGATAAAAAATAAAATAACTTTATTACAAAAAAGAAGGGGAACTCATGAGATTATTTCTTATAAATGGAAATATTTCTGTAGTGAACAATACATCATCTAAAATGTAGAGTATGTTTCAAAATACACTAAAGAAAGTCTATAGAACAGATGAAGAATAAACAAGGACATTGTCTCTTCTAACTTTTGATTTTTGAATTCATAATAGACACAACTTAAGGGATCAGAATCTGAATCTGTTTGATCTACCTGGATCCATAGTCTGCTCAATCTGTAATTTCAGCATTTATAATAATGAAGCAGAAAGACTGCTGTGTGTTTGAGACCATTTTGGGCTAAATTGAAAACCTAATATGCATACACACACATATATTACAAATATTAGATTACATATATAAATTTATCTAAAGTTTCTCTATGTAGAGTTTTCTGCAAAAACTTAAGAAAAGATTAACAGAAAGAAAGAAAGAATAAACAATAAAAGAAAGAAAAAAGTAATCTCCAGAACAAATTTGTCCATTCCCCTTGTATTAACCCAAATAATTTGACTGAAAAATCCAGGAAAGTGAGTTCTATTTTATTTTGTAGCAGGTTTTCCTTGGGCCACCAACCAACTTCCAAATCACAGAAACGTATTATTAATTATGAATGCTTGGCTTTTTCTTTTGTTTTTCCCACTAGCTCCTTTAACTTAACTTAACTTAACCTGTTTCTCTACATCAGTGTTTTTACTCAGGGGCTTTTTACTTTTCTTTCACTCTCTATGTCCTACTCAGTGTCTGGCTGGCTAGCGGCTGGCTGCCTGCCTTACTGGCCCTAGGTGTTATCCTCAGTTTCTCCCTCATTTTTCCTTTTTTCTCAAGAGTAGATTCCTCTTCCTACTTATTCTTCCTGCTCACCAGCTCCACCTATTCCCCTACTGCCTAGCCACTGATTGTTTAGACTCTTATTAGACCAGCCATGTGCCCTAGGCAGGCATGGTAAAACAGCAACCCATCTTTACATTATTAAACAAATACAGCATAAAAAATGTAACACACATTGCAAAGTTTAAGTAGTAAACTTCCACGGCAGGCTCTTAATTTGATAACACTACTTTAGAAGATAAGGATAAAAAGTACATTGTATGAACTTTCCTCTGACCTACTTCCCATTTGAACTATTATTAACAATCCAAACTTTGTGACTGTTTACATCCATATACACACTTGTAACCATGCATACACATGTACACTCATGCATACACATAGGCACCTTCTCACATAGACATACACACATGCTCTACCATCAATTTCACATGGTCCTCGTCTTCTCAGTTGAAATTCATGCTCTTGGGACCTATTCATAACTCATTGTTACTTTGACTTTGTTGTTATTTCCTACGAGTACGGATTTATTTTTTAAGAAAAATGTTTGAAAGGAAGTTTCCTAAAAACTAACATCAGTTGTTAATCGGATACTGACCAAGACAAATAGACTATATATTACTGCTGACCCTGAGGAATCCGTCCTTTCACCATTTATGATGAGTCACAGAACAGAGTAAGGAAAGATGTGAGGACTGATAGCTGCCCAAGTGGATGATGCTGGAGTTAGGTTGGGCCTAGTGCTATTTTCCTATCTAATTTTCATCAGGATTAAGAGGTTAAAAACAAGTCTATATAATTTTGAGCTAGCAGAAATCCTATGATACACTGTATATTAAATCTTTGTAACAAGAAGAAAGTTTTTCATTGCAGACTATTGGATAGGAGTGTTTGCATAGTGACCAGAGATCAGGGTGGAAGGGCAGCTTTGTAATTTCAGTTTTTGGGGGCCATCCAGTAAACCCCCAAATAAATATATGGAGACTTATTCTTACTTATGAATGGCTGGCCTTACCTTGGCTTGCTTCTAGCCAGCTTTTCTAACTTTTTGCCTTTCTGATTTTTACCTTTTTTTATTCTATAAACTTTCATTCTTTATTATTCTGTGGTTTGACTGTGTGTGTACATGGATGGCTCCTGGGGTCTTCTTCTCCTCCTTTTCTCACTCATCCTTTCTCTGGAACCTAGATTTCTTCTATTTACTTCGTCTGCCTGGCAGCCCTGCCTATCTCTCTCCTGCCTAGGTACTGGCTATTCAGCTCTGTATTAGAGCAATCGGGTGATTTTTTTATTCAATGCCTATATCTTTTTTTAATTGATTTTTATTGAGCTCTACATTTTTCTCTGCTCCCCTTCCTGCCTCTTCCCTCTCCCTTCAAGCCTCTCCCAAGGTCCCCATGCTCCCAATTTACTCAGGAGATCTTATCATTTTTTTATTTCCCATGTAGATTAGATCTGTGTAAGTCTCTCTTAGTGGCCTCATTGTTGTCTAAATTCTCTGGGATTGTGGAAGCAATCAGGTGCTTTATACAAAGTAATACAGCTTCACAGAATTAAACACAACCTAAAATAATGCACATAACTGCATCACTGAACAAATATTCCAAAGCATAAATGCATCTAATACATCTTAAAATATTATTCCCCAACACAGCATAGTCAAAAGTAGCACACACAGAGACAGATACATGGGTTCAAACTGAAGATCAGAAAAGCAAAGCAGTCAAGCCACTAGAGAGCTCTTACCTTTAGAAATCCCCAGATTGAAAGAGAGTAAGTTCCTGTCTCATCCTGGTTTATATTTCTCTCTAGTCTTGGGATTAAAAGTGTGTACCACCACCATGTGGATCTGTTTCTGCATTGATCTTGCATAGCTCATGTTGGCCTAGAACAGGGTTGTGGGTTTGAGCCCCATGGTGGGAATCAGTCAAGCATGGTCTGTCTGTACCTGTTTTACACAGGTCTTTATGTCCTCTCGGAAATGGGGTATGCATGATAGTTTATAATGGGGTATTGTGGTTTCTTCAGAGGATGAGAAATCAAAATCAATTTTAAGTCAATAAATTCAGAGTAGCCTGTTTCCTTCTAAAAATGACATCAGTTAGTGCTGTTTGAATTGTATCAACTGATATGTTTTCTACCTGAATAGAGAATGCTCATTTGATTCTATTTTTAAACAGTAAGCTGTTAATAAATCGAAGAAAATGAATGGATTTAGCTAACAATATAATTCTATCTAAGTAATTTGGTCACAAGCACGAAGAAGCTCTTCTCTTTTAATTTTATTTTTAATGCTTGCTTAATTGCCTGGAGTTGTCTAAGGATTACTGGGCAGCTGTCGTTGGAATGGTTGAATAGAATGCTAACTCATCTGCTAAAGGTGGCACCTTCATTTTTATGGTAGTCAGATTAGCTTCCGTTATACCATTTTCTGTGTGTCTTGGTAGTTAGAGAGAATTACTGGTGATAGCTTGTACTTAACCCTAAGAAGCTCTATCCAGGAGTCTTGCTCGCTTTAAATCCTTTTGTGTACCTACCATCTTATTAACCGATGAGCTCTCTCAGATTAGTACAGGGCATGGTATTACTATCTTTAGTGCTGCAACTCCTCCCCCATCCAAATGCATTTGAAATATTTCTTTACCCATAGTTGAACATGTACCTCACATCAGTTTTGATTGTTGACTTGTGATGGAGAGTTTGCAATTTATTTAATTGCCATTTTTAATTCATTAATTGTACTTTGAAATTCTTAGTTTCCATTCCCTTTTAAACAACTTAAAAAATCCTTTGTGAAGGCATTGTTAGTGTTTCTAATCAATATTTATGGTATAATTTTATACCAGTCTTATTTTATTTTCAAATTTTTTTGTCTTTAGGAACAGCACAGCTGGTATTTGTGGGAAACAGAATTGATTGACTTGTTAAGGGTCTTTCTCTTTCCTCTTAAGAGAAAAATGAAATTGATAATTTAATATAAGCATTAAGGAAGAAAAATGCAAAAATAATATAACAGAACAGAAGTGACCTTAAATGGTAATTACAGTTAATATATTAAAGTCAGCACGTGAAGAGTTCTCCTTGAGAATTAGAATACTAGTGTGGAATGCATAGTTCCAAAGATCTAAGATACTTCAGAATTGAAGAGGTAAGCCTTTGTCTCTAGAAAGCATCACAAGTTCTGGGAGACAAGTTGACATAAACGCAGACACTCTGGCTACACATCCTCAGTATGGGACTACTTAATTGGTGCTGGTGACTAAGGTGCTGTTCCTTCTAAACTGTCAAAGTATCCCAAGAAGGGGTTCTGCCTAATGCCATATAAAACTCACAAGTTTAAACATCAAGAAGTTCGTTATAAGAGGAGGAAAGTTGTCATCATTTTCTTTACCAGCCAATCATACTGAAAATTTTCTTCTCAAAGGAACAAATTTTACACATGGTTTAGATGAAGTCATCACTTCTAATTTAATTGAAAAGATTCCTAGACCATCATCAACTTGGAAACTTGGAAACTTGATAAAATGATATTCCTGGAACTCATACTAGTCTCCAAAGGACTAAATATTTTCAGACTCTAAAACGATTAACTGAGACATAGTTACATTTACTATGTTTCTCTATGAGTCCAGAAATCTTGAGAATCTGTGCAACAGGCTGTACAGTCAATAATCACAAGTAAGAAATGCTTACACAAATTTTATATTACTGTTTAATATTATACTATATAAATAAACTATAGTTACAAATGGTAAACTATTGGTATTAAAGTGACTGGTTTTGCCATTCAGGAAATGATAAGCCAAATCCTCCCTTTCTTCTTGTAATGTCTCTTGGCTGGGATGTAAAGAGAAGAAGTGGAGGGGACTTAGTTACTCCTGTAATAACTTACCTGGCTTATTTATTTCTTTATTTTTATTTAAAAATGTAAATATGGCATTTTTTCTGCAAGCATGTCTGGATATCACATGTGTGTCTGCTGCCAACAGGGGTCAGGAGAGTGGATCAGATACCCTGGAACTTGAGTTATAGACTGCTGTGCACTGCCATGCGGCTGCTCAGAGTTGAAGCAAAGACCTTTGGAGAACAGAAAGTGCTCTTAACCACTGAAGAAACAGTGGCTTACTGTTTCAAAGACAGACTGTGGGCTGGTATTACACAGACATCTTTCTGTTTTACTTCATTGAACTCAGACAAACTGGCCCAATAAATTTTCAATCAGAAAATAGTAGGACATGTCATACAAACCATCTGAATAATGAGGTTCGGGAACAATTGCAGAGAAAATAGCAGATAAAGCCTATATACGGTGAGTCAGACCTGTAATTTTAGCTTGGAAAAGAGGGAGGCCTGTAAAGGAATACTATAATAGATATAGAATAAAAACCAAATATAGAATAAAAAACAAATCAAAGTAGCAGAAAAAGACAATCTAAATAAAACAATAGAAAAAGTTCGGTCTTTTTTGTGTGGAAATTGAAAAGTAATTATTTATCTAGAACTGGTCATGGGGTTACAATGCTGTTGGTACAAAAATGAGGTAAGGCTGTATCCAGAAAGAGAAATATATTCTAATTTTATACATGGTTGCACGGATAATCAAGGTATTTTCTACTTTCATCTCTATACGTATATTATAACACTTTTCAATAAGCTGAAGATCTCTCTTCCTTAATAGAAAAGCTCTGATCTAAAATAAACAAGTCAGGGGCTGAAGAAATTGGCCCAATGGCTAGATGCAGTTTGAGGTAGTTCAAGACTCCAAATATCCCCCAAGTGAAATCCTACAAGATGAAGTTAAGCAGTGAAAGGGTTGTGAAATTAGAATATGATTAATTTAGGTTAACAGGTAAGACTAAGGAGTCAGCAGGGTAAAGAAGGAGTGGGAGAAGAGGAGATAAATTAATTTTCTTCATTAGATCTGATGTTTTCCTTCCAAAGAACTCATTTTCTCTTTCTTTCTTTCTTTCTTTCTTTCTTTCTTTCTTTCTTTCTTTCTTTCTCTCTCTCTCTCTCTCTCTCTCTCTCTCTCTCTCTCTCTTTCTTTCTTTCTTTCTGCCATCTATTTACCCATCATCTATTCATCCATTTTATTTATTTATTTATTTATTTATTTATTTATTTATTTATTTATTATGGATACAATATTCTGTCTGTGTGTATGCCCGCAGGCCAGAAGAGGGCACCAGATCCCATTACAGATGGTTGTGAGCCAACATGTGGTTGCTAGGAATTGAACTCAGGACCTTTGGAAGAGCAGGCAATGCTCTTAACCTCTGAGCCATCATGTTGAGAAGAAAATTGTATATAAGTTATATAGCTGTTTGAAGTTAATAACAATATTATTTAGCCTGGTATGTTAGGTTCTTTGAGTTTTAAATGTCAATGTTTCCAAACTTTTCTCTGGTTCAGAAGAATGACTTTGAGTGATATTACACCAATATCTTTGGAAATCTCAGCAACTGCGTAGCAAATTGTCAGGCTCACTCCATTAAATGACAACTACTATCAGCAGAAGAAATGGCCATGGAGTTGATACTTATTGTCTGACCCTATTATTTTCAACTGGGTTCATAGATGTTATTTATAACTTGAGAATATTTCTAAGTTTACAAAGAATAGAATGGTGGTTTCCAGGACAACTTGCCAAGAAAGCTTAGTTTCACAGGCTCTATAAAACAGAATTGTGCTTTATAATAATGCACCTCTGGGATACTCTAAATAATGGGTGGAATAGTTTTTACTAACAGAGTTACACATTATGGTGTTTAGCTGATCATTCTTATTTTGCTTTTGTTGGTCAAGTGTCTAATGTCACTCATCTGATTATTGAATGTTTACTCTGCAAAATATATGACTGCAATTGACATCAGAATAAATACAACTAAATCTCTATCAGTAGGGTGTATTGTGGAATATTTTCTATTGCTTCTTAAGGAAACGTAAAAATACAACAAAAATTCATTCATGCTGTTTATTTAAAATGGCCCATTATTTACCTCCATTTCCAATCAAGAGCAATAATCAAGCCTTGTTCATTGCAAAGCATTTAATGGAAATAACAATATCTAATTTTACTCCTTTGTTGTTGCCTGGACGGTGAATAGACAGCATATCTCCAGAGATGTCATTGACTTCATTTTCTGTTGACTATCTACTGCTGGTTATGCAGTCTACCCTGAGGAGTAGTTTGTTTTCCCAAGTGAGACTCCCTTAGAGAAAATAAAATTTTCATTTGGAAGCAGTTATTAATTGGAGATAACTTCTGGGTTAGGGATGGGGGCATTTGTGCAATTCTCTATTTAGTTATAGGACCCCATCTAGTTCAGATCATTGCAGACACTGTGCATGCTGCTTCAAAGTCTGTGAGTACATATATGTGTTGATCTTTTTGAGTTAGAGGACCATGTTTTCTTAGTATCCTCTGTCCCGACTGGCTCTTATACTCATTCTGTCGCCTGTTTTCTCTTTCATGGGTTCCCTGGGACTTGAAGGGAGGGATTTCATGAAAAATTTTGCCAGTCTGTGTTTGGCTTAATTATAATTTTCTTCAAATTAATTATTATCACAAAAAACAAAACTTCACTATTGTTTAAGGCCAAATAATAGTAGCCGTCCTTCCTGTAGTGTGTGTGTGTGCCTGCTCTCTCTCTCTCTCTCTCTCTCTCTCTCTCTCTCTCTCTCTCTCTCTGTCTCTCTCTGTCTCTCTCTCTGTGCATGTGTGTGTGTGTGTGTGTGTGTACATCCTAACTAATAAACCGATATGAATTTGAAGAGTGTTAGAAATGAACTAAGTCCATGTAGCATTGTGAGATGGTGAACTTTGTGAGCCATTACTGGAATTATATGGTCTGAAAAGAAATACACTTCCCTATGGGCTTGTGTATTGCAAACCTTTTCTACAGTTTTTGATGTGATTTATGAAGGTTCTGAAAACTTTGAAACATGAAGCCTAGTTGGAAAAAGCAAAATTATTGTGGTTATCATTTTGAGTTACATCTTGCTCCTGTTCACGTGTCACTATCTGAGCACTGCTACTAAATCGATGTGTTTTTGTTAACCCATTCTGTCAAGTAACAATGAGGTGAACACTCTAAACCCCAATGAAAAAAATAAATCTTTCAACCTTTGCTTCAACAGACAATTTGGTCACAGTAACACAAATGAGGCTAGTACAGTGTGTAAACTCAGGTTGTAATTTTTTGAAGATTTTCCCCTCAAATAATTATTCGCTCACAAAATTATTCAGAATTTTCATTTTAGTAATGATCCAATGGAAAGTAATCAAATCACCTAACATTATTTTTGCTAAAGTGACTCTAACTTCTGTGAAATGATGTCTTGTATGGGTTTTAATCAATATTTAATAATAATATTGATATTTAATATTTTTATGTGTATGTTGCCTATTTATATCTCAATTTCTCTTTATATATAATGCCTCCTTATATACTCGAGATTCCACTTAAGTATTTTACGTGTGTTTTAAACCCTATTATTTATTTTCATAGTTCCTGGTACAGATGGTCTCTGACTTACTGATATCCATTCAATATTTTTATGATGCCAAGAGATAGCTGTATTTTTTATTTTATTGATTTTTATTGACCTCTACATTTTTCTCTGCTCCCCTCTCTTCCTCTCCCCTCCTGTTAAACTCTCCCTCAAGGTCCCTATGCTTTCAATTTACTCAGAAGATCTTGTCTTTTTCTACTTCCCATGTAGATTAGAATTATGTATATCTCTCTTAGTGTCCCCATTGTTGTCTAAGTTCTCTTGGATTTTGATTTGTGGGCTAGTTTTCTTTGCTTAAAAACCATTTATATGTGAGTACATTTGATAATTGTCTTTCTGGGTCTGGGTTACCTCATTCAAAATGATGTTTTCTAGCTTAATCCATTTTCCTACAAAATTCAAGATGTCAATTTTTGGTTATTTTTTTCCTGCTGGGTAGTGCTCTACTGTGTAAATGTACCTTACCCATTCTTGGGTGGAAGGATATTTAGGTTGTTTCCAGCTTCTGGGTATGACAAACAATGCTGCTATTAACATAGTTGAGCACATGTCCTTGTGTCACAATTGAGGACCCTATGGATATATACCTAAAAGTGGTATTACTGGATCTTGAGAAAGGTTGTTTGATGGGGGAGTGTCATATATCAATCTGTTGATTTCATTGGTTAAGCAATAAAGAAACTGTTTGGCCCTGTGGGTGGAGTAAAACAGAACAGAATGCCGGGAGGAAGAGGAAGTGAGGTCAGACTCCACAGCTCCCTTCTCCGGAGCAGACGCAGGAGAGACGCCATGCTACCTGCTCCAGGGAAGACGCACACCATGCCCCAGCTCCGACCCAGGATGGACTTAGGCTAGAATCTTCCCGGTAAGCGCACCTAGGGGCGCTACATAGATTATTAGAAATGGGCCAGAGCAGTGTTTAAAAGAATACAGTGTCCGTGTAATTATTTGGGGCATAAGCTAGCTGAGCCGGGCAGGCGGCTGGGGTGTTTGGGGACGCAACCCCGCCACCGCTCCCTATTACTACAGTTGTTTCCTAATTTTCTGAGAAATCACCACACTGACATCCAAATGGGCTGTACCAGCTTGCATTCCCACCAACAATGCAGAAGTGTTCCCTTTACCCTACAACCTCTCCAGTGTTTTTCATCTTGGCTATTCTTACAGGTGTAAGATGGAATCTCAGAGTTCTTTTGGTTTTCATTTCTCTGATGACTAAGAATGTTGCACATTTCCTTAACTGTCTTTCAGCCATTTTAGAATCCTCTATGGAGAATTCTGTGTTTAGATCTGTACTCCATATTTTTATTGAATTATTTGTTCTTTTGATGACCAATTTCTCGAGTTCTTTGTTTATTTTGGACATCAGACTTCAGCCTGATGTGGGATTGAAGATCTTTTCCCATTCTGTAAACTATCATTTTGTCTTGTTGACCATGTCCTTTGCTTTACAGAAGCTTTTCTGTTTTAGGAGGTCCCATTTATTAATTGTTTTTCTCAGTGTCTGTGCTGCTGGTGTTATATTTAGGAAATGATCTCCTGTGCCAATGTGTTTTTAGGTCATTTTCTTCTGCTTCATCTATATTTGTTTGTTCCAGTCTTACTGTTTAGGGTCTTTAGGTTTTACTGGTGTTGTATTGCTCTTTGTGGTGTTGCATGTGTTCTTACCTTTTCTATTCATCTCTTCCTCTAATAAGTGTGGTTGGGGGTTGTTTGTGATTCTGTTGATTAATCTTCTAGGTGCCAGTGAATCCAAGGCTCAAACGATTTTTTCTCATGGTACAGTCAGTGCCATAGTTCTAGTTACTTTGTTGGTCACTCTGTGTTCCTGGAGATTATTCAGCTCTCCTGGGCTTTGTTCCACTCCCCTGGAGTTTGCTGTAGCAGGCCTGGTCTAGTCCAGGTTGTAGGCTCAGACATATTTTTGTTAATATCCCTGGTCTGAATCCATTTCTGTGTAGGTCCCTAGCTTGGGGTTGGTCCTGCAAAGGTCTCTGTCTCTGGTCTACTGCTTCAGAATTCCCAGGCTTGTGCGTGCCCAGACCCACAGAGGACCTGGCTCAATCTTTCTCCCACAAAGGCCCCGGATTTACGCTTGGACTAGCAGAGGTTTCTGTTTTCTGCCTAGTCCCTTTGATGTCCCAGACCAATACCTAAACCCACAGAGGTCCTGGCTCAGGCCTACTCCCTCTGAGATCCCAGATTCATGTCCCATTCAACATTCCAGATGTGTCAACACTCTGTGCATTTAACAAAAGTTGAATTTCTATCTTGAAAAATACTTTCTCTTGGTCTAGTGATGTGAAATATGGTACTCTATTTTGATGATAGACTGTGATAACATGTTAACATCTCTTTAGTATGACTTGATGCCATCTATGATGTTCTGTATGGTTTTTAAAATTTATTTATTTATTAAAAGTTTCCACCTCCTTCCATTTCCCTCTGCCTCCCCCCAGTCCTCCATCCACTTTCCTCTCCAGTCCTAAGAAAAGTCAGGGTGCCCTTCCCTGTGGGAAGTCCAAGGCCCTCCCTCCTTCATTCAGGTCTAGGAAGGTGTGCATCCAAACAGACTAGGCTCCCCAAAAGCCAGTACATGTAGTAGAATCAAAACCCACTGCCATTATCCCTGGCTTCTCAGTCATCCCTCATTGAGTAAATTTTAAACTTACAATATTTAACCTACAATAGTCTTATCTAATAATTCCCCTATCATAATTACAGATGTATCTATCTATACACTTTGGTAATGAGGCCTTTATCTGATACAGCGTTTGGAAATGATTCCTTGAATACAATGGGGTATCTTCTTAGTTTCCTTTGGGACTTCACATTTAAGGGTTAATCTATTTTGAGATTATTATTTCATAGAGACTGAGACAAAGACTAATTTAATTGTTCTGCCTGTTCATATCCCATTTTGCAAACAAGAGTTTTTAAATAGATTCCACTAAGTGATTCCAGTGGCTTATGCTTCTGGATGTCATTTAAAAAATAAAGATGGGAATGTTATTGCAGCTAAAAATTATTCCCCCAATAATGGATCTTGTCAAAGGAATGGACATTTTTTCTATAGCTAAAGCAAATGATAAAATATACTAATGCTTTAACCTAAAATAATTGATTAATTAAAAACTAAAATAGCTATAAATTAAGAAATAACAAATTTAGGTTCTAGTTACCCTAATATTCTGCAATAGACCTGTATTATTTTAATTTTGAATGCAGCACAGAAAATCTGCATGTAATATAACATTTCAGAGTTCTGCAAATAATATAGCATTTTGAATGCTCATAAATTTTTGGAGGAGGCCGCTTGTTGTTTCCTGTCAGCCCGACTACTTTAGACCCAAAATAACCACACAGAAACTGTGTTAAATAAATCACCGCTTGGCCCTTTAGCTTCTTATTGGCTAACTCTTATCTTAATTTAACCCATTTCTATTAAACTTTATGTCTCCATGTGGCTGTGGCTTACCTGGTAAAGTTCACAGCATCTGTGTCCAGCAGCTCCATGGATTCTGTCTAACTCCACCTTCCTCCTCCCATGCTATAGGCCAAGCTAATTTTCTTTATTCATTAACCAATAAAATCAACACATAGCCAGAAAAACTTCCCACAACAATAAATATTTTTACTACTGTGCTGTAAGTGTGCATTGTGGTATATCAGATGTTCAAGGGAAAAAAATCCATGATTAAATTCATGTTCATGTGAAAGGTAAGAATTTTTGAACCACTTAATTTTTGTTTTAGCTGTTCTTCTATTTCTTTTTTTTTATTGAGAAAAGGAGGAAAAAAAAACAAGTTTCCACCTCCTGCCAGCCTCCCATTTCCCTGCCCCTCCTCCCACCCTTCTCCCCTTCCCCCCACTCCTTTCCCCTCCCTCTCCAGTCCAAAGAGCAGTCAGGGTTTTCTGCACTGTGGTAAGTCCTAGGTCCTCCCCCCTCCGTCCATATCTAGGAAGGTGAACATCCAAACTGACTAGGATCCCACAAAGCCAGCACATTACGTAGGATCAAAACCCCGTGCCATTGTCCTTTGCGTCTCATCAGCCCTCATTGTTCGCCATGTTCAGAGAGTCCAGTTTTATCCCATGCTTTTTCAGTCACAGTCCAGCTGGCCTTGGTGAGCTCCCAATAGATCAGCTCCATTGTCTCAGTGGGTGGGTACATCCCTCGTGGTCCCGACTTCTTTGCTCATGTTCTCCCTCCTTCTGCTCCTCATTGGGACCTTGGGAGCTCAGTAGAGTGCTCCAGTGTGGGTTTCTGTCTCTATCTCCATCCATCACCAGATGAAAGTTCTATGATGATATGCAAGATATTTGTCAGTATTGCTCTAGGATAGGGTCATTTCAGGTTCCCTATCCTCACCTGCCCAAGGAACTAACTGGAGACCTCGGCTTGGGCACCTGGGGGCCCATCTAGGGTCAGGTCTCTTGCCAACCCTAAAGTGGCTCCCTTAACTAAGAATTGTGGTTATGTGCTCCCCTGTCCAACCTTCCTTTATCACAATCCTCCTGTTTCCCCAAGCCCCCTCCCCCGCTCCTTCCCTTCTACCTTTTCTCTCCCCATCTCCCCTTACCCCCATCCCATCCCACCCCCAAGATCCCAATTTTCTCCCCTGCAATTTTGTCTACTTCCCTTAGCCAAGAGGATAACTATATGTTTTTCCTTGGGTTCACCTTCTTACTTAGCTTCTTTAGATTCACCTACTGTAGACTCCGTGACCCTTATTTATGTCTAGAAACCAATTATGAGTGAGTACATCCCATGTTCCTCTTTTAGGGTCTGGGATACCTCACTCAGGATAGTGTTTTCTATTTCCATCCATTTGCATGCAAAATTCGAGAAGTCATTGTTTTTTACCGCAGCATAGTACTCTAGTGTGTATATATTCCATACTTTCTTCATCCATTCTTCCATTGAAGAGCATCTAGGTTGTTTCCGGGTTCTGGCTATTACAAATAATACTGCTATGAACATAGTTGAACAAATGCTTTTGTCATATGATAGGGCATCTCTTGGGTATATTTCCAAGAGTGGTATTGCTGGGTCCAAGGGTAGGTTGATCCCGAATTTCCTGAGAAACCGAAACACTGACTTCCACAGTGGTTGAACAAGATTGCATTCCCACCAGCAATGGATGAGAGTACCCCTTCCTCCACAGCCTCTCCAGCAAAGGCTATCCTTGGTGTTTTTGACTTTAGCCATTCTGACAGGTGTAAGATAATATCTCAAAGTTGTTTTGATTTGCATTTCCCTGATTGCTAAGGAAGTTGAGCACGACCTTAAGTGTCTTTTGGCCATTTGAACTTCTTCTGTTGAGAATTCTCTGTACAGTTCAGTGCCCCATTTTTTAATTGGGTTAATTAGCATTTTAAAGTCAAGTTTCCTGAGTTCTCTATATATTTTGGAGATCAGACCTTTGTCTGTTGCGGGGTTGGTGAAGATCTTCTCCCAGTCAGTAGGTTGCTTTTGTGTCTTAGTGACAGTGTCCTTTGCTTTACAGAAGCTTCTCAGTTTAAGTAGGTCCCATTTATTCAATGTTGCCCTTAATGTCTGTGCTTCTGGGGTTATACATAGGAAGTGATCTCCTGTGCCCATCTGTTGTTGGGTATTTCCCACTTTCTCTTCTATCATTTTCAGTGTGTTCGGGCTGATATTGAGGTCTTTAATCCATTTGGACTTGAGTTTTGCGCACGGTGATAGATATGGTCTATTTTCATTCTTCTACAGGTTGACATCCAGTTGTGCCAGCACCATTTGTTGAAGATGCTTTCTTTCTTCCATTGTATACTTTTAGCTCCTTTATCGAAAATGAGGTGTTCATAGGTTTGTGGGTTAAAATTCGGGTCTTCTATACGATTCCATTGGTCGACTTCTCTGTTTTTATGCCAGTACCACACTGTTTTCATTACTGTAGCTCTGTAATACAGTTTGAAGTCAGGGATGGTAATGCCTCCAGAAGATCCTTTATTGTATGGGATTGTTTTGGCTATCCTGGGTTTTTTGTTTTTTCATATAAAGTTGATTATTGTCCTCTCCAGATCTGTGAAGAATTTTGATGGGATCTTGATGGGGATTGCATTGAATCTATAAATTGCCTTAGGTAGAATTGCCATTTTTACTATGTTGATCCTCCCAATCCAAGAGCAAGGGAGGTCCATCCTTTTTTTGATATCCTCTTCAATTTCTTTCTTCAATGGCTTAAAGTTCTTGTCAAATAGATCTTTCACTTCCTTGGTTAGATTTACCTCAAGATATTTTATGCTGTTTGTGGCTATCGTGAATGGTGAAGCTTCTCTGATTTCCCTCTCTGCTTCCATATCCTTTGTGTATAAGAGGGCGACTGATTTTTTGGAGTTGATCTTGTATCCTGCCACATTACTAAAGCTGTTTATCAGCTGTAAAAGTTCTTTGGTGGAGTTTTGGGGGTCGCTTAAGTACACTATCATATCATCTGCGAATAACGAAAGTTTAACTTCTTCCTTTCCAATTCGAATCTCTTTGATCCCATTATGTTGTCTTATTGCTATTGCTAGAACTTCAAGCACTATATTGAAGAGGTATGGTGAGAGTGGACAGCCTTGTCGTTTTCCTGAGTTAAGGGGGTTGGCTTTGATTTTTCTCTCCGTTTAATTTGATGTTAGCTGTCGGCTTGCTGTATATAGCTTTTATTATATTTAGGTATGACCCTTGTATCCCTAATCTCTCCAAGACTTTTAACATAAATGGATGTTGAATTTTGTCGAATGCTTTTTCAGCATCTAATGAAATGATCATATGGTTTTTTTCTTTCAGTTTATTTATATGGTGGATTACATTGATAGATTTGCATATGTTGAACCAGCCCTGCATCTCAGAAGTGAAGCCTACTTGATCATAATGGATAATTTTTTGGATGTGTTCTTGGATTCGGTTTGCCAGTATTTTGTTGAGGATTCTTGCGTCGATGTTCATGAGTGATATTGGCCTCTAATTCTCTTTCCTGGTTGAGTCTTTGTGTGGTTTTGGTATCAGAGTAACTGTAGCTTCATAAAAGGAATTAGGTAATGACCCTTCTGTTTCTATATTGTGGAATACATTAAGGAGTATAGGTATTAGCTCTTCTTGGAAGTTCTGGTAGAATTCCGCATTGAAACCATCTTTTCCTGGGCTTTTTTTTTTGGTAGGGAGGTTTTTGATAACAGCTCCTAATTCTTTGCGACCAACAGGTCTGTTTAGATTGTTCACCTGGTCCTGGTGTAACTTTGGTATATGGTATTTATCTAAAAAAGTGTCCATTTCTTTTACATTTTCCAGTTTTGTGTTATACAGGCTTTTGTAATAAGATCTAATGATTCTCTGAATTTCCTCTTGTCTGTGGTTATGTCCCCCTTTTCATTTCTGATCTTATTAATTTGCGTATTCTCTCTCTGCCGTTTGATTAGTTTGGATAGGGGTTTATCAATCTTGTTGATTTTCTCCAGGAACCAGCTTTTTGTTTCATTGATTCTTTGGATTGTTTTCTGTGTTTCTATTTTGTTGATTTCAGCCCTCAGTTTGATTATTTCATCTTCTACTCCTCCTAGGTGAGTCTGCTTCTTTTTTTCTAGAGCTTTCAGGTGGGCTGTTAAGTCTCCAATATGTGCTTTCTCTGTTTTCTTTAAGTGGGCACTTAGTGCGATGAGCTTTCCTCTTAGGACTGCTTTAATAGTGTCCCATAAGTTTGAGTATGTTGTTTCTTTATTTTCATTGAATTCAAGGAAGACTTTAATTTCTTTCTTTATTTCTTCCTTAATCCAGGTATGGTTCAGTAGTTGACTGTTCAGTTTCCATGAGTTTCTAGGCTTTCTGGGGGTAGCATTGTTGTTGAATTCTAACTTTAATCCATGGTGGTCTGATAAGACACAGGTGGTTACTAATATTTTTTTGTAACTGTGAAAGTTAGCTTTGTTACTGAGTATGTGGTCAATTTTCGAGAAGGTTCCATGAGCTGCAGAGAAGAAGGTATATTCTCTCCTATTTGGGTGGAATAATCTATAGATGTCTGTTAAGTCCATTTGCTTCATTACCTCCATTAAATCTCTAATTTCTCTGTTACGTTTCTGTTTGATTGACCTGTCCATTGGTGAGAGAGGAGTGTTGAAGTCTCCTACTATTAGTGTGTATGTTTTGATGGCTGCCTTGAGTTTTAGTAATGTTTCTTTTACGTACGTGGGTGCTTTTATATTAGGGGCGTAGATATTCAGGATTGAGACTTCATCCTAATGAATTGTTCCTGTTATGAGTATAAAATGTCCCTCTCCATCTCTTCTTATTGACTTAAGTTTGAAGTCAACTTTGTTAGAGATTAGTATGGCCACACCTGTTTGTTTCTTAGGTGCATTTGCTTGATAAGCCTTTTCCCAGCCCTTTACTCTGAGTAGGTGCCTGTCTTTGTGGTTGAGGTGTGTTTCTTGTAGACAGCAGAATGTTGGATCCTGTTTTCGTATCCAATCTCTTAGCCTGTGCCTTTTTATAGGTGAGTTGAGCCCATTAACATTAAGTGATATTAATGACCAGTGGTTGTTAACTCCGGTCACTTTTTTAGTAGTAGGTTTTGTGTGTTTCCCTTCTTTGAGTTGCGCTGGTGAAGGGCCTCTAGATGACTGAGTTATTGTGGGCATTGTTGGACTCCTTGGTTAGTGATTTTCCTTCTATTATTTTCTGTAAGGCTGGATTTGTGGCTACGTATTGTTTAAATTTGTTTTTATCCTGGAAAATTTTGTTTTCTCCATTTATAGTGAAAGAAAGCTTGGCTGGGTACATTAGTCTGGGCTTGCATCCATGGTCTCTTAGTTTTTGAAGTACATTTATCCAGGACCTTCTGGCTTTCATGGTTTCCATAGAGAAGTCAGGTGTAAGTCTGATAGGTTTACCTTTATAAGTAACTTGGCCTTTTTCCCTTACGGCTCTTAATATTCTTTCTTTATTCTGTATATTTTGTGTTTTGATTATTATATGGCGAGGGGATGTTTTTTTTTTGATCCAGCCTATTTGGTGTTCTGTATGCTTCTTGAACTTTCATAGGTGCATCTTTCTTCAGGTTGGGAAAGTTTTCTTCTATAATTTTATTAAGTATATTTTCTCGACCGTTGAGCTGCACTTCTTCTCCTTCTTCTACTCCAATTATTCTTAGGTTTGGTCTTTTTATTGTGTCCCAGATTTTCTGAATGTTTTGTGATGAGAATTTGTTGGTTTTGCTCTTTTCTTTGATCAGTGTGTTTATTTTCTCTATGGTATCTTCAGTGTCTGACATTCTCTCTTCTATCTCTTGTAATTTGTTGTTAGTACTTGTCTCTGTAGTTCCTGTTCGTTTACCCAGATTTTCCATCTCCATTCTTCCCTTGGTTTGTGCTTTCTTCATTGCTTCTATTTCATTCTTCAAGTCTTGAACCGCTTCCCTAACCTGTTTGATTGCTTTTTCTTGTTTCTCTCGGTTTTCTTGCTTTCTTTGAGCGATTTATTCATTTCCTCTACCTTTTTGTTTGTAATCTCTAATTGTTTATGGCAGTTTTCACCCCCTTTTAAGGTCCTCTATTATTTTCATATAGTTCACTTTTGAGTCGATTTCTTCTATTTCTTCAGGAGTAGGGTGTACAATTCTTCTTATTTCAGGATCCCTGGGTTCTGGTGGTGTGATGTTGCCTTTCAGGTTGTTGGAGGAATATTCTTGCATTGGCACCTTCCCATCTCTTCCTTCAAATGGAGCCAGGAGAGGCCTGGTGTCTTGGTCCAGTCTTTGCTGTGATTGACTCTCTGAGTATATCTCTTCAGTGTAGAAGCAGGAACCGTTCCTGTCCAGATGGGATTCCTCAGCAACTAAACAGGGCCGCCAGTAGCCCAATGATCCAGGGCCAAAAGGATGAATGGAGCAAGGTGGTGGTGGGGGGGAGAATCCAGGAGCGCACAGGAAGCTTGGCGCCGGAGCTGAAGGTGCCCGGGCTCCCTTACAGGGGACCCTGAGGCCTGCCTGGTAGGCAGGCACTCACCGCTCTGGGTGGGTAGCCTTAGTGTAGGAGCTTAAAACTGTTCTTGAGCACTGGTCCTAGCATACAGCAGGGCAGGGTTGGGGAGGGGTGCTGGGGGGGCTGAGTCATGCGAAAGAAAGACAGCCCTGCAGAAGGAGCTGGGGGAGGGGGGTTTGTGCTCTCTTCAGGGACAGTCCGCCCCTGGATAGCACACACCCGTCCAGATGGGATTCCTCAGCAACTAAACAGGGCCGCCAGTAGCCCAATGATCCAGGGCCAAAAGCTGTTCTTCTATTTCTTATTTCACTGACATTATTATGGGTTTTACTCATGATGATTTTCACTAGATTTATGAACGTTGCATGAAATGATAGAACTTTTACCATTTTCAATATTTTATTTTGATAATTTTAGGTATGTTTACCATATATTTTGATTATATTTCCTTTCTCCTACTTTCTCTCAACTTTTCCCAAAGCCTGCTACGTTCATGCTGCATGTTCCTTTTTATCCTTTTTATATTCTGTAATGCACCGAGTCCAGAGTTTATATGTGCATATGGGCATGGAGTTATCTACTGTACCATGGTTTACCTACCAAGGACTACATGGCCAACAATAGCAGACTTTATTTCAGCCATCAACTATCTACAGTGCCTTAGTTAGTATTGACAGTTTGACAACCCCTCCATCATCTATTCTGAGTGTTGATTTGCTTGAAATTATATAGTTTTATGCAGGAAACCACAGTTATTTTGAGATTTTAAATGCAATGATCTTGTCATGTACAACAGACAATATTTTTCAGTGGCAGTCTTTGACCTTCGACTCTTTCTTGCAGTCTTTATACCTCTTTTCTTAATGTTCCCTAAGTCTTTCGAATGGTTAGTGATATGGATATTCCACTTACGGCTGAGGAATGCAGGGACACGTTGTTTGCATTCTGATGAGTTATGAGACTCTGTATTAATCATCACAGCCCACTGTAAAAAGATATGTCTTTTTTGAAGCCTGAGGGTTTCACTAATTTGCATGCACGTAACTATACAGAAGGCAGTTTGACTGTCATCATTTTTAAGACTCAATAGAACTCTACTGTGTGAGAGTATTTGACATCTGCTTCCTTTCATTATTGATGGTCATTTGAGTTACAAGGCGTTATTCCTATTGCAAAAATAAAATCAATGTCACCAGTGAATTCCTGAACATTTAACCATCCTGCACTTATAGTAAAATCATTATCATTTTACTGCTGAAGAATATCCTTAATAAAGCAAATTCAAATTATATGGTATTAAATTTTGACTTTGAATGGTGTTTCATATGAAAGAAGAGTGACAAGTACAGCATTTCTTCGCATGGTAAAGTCTACTGCTTACTCTAAGGAAAACCAGTCACAGAATTTCTTGAACAGTCAGCGAAACTAGTTATCATCTTCATCAGCAACTTAACTTACCGTGAAAGAATGAGAAACGGTGAGGATTCTAATTTGGGAGACTGGCAGACATCTCTTTGACAATGAGAGAAGTGAATCTGTCATGCCAAGATAAACAAGTGAAAGCATGTGCTGCCAATGACAGAATTTGAGCTTTCAAAGAAAACCATATTCTGGAAAATTCCTCTGCCTTTGGAAACTTGACAGCTGACTTGCTCCTAACATGTTTCTGATCAGTCCAGTAGCGATATTTAAGCACGACGTTTTATATTGTCTAATGGAACCTGTCAGCATGTGGAGATATAAATCATGTGACAAATAGCAATGCATCAAAGGACCACTGCTTTTCTTATTGTGCAAAGTAAAAGATAAATCAAGTCACAGGAAAGAAAGATAAATGGATTCTAACGCAAAATTTTGAAGTTTATTGGTTTCATTTCAAATCCCACACTTTTCTTTTAGTTCCTGTCTTCTTCTCCCGTCTCTGTTATCTGCAGATTAGACTGGTTCAAGCAACATTAAATGTTTTAAATGTATTCCACATGTAATACATGTTCAAAAGAAACTGTGAAATGAATTTGGAGTACTTATTCCTCTGAAGCATATCCCTGGATGGTTTTCGCCTTTTACATTGTGGTATTATGCTACCTACAAGACTCATGATCAAGATCTGGAAAATTAGTAACAAAATGAATTAAAATCTCATAATACAGGGCTTTAAATAGCTATGTTTTAAAATGCTTCACATAAAAAGATGACAGGTTGGTGAAAGTTATTAATTATTATATATTTTTAATTTTAAATATTTTATTGCACCTTTTATTTTGACATTGAAATATAATTACATCATATCATCTTTACTTTTTTTCTTCAACTTTTCTTGTGTACATACCTTACTCTTGAATTTATAGCCTCTTTCTTTAATGTATATACAGTTCATCTGTATAAAAGTGATGACTAAGAGCCTAGTGACAGAGTAAATGTGAACTGATGAAATAACCTCTGTCAAGTAAATTGGTTCCAAACTCTTTGAGATGGGGCCAGAATTCCCCCTTTTGTCCCTGCTATAGCCATCTAAGTTCTGCCTCAGAGATGTTCCCTTGTTTTGACTTCTTCTTATAGGAAAGTCCTTTTAAAAACTACCCACACCTCTCCCATGGACGTATGGTCAAGATAGGCCAGCTTTATTTTTTTTTTTAATTTATTTATTTATTAAGGATTTCTGCCTCCTCCCCGCCACCGCCTCCCATTTCCCTCCACCTCCCCCGATCAAGTCACCCTCCCTCATCTGTTCTTGCTCCTATTATACTGCTTGCTTGCTCTGTTAACCAGGATGTAAGGGATTTTTCCCCCCTTTTAAAAGCTCCCTACAGAAAGCAGTCAGAGTGTCTTGGTGAGAACTGTCTATCTCCAAACAGTCATTGGGAGGCTTAATAAAGACTCTCAAATTTGTACTCTGGTTTTGTTGAGTCGTCCTTGCAGTCTTTGCCTCAAGGCATTTGAAGATCTCAGTGAGATCCGTCAAGGAACCCTAGCCTCATAGACCCTTGAATCTCTGAGTTGGCTATTGGGCTGCAGCAGGTATCAGAACTTATCTATTGGATGCTCATCCTGTAAAATTCCAGGGCTCTGGGAGAAATGCTCTCAATGCTCAGGGCAGTCCTGGTCCCTCTGTCACCACCACCTAAATTCTTTGTCAGTCACCAAGTTCAGACCTCTGGAGAAGATTTTAAATATGGTTCTGGACAAGGTATCTGAGAAAAAACTGAATGCAGTTAATATTGCTGTGTCAAGATAAATCTGAGATGTCACAAAACCCTGTTCTGTATTTATAAACTAACGCTCCTTTCTGTATTAGTAACCTGCAATGTTTATAAGTATGGTTTTTGTGTGTTTATTTTTGTTTGTTTATCTATGTCCGTCTGTCCTTAACTAAAATTGTAAGTTGCTGTGGCTAGTAGATGGCCCACCTGTTTTAGGGTGGTACACACTACTCTTATCCTGGTAAAGAAAGCTTATAAATTAACCTTTTGACAAATTTTCACATCCCCCGTTCACTCCTCCTCAGAAAATGATTTCCAGAAAATGATTGTTGGACGCCCACATAACCCAGTACCATCAAAATACACTCTGGCTATGCCAAGTAGTTAACGGGGTTTTGGCCTGACAACTTTAATTTACCCTCGAGCATATTCTTAGCACAATAGAAAAACAACCAACTTTCTTTGCCAAAATATTGCAAGAATAATCTCTAGCCCATTTGATAATGTTGTTATCCTCTTAAACCTCTTGAGTGGGACGTCCATAGTTCACATTGCTCTCAGAACCAGTATTTTCCAAACCCCTACTTAGATAGTCTTTTGTGCCCTGTCTATAACATTCAGTGTCCCTTCTAGTTCTGAATTCCAAAGCCTTCCACATTTTTCAAAAGACAAACAAAAACAACAACAAAACCATGATCAGGTTAATTAATTAATTATTATTCAAAATAAACTCTTCTCTCATACAAAGATCCTAACCGTTTGTTTTCTTTCTATATTTTCTCGGTTGTGGACGTTCCTTTCTTCAGCTGAAAATCTCACTTTCTCTATTTCCTTTCTGTTTGATATAATTGTGTTAGGCTGTTTTTTGTCTATAAAGTGTATTTGGTTTTGTTTTTTCTCCTTCAACTATGGGAGTCAGCTATGCACTTTAGTCCATGTTTGCCTTTGTGGCCTTGTAGTACTTGGAATACATTGCTTTCTGGGGTATTTATTTATTTATTTTTTGTATTATTCATGTTTGACTTATGCCAAGGAGAGCTTCTTTTCTGGCCTTGTTTACATAATTTTCTCCATTCTTCTAGTATCTCTATAGGTTATTTTCTGTAGTTTCAGAAGGATTTCCCTATGATCTTGTTGAAGATGTCTATGTCATTCACCTGGGACTTGACTTTCTCATCTACCACTATGTTGTTGCTAAAGTTTGGTCATGCACCTCACAATTCTTGTGTCTTTCTTTCCTGTGTTTTAGTGACTTTTTTCTCACTAGTCTAGATCTTCTAATTTGACTTCTGATTCTGATATTCTGTTTGTGCATAATTTATTCAACTTGTAAAGATTTCACTAGAGTTTTCGGGTTGGATTACAATTCCATATTCATTTCAGTTTGACTTTTCTTCAATGTTTCTATATGTACCTTTATTGAATTCCAATTCAAAGCCAAAATTATCTTTGTGATTTCCATCAACCTTATGATGGCATTTTCTTGAAACTGCTGAAACATGTGTCCTCAAGGTTCATTCTCTTCAAGTTTATTGAGCTTAATCATTAGGTTTATTTTAAATACCTTGAATTCTCTTGATAATTTTTTGTTGCTTTATTATGTTTTGTTTCCTGAAGATCTAGACAAGTCTTCTCTGCAAATATTTCTATAGGATTTTAAGACATTCTGGAAGATAGCTGACTTTGCCCTTCATATAAATTTTAGTTTGAATTTGATATATATGCACGTGGATTTCTTTTGTTAGTTATGTGTCAGAAACACACAGAGCAGGTTAGAGCTGAATATGATATGTGCTTGTAGGCCAGGTTGTACTTAAATATTAAAGTTAATCTTTAATTAATAAAGTTACTTAATAATTTCTGATGGGCACAGGAGGCTCAGCTTCTTTGCATGATATGTATCTTGGTTCTGGGGTAGATCTGATAGTTGGTAAGGTTGTATGGGGGAATGATAAGACAATCCAAATGGCTAGACCTTGGTGTTGGATATGACTTGGCTGAGTTTGGAATATGGTATCCTAGCATCCTAGAAGAGGGGTGGTGTCTGAGCCTAGAGGTGGATAGCCATGCTAGCCAGACTAGGCTGGGGCATTGGATTTGGGAGCTAGGCTAGATCTCAGTGGATGAATCAGGCAGACTTACCTTTCTGACCTTGGTGAAAGACACATTGCATGTCTAAACAGACTGGAATATGGAGACAAAGGATCACAGAGATTGGGGACCTACAGGTTTAAATTTTTAATTTTATTTTGTGAGACTATAATATAATTATAACATTCATCTCTTCCCTTTCCTCCTTCCACATATAACCTTCCTCTGATTTCCTCCCAATTCATGGCCTCCTTTTTTCTAATGGCTGTTATATGCATACACACACAAACACGCACACATATAAACATAACTGGTTCTTTATTAAATTTTGTATGTATATCTATATATATTTCATATATGTGTGTGTATATCAGAGTAAAGATTTGTTTAGCAATTCATAACCTGTAGAAGCCAGAAACATGTTGGATCTCCTGGAGCTGGAGTTTTTTAGTGATTTTGAGATACCCAACATTGGTGCTAAGAAAGAAACAAACTTGGGTATTCTGGAATAGCAGAACATGTTCTTAACTCTTGAGCCATTTCTCCACCCCTATTTAGATGTTCATAACTGAATATAAATAAGTAAATAATATCTATTCTGCCTTTTGGGGTGTGCTGTGTCTTCCCTTGTTCTGTTCATGGAAGCAGCTGACTTATTTAATTATATAAAGCAGATGTTGTACAACGGCAGCAGTTGTTTTGCATAATGTCTATTTACATTGCCATAATACAATTTCAAGGCCATTATGACTCTATCTTTGATGCCAACCTTGATTTTTTCTTTGAAAGTTTTGTGGGCAATGAACTTTTATGTTCATCAGAGCTTGATGTGACAAACTAAACTGAAATCAAATCATAATTTAGTCCTCTGAACTCATGAGTTGTGAGTTATGAATAAGTCATTCTTTCTTTACATAGTATGTGCATATGCAAAATGTGGGCATTATACAATATTAAACATAATATTATACATAAAGTTGTATACTAGATCAGACTTTGCATGCTTTTCAAGGCATCCTGATTCTCCTCTCCTCTTTCGCATTTGGCATGCTTTTTGTTCCCGGTTGTTTTCCAGTTTCCAAATTTGAATACAAAAGTAGAATGGTTGCCAGAGAAGATGTGGATGGGCTGGTTGATTGTTCCGAGTATTCATTGAAGTTACTCCCTTATGGCATGCATTTTGGCAATGAGAAATAGGACCTTTGAGAGAACTGGGCATGGTAATCTCCATCATTTCTAGGAAGTAGTTCTTACTGCCTCAGAGAGAAACAGCATTGTGAGATGTCCTATTTCTAGAGCAGCCAAACTCTGGTTAGGAGCCATGGAAAAACTAATGTCTTCAATGCAATAAATTGTGAGCTACTGAAACCAGCCAGCAGCCAGCCAATTGATCTAATTCCAGAGCCATTCATTCCTTATTTAAGCTAGGACATGACTACAACTTTGTTTAAATTTGTCACCAACCCCAAACCAAGGAGCTGCATGAAGGCATACTCTCTGGTTTACCAACTGAGAATAAACACTGTAATTCGGAGGTGGTACGTGTTGAACAACATTTTACACAACAACATTTACTAATTACAATTCAAATACATCCTGAAAGTTTGCTTATGCAAATTTATTTGATCACTTCTTATTTTCTAATGAAGCTACTTTGCCAAACACAAACTCCTGTTGGCTTGGAGGGTCTTACTTTACCTCTACCATTTTGCAGCATCCAATGAGCACAGATAATATTTGGAAGCCATCTCTATTGTGAAAGGAACTATTTCTACAGCATGATATTGACCAAGACATACTTCTCTAAGAATAATACAAGCATAATAAATGGCTCAGCTTGAGCTATTTCTGTTTATAACTTTCACTTTAACATAAACAGAATTTATTCCTCTAAACTAGTTATGTAAAACTCAATTTCCATCTCACATATTGACATCTTTATTGTTATACTATAATCTGCATGTACATAGTTTAGTTTGTTATTTGTCAATCTCGTTCTTTTATGCAATAACACTGTATATTGAATTCAAATATCAATATTGTGTTCCACTTATTTTATAACACTAATCATTCAGATTGATTAATTTAATTAATATTAATAAAACAGTTAATATTATTGTATCAATTACTATATTTTTGCTGTTATATCTACTAGCACACTTTTCAATTGTTTTATTTTTATTTAAATCTGGATTAATTTTCCCATTCAATATAGATTTTGATATCAGTTTATTATGTTTCATTGAAGACTTTTAGTTTCATTTCATCAAAGATAAAGTTGGAAAAATATTTGTGATATTTGCCTTTATATTCAAAAAGAGAAAGTATCTGTCCAAAAATTACTTTCAAATGGTGATGTTTTAATAAAATGTCTATGTTTGCTTTTAGATTCCTACAAGTCATCTACTTCTGTGAAAATACATTTTAAAGAACTGGGAGCTAGTGTTCTGTTTTGCACTGTCTTTCGATGTTTAAACCTAGAAGCCTTTCTGATGTTGAAAGGCAATTCACCGCAGGTCTTTATGTCTCTATGTATCTTATTAGCACAAAAAAATGATAAATCAGGTCAAGAAGCATCTTCAAATATGTCAAGAATATGAAGGGACTTTAAAATGTATCTTTTGACTGGTCATAGACTAATCTTTACTTTGCTTTCCGATTTAATAAAAACATCACTTTCCAAAGCGAAGGCTATACGAGTGTGAGATTAACTCCATTTTGAAGACTGATGTTTCCTGCTTTCGGTCTTCTTTACCTGTGACACAAACATGCTGAGGATATGCTACCTACCTGGGCCTCTCTCCTTCATCTTCATGTATCTAGGAAGAGAATGAAGGCAGGTATGCAGTGTTTTCTTTCTGCAGGAATATGACTAATAGCAGTTATTTAATGTTGAAGGAAGTACATGGAACAAATTAAGCCTAGCTTAATTCAATAATGTCAGTTATTTTCATTGACACAGTTGTACTCAGTGATCAGTGAGGAAGACACTCAGTAAATATGTAAAAATACCGGTAAACAGTTGTCATCAGTACTCCTGTTTTAAAGAATGAAGAAATGGCAAAATCAAAGTAGTCAGATGACGCTTTCTGCCTTTTAGCTGACTGTGGCCACATTTTAATAATAGAAAACATCTCCATCTCTATCACGAAAACTTTAAGTTTAAATAAGCTTTTTTATTTAAAGTGGCATAATAACATCACAAATCTGTAATCAAACTCAAAATTGTTTTTCTTGAAGCTCAATTATCTTTAAAGACCACAGTATTCTTAATATTACTGCTAGTGTGGTAACATGCACATAAATACATACATACACATATACACACATACATACACATATATACCCACATACCCACATACAGACACAGACATATAAACATACACAGGCATAGTCTTTGAGTTAATATCCCCACATATATAAAGTTTTGAGTATATTCTAAATAATATTCTATAATCACATCTATATTATACTTCATTTTAGATATATACGATAAAAATATAACTATATACATTATAATACAAGTTGGCATCTCTATTAATGTTATATAAGATTATGGCAATAATAAAAAGAGTAATTTTCCCATTATAAGGAGGAAACTTGAGATTGGTGGCCATTCATTTCATTTAGAATTTACAGCTTCATGGCTCCTTTGTCACTGTGACATGTTTATGAGGCTGTTGACTTTTGACTGCTCAAAGGTTATAATGCACTTGATTTGACCCTTCCATATTACGTCAAGATCATGGGACTTAAACTGATTATGTGCCACTCAGAAAGGAAGAATAATAAAAGTTAGTGTTAGCTTCTCTCATTTTAATATATGATCATGAAAAATTATGAGTGATTAATTTATCTTAGAAATAGAAAGAAAACTCACTAAATCAAAGAAGTAATTAAATAGTATGATTGAAGTGACAAATTTAATATTATCACTGACATGGAAATAATGTATCTTCAGACCTACTTTTAAATATTAAATTGACATTTAATAAAATTAAATATTACAGAAAAGGATTTCTTATACATGAAAATTAAATGGGAACTGTAACCACAATTCAAAGTTGCATATTTTCATGGCCAGTTGTCTATAACAGCAGCTAAATGATCAGATTGCTCTGAAAAAACAGAGCTGTGGCACACAAAACTTAGATTTAGGAGGACAATGAAAGTATTTACTTGATTGATGTTTTGTTCATTTTTTTATACATACTGAACTTTAAAAGCCCATAAGTTTATCCATTCCTTTATATTACCATTTCATTTATTAGCACATTATATTATATTGACCTATATTTATGGGAAAGGAGATGTGTTGTGAAATACTAATCCAATCTGGAATAATAAATAAAGGTAGTTGACATATTCTTTACTTGTATGCTTAATGAGGTCTGTGGTTGGAACGCTTGCTATTTGCTAATGAAGTCTGAATGGTACAACACTACTTTATTCACCACAATATGTAATAGAATTAAAACATAACAGAACAGTTTCCTCCTGATACATCCAGATTTTATACACTGATGATGAAAACATCAGTTTCCATCACTTGTCCTTGTAAGCATTTGTATTAGTTACTTTACTGTAAAACACCATGACCCAGGCAATATATATATATTTGGAACTGTGGTTTGAGCACTCAGATATAAACTGAAAATGAAATTGAATTGCAGAGCGTCATGAAACCCTCAAAACCACCTCCAGTAATATACTTCTTCCAATGAGGCCATACCTCCTGAACCTTCTACACAACCCATCAGCTGGGGACTGCATATTCAAATACCAGGGCTATGGGAAGAATCTCATTCATGCTGTCATCACACCGCCATTCTGTTTCTGCTTGCACAAGCTTGACTGCTGCAGACTCTACACTAAATGTGAACATGGGGTATGTGTTGGACTTGCTCAAGGCTTATATTATTTTTACACCTGTCACTGTTGCAAATCAAAGAATGATCACGTCTCCTCCTCGTCCTCCTGCTCCTCCTCTTTGTCTTCTTTTTCTTGTGAGGGAATCTTTCTCTGGAGAAGGTGCTGCCCTCGACTTGTAATATCTTTGTGCTAACTTTCTGAATTAGAGATGTGCACTGCTTGGCAAAATGTTTAATCATTTCATTAAAAGTATAATGGGGCCAGGGATGGTGGTGCACACCTTTAATCCCAGCACTCGGGAGGCAGAGGCAGGCGGATCTCTGTGAGTTCGAGACCAGCCTGGTCTACAAGACCTAGTTCCAGGACAGGCTCCAAAGCCTCAGAGAAACCCTGTCTCGAAAAACCAAAAAAAAAAAAAAAAAAAAAAAAAAGTATAATGGGATGGGGCCATCAGACTCACACAAAGGCAAGAGGCAGTGAACCTGGGGGAAGGAAGTCAAGGATTTTCTTCTTTTGCCTTTATTTTATTTTATTTTATTTTGGTTGTTGCTTTTAGAGAAAGGGTTTCTTTTTCTAGCTGTAGAACCTGTCTTGGAAATCGTTCTATAGCCACCTGCCTCTGCCTCCTGAGTGCTAGGATTGAAGGAGTGCAACACCACCACCTGGAAATGGATTCTCTTATGACAAGCTTGGGGGAGTGTCCAAGGAAGTTGATTCGTCCTAGGTATAATTGGTTTATACAGGTGGCAATCTTTGTTAGTAATTCTTACTGGCTAAAAGTTAGGTAGGAGTTGTTTGGATGACACACTTCTTCTGTTTTTGTGGGAGCCAGCCACGATAAGCTAAGTATGGGCAGGTCACCCAAAGGAAGTTCTTTACTTCCAACCATTATCATCTGCCACAGCAGAACTCTGCCATCGATAAATTTAATTAGAAACCCGAGTCTCAGTAGTCTACCCTGAAGCAATATGTAGCTTCAAGAAGAACCACAAGCTGACATTACGTGACCACCACCCAAGAATAGACCATTCAAAGGAAATGACTAGCATTCCAACTGCTGTAGATAGGACCACCTGCCAGAACACACTCACAAGGACGCCCCTAGACAAATGTCAGCCAATCAGGGGTCCTAAACATGAGAAACCCTTCACCCCCACCGTTACCACTATAAAAACCCTATTCCAACTGAGCTCAAGACTCTCCATTTATTCCAATACGTTGGACATGCAGAGAGACCAAGTTTGCAAACTTGCTTAAAATAAAGGCTCCTTTGCTTTTAGATATGAGACTCAGTCTCCTTGCTGGCTTTTGCAGAGACATCGTGGATTTGGGCATAACAGTTTTTAGAGAAATCTACATGTGGCCCAGGCTTTGGCCTGATTTGATCATTTTCTCAGTCTTTTTCAGGCCTGAGAATGTGCCATTCTTCTCCTCTCTGCTATGGAGGTGGTGGGCTGGGCAGGGAGTGCTTTGTGGATAATGGTCTTTTGTTCTCAGTCTTGAGAAGCAGGATGTGAGGCTTAATTTGACCTAACTCTCAGGTTTTACTTGCTCAAATATTTGCCTGGCCTTCTCAATAGTACAATATAAATATATTTTTACTGCTTTTTCTGATTTTATTGAGACCTTTTTATTTATTTAGTTTTGTTTGTTTGCAATTCTTATTATATAATCACTTTTTTTTCTGTTCATGTTTTATTAAATTCCCTCCTTTATTAGTCTAGCAATTCCTATTTCCTGTCTAGCCCTTAGCCAATATGTTCTAATGCAATAATTAATAAAACAGTTTTGGATCTAAAATGAAAGACTATCTGCTTATTTGTCAAACCTGTTTATTTAGCCATTTCTGAATAGGAATTAACTAAGGTAATAAAACTGAGCAGATTTCATGAAGGATATGAAAGTAAGGAAAAGGAAAATTGGAGAACACAACTTTAAATCACTGAAGTTTTTAAAATGTGAAAGAAATAGGAGAATCTTTCTCTTCTTGGTGTATAAACAAATATATTATTGGCATTGCCAAGTCAAACATTTCTTTTGATATGGGGCCTTGGGGGAAGAAGTTGAAACAGGGTATTGCTGTGTTGCTCAGACTGACATGGCTCTTGCTGGCCCATAATAACATCCTGAATGCTAGGCTGATGAGGGTCTTCACAGCATATGCATTCTAATCTTTTTTTTTTCTTGAGGTTTTGATATCAATAGTTCTTGCTAGTAGCCTTAAGGTTGAACCAGTATCATACTATTCCTGAGAGACTGCAAAACCACAGAAGTGAGAGTTAAGCCTCTCTTTCATATTTGGTACCAAGTGTACGTGTTTTATAAGATTCCTGCCATACTCCTCAATTGCATCAGACTGCTTCACCTCAGTAACACAGTTTCTTTGCAGAGGAACCAGTATGCCCACCACTTGTTCAGGCAGAGTTGTTATGATTAATAAACAACAGCAACTTACCAATGAAGATACAAGTCTCACCCCCATGAAAATTCTCCTCATAGAGAAGCATATGCACAAAAGGCAAACAGCATCTGCTCCCTAGAGACTAAGTGTTTAGATGCACAGTGCACTTTGACAAAACTATGCATTTTAATGAGTCAACTCCTTTTGCTTTGCTCAGTAGCCCTAGAGGTGACAATCATGCCTCTGTAACTGGCTTTCTGTAATAAATTAGAATTTACTTATTGATTGTCCTCTTATATTAGCTATTTAATAAATGGATCCTTGATTTGAAATTACTCTAAAATAATTTATGAAAATAACTCTTGCAATTTCTCTTTTATATGTTGTCATTAACAGAAATTGAGACTTGAGTTTGCACTGAGGAAAAGAAGCTTAAATATGAACTGGAGAGGTCTGTTGGTTACAACCATTGTTGTTGAGCACAACGCAAAGCTGATTCCTTCAGGAATGGGAAGTAGGATTTTAGTAACTTCTGAGAACCATGGCCTTATGCTTCATCAATTTTTTACCCACTTCTGTGACAATATCTACTGCACGAAGTGCCTGGGGTACTAGGAGGCTGTTGTAATTAGAGCAGCGGGGCTGCATCCCCAGCACCCTGGCCGCCTGGCTAGCTTATACTCCGAAATAATTACACGGACACTGTATTCTTTGAAACACTGCTTGGCCCATTATATTTAGCCTCTTCTCGGCTAACTCTCGCACCTGGACTGGCCCATTTCCAATCAGGTGTGTAGCACCCCAAGGTGTGCTTACCGGGAAGATTTTAGCCTACGTCCATCCTGGGTCAGAGCTGAATAGCGTCTGCCTTAGAGAGCGGAGCATGGTGTCTCTCTGAGCTCACTTCCTCTTCCTCCCAGTATTTTGTTCTGTTTTCTCCTCCCACCTATGTTTTAACCTAGGGCCAAGCAGTTTCTTTATTGCTTAACCAATGAAATCAACAGATTGATATATGACACTCCCACATCAGGAGGCAACTGTACTTGGCTGACTGTGTTGGCAGTGTCAGGGACAACAAAGCCATCATACGTGAAGTACTTTCACTTCACTGACATAGAGAACATGCCAGGCTTTAGGTCATTAGACTATCACCTCAAATAACAGTCAAAGATAGAAAACATACCCATAGAATTTCTAAAAGATTCTATTTCTTGTAACTGCTAACTTCAAACTAAGGATATAATATGGAATTTTAGCTATTGTAGAATTAAAAGGTAAATTCCGTTCAATGCCTTTTTAAACTTATATAAACTTTAATGTTTTATTTAATTTGTAGTAGTAAATGTGTCAACAATTTCCTATTAAGTTTAGAAACATACTCCTATGTATATACATATTTTCTTTGAAAGACAATAATAATTGATATTTTGAAATCCTGTCTTTACCTTGAACTTAATTGCTTTTCTCAGGCAAAGGAGACCAGATTTGCTGGTCTCAGAGGTGGCATATTGTCTTAGTTGTTTATGTTTGTGTTTTTGCACTTGGATCTAGGCATCTGGAATTATGATGTTTGAAGTGCTTAATGGTATAGATCTCTCTATACCTTTTCTTGGATTCCATGGTTTGAACTCAGGTCACCTGTCTTACACAGACAGCAATTGCCTTTTTCCAGTGAGTCATCTGTCTGACTCAGAAACTGACTTTTTTTTTTTTAAAGGAAAAAGTGTAAGAAACACAGTTAGTTTACAGAGTGCCCCTTGTGTTAAAAAACAGCAAGAAAACTAAGTAAACTAAGTAGTAGAACAAAAATGACAGGGAGAGATGAACAGATGACACACAGAGAGAAAGAGTTCTAGGCATTTGTAGAAGTGTTTTGATATTATGGATAATCATGGATATATGTGCATTGCACATTAAATATGGGGACAAGCAAGGACCATTTGCACACATTTCAAAATATTTAAATGCTCATATTTTCTCAGCACTTTGATTTAATTTTGAATATGTAGAGTATTTTTAATTTATATATATATTCTCACATATATAACATATATTTATAAACTAGTTACCTTTAATGATTAATAAGATGGAAGAAACAAATAGATTTAGGTAAGTTGGTTTTTTTATCATTAAGGGGAAACTATTAGTGTCAGAATAAAAGAGTGTTCAAGACAAAGAATCTTCATTTAATTTTTACATTAAATTTTCAATCTACTGGACTGAGTCATTCCAATTTTCTAGTCAATCAGAGTCCCATTATATTTAGAAAAGCTATAAAGTATTAGAAATAACCAGAGCCATATCTAAATGTGTGCTTCAGAAATTTACACAGACGTTAAGACCTAGTTTGAAACGTTTACTGATAAATTATAGAATAAAAAGTCAGTCTTTTTGGAGAAAGAATGCAGGCAAGTTTAAAAGCACAGGGAAGTTACTTTTGTTCTATAAATATTGTGCATGTATGCCACAAAAGTTTAAATTAATACCTTTAAAGATTTGCTGGTTCATTTAGTCATGTCTTTGGAAAATATCATCATATGTTATTAAGGAGGAAATGTGAGTTTTATTTCTGTAGAATAAATTTAAGTTTTTTTAACTAAGCACTAAATGATGTATGGACATCAGATCTGCAACTTAATTTATATAGCTCAGATTCTCTCCTTTCAGTCCATTGCACCTGATTGCTATTGCAAGGTCCTAAGCACATCTTCTGTTTACGGAATGAGAATCTTATTATGCAGACTGCTGGGTAATTCTGAAGCCAGTTGTATCTGAGAAAAATGTGACTGTGCTCAAATATATCCATTTACATGCAGTAACTTGTGCTCCATAGCTTTTCATAGGCATTATCTCTAGAAATTATTTGTTATATATAATTGGAAATAAATTTTAAAAATACTCTCACAACAATTATGATATGAATATGATTATATTAACATCATCTGTTTATAACTTTTCCATTAAGTACATTTACAAATGAAATAAACTTTCATAAGAGTCTACAGATAAATTATTGTTACAGTCAATGTAAAATCCTGTACTTCTATCTGGGAATCATATTTTCTAAGATATATTAATAGTTTAGCTAATATAATTTATTTTTAATTAAATTAAAATTAAAGCCATTGTCAATGTTTGTTAAAAACAAAAATTCATTTTGTTAAAAACAAAAAAACATTTCTGTCTGTACAGCTTCTATGACTGACTTCATTCTATAGTCAGAATGTCATTAGATACCTCATTGATTAGCTGTAATATATCTCTCTATATATAATTTCTTATGTAAAATATGTATATCTTACTCATATTAACTACTAGTAGCTACAGATTAACCTTAAATACACACACACAGACACACACATATATAATATATAGCTTCCATATATTTCTTATAGGTATATATTTTTCTTAGAAACTTTAGACTTAAGATTCCAATATTTTTCAACAATGTGTTGATGGATAAAACAGATCTCAAAATGCAATTTAAGTCTCTGTTTATATTCTTTAAAGTCTACTGGGTAATAGTTAATTTCATGGTCATTGCAAGTACCTACCAAATACTTTTATTAAACAAAATTGCAAATGTTAAAATTACTAATTTAACATTCAGGAGGATGCCTATATGTTTTTCTTTGGGTTCACCTTCTTATTTAGCTTCTCTAGGATCACGAATTATAGGCTCAGTGTCCTTTATTTGTGACTAGAAACCAAATATGAGTGAGTGCATCCCATGTTCCTCTTTTTGGGTCTGACTTACCTCACTCAGGATAGTGTTTTCTATTTCTGTCCATTTGTATGCAAAATTCAAGAAGTCATTGTTTTTTACTGCTGAGTAGTACTCTAATATGTATATATTCCATACTTTCTTCATCCATTCTTCCATTGAAGGGTTTCTAGGTTGTTTCCAGGTTCTGGCTATTACAAACAATGCTGATATGAACATAGTTGAGCATATACTTAAAGGAGACAGAGACAGAGAGCCACATTGGAGCACTGGACTGAAATCTCAAGATCCAAATCAGAGGCAGGAGAGAGAGCACAAGCAAGGAACTCAGGACCGCGAGGGGTGCACCCACACACTGAGACAATGGGGATGTTCTATCGGGAACTCACCAAGGCCAGCTGGCCTGGGTCTGGAAAAGCCTGGGATAAAACCGGACTCTCTGAACATAGAGGACAATGAGGACTACTGAGAACTCAAGAACAATGGCAATGGGTTTTTGATCCTACTGCACATATTGGCTTTGTGGGAGCCTGGGCAGTTTGGATGCTCACCTTACTATACCTGGATGGAGGTGGGTGTTCCTTGGACGTCCCACAGGGCAGGGAACCCTGATTGCTCTTTGGGCTGAGGAGGGAGCGGGACTTGATTAGGGGAGGGGGAGGGAAATGGGAGGCGGTGGCGGGAAGGAGGCAGAAATCTTTAATAAATAAATAAATAAATATTACTAATTTAATTAAATTAACATTTCTGCATTTTGAACTGTTAAAATGCCTGAATAATTTTTGAAAAGCCAGGAAATATGATTATATGTAGTAATATGGGTGGTGGGGCTGCGTCCCCAACACCCCAGCCGCCTGCTTGGCTAGCTTATGCCCCGAAATAATTACACGAACACTGTATTCTTTTAATCACTGCTTGACCCTTTAGCACTAGCCCTTACTGGCTAATTCTGATATACCAATCAACCTATCTCTAATAATCTGTGTAGCTCCGTTCTTACCGGGAAAGATTCAGCATGTCTGACCTGGAGGCTTACTTCATCGTGTGCATCTGCCTGGGAGAGCGGAGCATGGCCTCTCTTCTGAGGCGTCTGCTCCCGAGAGGAGCGCTGTGGAGTCTGAGCTCACTTCCTCTTCTTCCCTGCATTCTGTTCTGTTACTCCACCTACCTATGTCCTAACCAATAAAATGGGCCAAGGCAGTTCCTTTCTTAGCCAATGACCTTCCTCCATCAATTATATAAAGTGTTTTAATGATAACTTTTAATATTAGTGCTTCATGTAGTTACATAGCATTACATAACATTCTGCCTTTTTCAATGGAAAAAAACTTATGGCTATTCAAAGAGCTTAATATAGCTTGCTATTTTAAGCGTAATCCTGATATACACAATTTTACATGTCATAAAACTTATCCCAATCTTTGTGAATATTAGATAAAGGAAACTAGAAATTCCTTTTTAGTACACTAACATTGTTAATGAAAGTGTAAAAACAAAGAATATTCAAGGATTTTGATAATGATACTGGATTTAGACACAGCCAGTAATTGTATATAATTTATTTTAAATTAACTTGAAAAAAAATTGTGCTTTTATGAAGGTCACCATAATTGTGAAGAGTATAGACATCAGGTTATGAGTATGAGTCGCCAAGTTAAACCTCATGAAAATGAAAATTTAAAAATGAATTAATTACTTTCCCAATGATAGTACCCAACGAATTTCATTTTAATGTTAAAGCAAGCAAGATTGCTCAGAAGTAAGGGTGATTATTTCTAACTCTAAAGATATGATTTATGTCCTGGTACATTGAAAGGAAAAAACTGACTCCCCCAAAATGTTCTCCTAAGCTGAGATAAAAGCCTGAGTCAAAGTTGTGGGTAACCGTGATTGATTACCTCCTCTAGAATTCCTATTTCGCTTCTGATATTCACTGGATGGGATGCTTGATGAATTAAAGGAAACTAACAATTAACTATGTCCTTTCTGAAAAATTCATTTTAATATTCTAAATCATGCTATTGTCCTTTGAAAGGAATAACTGCGAATGTTCTCTCCACAGTGATAGGAAACCATTATAGTTACAGACTCAGGTGTCAGGAAAAAAACTCATAGTAAGGTTGATTGTCCTGTAACAAGCACATTGGAGTATAAAGTACCAACCAGTGACAAATTGCATGACACCTTACAGAGGGCAACATATGTTTTGACACTTGAGCTCTTACTTCAGTGAAAAACAGGATTGATTCCATGGATTAAGTGGTCCTCAACTCGCTCAGAAAGATTGAGCATGGCTTCTGAAAGAAGGAATAGATTTCAGGTTGGATTACTGTGTCTTAGAAGATTCAAAAAACTATTAGCCTCCAAAAAAAAAAAAGATTGAAGACTTTAAATCACCAAAGAAACAGAAAACTTTTCAGAAGATCTAGGCTTATATAATGTTTTGGGGGAAAATAGTCATAATAGGGTATACTAATTTACTTTGATGGAATAAATTAAAAGAGAAATCTAAATATTGATCTAATTGATTTTATATTAGAAACTATTTGTCCTATTTAATAAAAATTGTTAGTATCGTCATAGAAAACACGAAATTAAAAGCATACACATATACTTCATCAGAACATTTTGAATCAACAAGTTAATTTGGGAGTAATTACTTACTTTTTCTTCAGCAGTGTGTATTTGCAGTCATTTTGGGTATTTTTAGATTATCATGCCTTCCGCAATGAAAGATAAAACAGGGTGGAAAGAATTTAGACCAGTTATGAGTACTGACATTAGGAAATACAGTGACAGTGGGTGTGAGTGCTGCTTACAACCTGCCTATAAGCACCATGGAGTGTAAGAGAATATAATCTATTAATAAAAATTTTGAGGCTGGCGAGATGGATTAGCAGACAAAGACACTCTCCAGGCATATGTGAGGAATCTGGATCCGTCTCTAGATGCCACACTGTGGCAAGAGTGAATCGACTCGTGAGTATGATGCCCTCTCACCTCCACGTACACACTGAGCTCTGTGCACAGAAGGATGTGTGAGCACACACACATGGTATAAAAGCAAAACTTTAAACAGAGAATTTCTTGATTTTCTATTATGCCCCGATCTCTTCATTAACAGCTTTCACTTCAATTATGAAGGGACAACCCTAGCTGTCAATACAACGTGGTTTGAGAAGCTGCATTTGTGTCTGGCATAAAGTAAATCTGACCAGGTTATTTGTATTGCAGCGCCATCTGGAAATCAGGAGTAATTTCTATTTAGTGTTTTATCTTCATACTAATTAAAATAACACAATTTTAAACTGATGATATTATTTTATATTTTAATGTAAGTATTTTACTGGGAACATTGAAAACAGAAGTATTAATGATGTGATGTAAAGACTGGTGGGGATTAAAGGAGGCAAATGTGAGTGAACTCTGAACTTCAAAGCAGTTACATTTTCACCTATGGTTTTGCTGGGTAAGTACAATAGTATTGTGCAGGTACATATCTGTGTATGGAAAGAAACAGTCAGCATGTGGACACATTTTAGATTTTTGGTGTGTTATTTTCACATTGAATAGAGAAATATAGCATGTCCTTCCTGGCACAAAGCTGCAGCAGATTTTGAGACATGAACCTTCCAGACAAAATGCATTGTACATATCTCAAATCTATGAGCCACTGTAGCCTTATGAAGGAGCTAGAGAGATAAAAGATATTTGTATATAATAAAAAAGTAAATTAAAAAAGTAACAGGATTTTCAGTCATTTTCAAAAATTTTGGTATATAATCATTTAATGTGTTTATGTAATTGAACTATATTGAAGCATTTCATAAATTGTAATTTAAATTTCACAGTTTTCTATTCGGATAATTTGTAGATTTTTTCACAATAATGAGAATATATTGTTCAGTTTAAAAAGAAAACCATAAATTGCTCATTTAAAAATAAGTTTACAATTAAAAAGCAGTTACCTATTTCAAATTAGGTGATCACAGATAATAAATAATAATGACTGTTTCAAAAGGGGATTTGTGCTTGTTAGTTTTGTTTCTGAGAATTGTCTTTGTAGCCCTGGCTGCCTGAAACTATTTCTGTAGACCGAGTTGATTTTGACCATATAGATTTGCCTGCCTCTGCTTCCCCAGTGTTGAAATTAAAGGCTTGTGCTACCATGCCTGCCTTTAAAGAGTGAATTCTTAATTTCTGTATTTTCCACAAGAAATGTTTCTTCTATTTAAAGATCTTATTAGCCCTCTATTCTTTTCTTTTCTTTCTTTTTTTTTTGGATACAAATTTACATACCAATCCCCGTTCCTGTTCCTACTTCTTCCACTCATCCCATTCAGTCTACCATACACCCCTCCTTACCCCCTATCCCCTGCTCAGAGAGGACAGGTCACATTGCTTTGGGAAAGGTCCAAGACCCTGCCTACTTTATCTAGGCTGAGCAAGGTATCCATCCAAAGAGAACTAAAAAGGCATTACAAGCAGCAGGGATAAATCCTGGTGCCACTGCCAGTAACCCTGCAATCTTCCCCAGCCATACAAACTGTCACCCACATTCAGAGGAACTAGTTTGGTCCTATGCTCTTTCCTCCCCTGCCTGGCTGGAGTTGGTGAGCTCCCATTAGCTCAGGTAAACTGTTTCAGTGGGTGTACCCATCACAGTCATGACCTCTTTGCTCATAGTCTCACTTCTTCCACTTCTTAACTGGACTTCAAGAACTCAGCCCAGTGCTCTGCTGTGGGTCTCTGCTTCCATTTCCATCTGTTTCTGGATGAAGATTCTATAGTTACATTTAAGATATTCATCAATCTGACTACAGGGCAAGGCCAGTTCGGGCACCCTCTCCTTTATTGCTAAGGGTTTTAGCTGGAGTCATCATTGTGGATTCCTTGGAATTTCTCTAGTGTCACATTTCTTGCTAGCCTCGCAGTGACTCTCTCGATCAAAATGTCTCTTTCCTTGCTTTCATCTCTGTCCTTCCTTGACCTTGACAATCCCGTTCTCTCAAGTTCGTCTCCCTTCTCCCCTTTTCTTTCTCTTTGTCTTTTCTTCTTCCCCTACCCCCATGATTCCGATTTTGTCAGGCAATCATTTTTATTTACTTTTTCGTAGGATGTATATATGTATATATACATATATACATATACATATATATATATATATATATATATATATATATATATTAGGGTTTACCTTGTTACTTAGCTTCTCTAGGGTCATGAACTATATATAGTCTTACTATCCTTTATTTTACAGCTAGTATCCATTTATGAGTAAGCAGATACCATGTTTTCCTTTCTGGGACAGGATTACCTCACTAATGGTGTTATTTTTTCTAGTTCCATCCATTTGCTTGCAAATTTTAAGATGCTATTGTTTTTTACTGCTGAGTAGTGCTCCACTCTGTAAATGTACAACATTTTCTTTACCCATTCTTTGATTGAGGTTCTGGCTTTTACAAATAATGCTGCTATAAACATAGATGAACAAATGTCCTTGTAGTATGATTGAGCATCCTTTGGGCATATGCCCAATAGTGGTATTGCTGGGTCCTAAGGTTTCTGAGAAAACAACACACTACTTCCCTATTATTCTAAGGTTTGGTCTTTTCGTGGTGTCCCCGGAATTCTGTATATTTTATGTTAAGAATTTTTGGGTTTGGATTTAATGTTTTTTTTTTTGAACGATGAATCTATTTACTCTATAGTATCTTCAACACCTGAGATTCTCTTTTACATCTCTGTATTCTGTTGTTTATGCTTGCCTCTATAGTTTTTGTTCATTTACCTATTTTTCTTTTTTCTTGAGGTTTTAAAAGAGATTTATTGATTTCTTCTAATTTTTTTGTTTTTCTTTTACTCCATTTCTTTAAGGAAATTTTTATTTCCTCTTTAAAGGTCTCTATCATCCTCATAAATTTGTTTAAAATCATTTTCTACTGCTTCTTCTAAGTTGGGATAATCAAGTCTTCCTGTTCTATGACCACTGGGTTCTCATGTTACCATGTTGCTTTTTAGGTTGTTGCAGGAATTCTTGCATTGGTGCCTGGCTATCTCTTCCTCCAATTGGTGCTGGTAGTGTCTTTGCCTCTTGGTCCAATCTTTGCAGTGGCTGCCTGTGTCTTTGGGAACTGTTCTTGGTCTGCTCTGTTATGTTGCTGTCTATGTCTCAGGGACTGACATAGACACTGAGGTCTCTCTTGGCCCACTCTCTTGGTCTGCTCTCTTCGTTTACTCCCTTGGTCCTCTCTGTGCAGCCACACAGCCTGTGGTTCAGGGTTGCTCTCTTGGTCCTCTCTGTGTAGTTGAAGCTTGTGTTTCAGAGTTCCTCTGAGGTTGCAGGAGAATAGTCAAGTTTGGGGGCAGAGTGGGAACTTGTAGCTTACTGGTTCTAATCGATGAGGTGGGGGTGTTGGAGCAGCCTACCTGCAGGAAGCTTGCCTGCTGGCTGGTTTGAGAGGCTGAGGCATGTGTGGGAGGGGCAAGGATTTTTACCCTGGTATGGAGGGCTTAGGCAATAAGGGTGGGTGGTCACTCACCTCTTTGTCCCCTCTGTGAATTTGTACCCTACATTTTAGAGTCCCACTGATGTTGTGGGGGATAGGAGGGTTTGGGTGCAGAGTGGGCAGCCCTCTTTATTCTTAATAGTAAGAAATCTGTGACATATGGTATAAAAATATTATGAAATAAGTGACAGTGAAACATCTTAATACTTTTAGATTAAAACATATTGTTCCATACTACTGGCTTTATTGACATCAGTCTTACTTTGAATGGAAAACATAAATTTCCCTTAGTCTTATGATTCAAAATGTATTTCTGCTCCAATATGTTTTAAAGCCTAATGAAAAGTCAGTAATTTCCAGTGTGTAATATGAACTATTTTCTTTTCTCTTGTTCAGCTTATTGCTTAGAGCCTTGCTAGGCCATTTATTTTAGTGAAGAAAGTCTAATTTTTCATGAAATTCTAAATTTAGAATTTCTATTTAAAATATTCCACTTACTCTAAACTGATATTGAAATTGTTTAAGTGAACAGATGAAATACATAGTTTCATAATCTCAGTAAGTGAATTTCATTAAAAAATAAATATACCATGGATTTTCATAAGTTCAAACCAGATGGTTAATTAGAAATAACGATAAATTATGGGGCTCATTATCAAACTGTTGAAAATACTAGTATAGGCAAAAAGAAAATAGTCAACTTCGGAAATCATGAATTAAATCTACCTTGACTTTGAAAAATGAAATAAAACTTTGACATTGAGAAGTAAATAAAAACTTTCAGAAATAAGTCAGTATTGATTCTGTGGTGAGCTTTGAAATGACTTTCCTAGATCTGATCCATCAGGTCATTATAAGAAGGCAGAGTTAGTCACATGATCATGTCCTTTGTAGTCTACAGTTGCAATGTGGTTACCTCAAAATTCTTTACTCTTTTCATTTTTACTTGAGACTCCTGCCAAAGGGAATGGACTGAGGCCATTTGCCTGTTGTTTTTTCAACATCCAACGTCATGTCAAGTATGGAATCTCAAATAGTTCTTTTGTAAACATCACTGTAGCTACAGAAGAGGAAAAGGATAGAATGACAGATCAATTCCATTAGCAGATTGATTTCCTCGATATAGCTAAAAATGATAACAGAAAAATCTCAAAGTTCATCAGAATGAAGTCAAACATATTAGCTACATACTTCATATGTAAACAGTCTGTTGTGATTATATGAACACACAAATGAAAAATATATAATAACCTAGTTTTAGAGGGGCTACAAAAACTCAATATGTAAAATTATTTTGACACATTATATCAATAATTGTCACAAGGAGAATAATATTATTTCACTATTTATAATGAAGTTGATGAAAATATTAGCGTATTCAATGTTACTCAGCTTAGTCCATCTTATAAAACCATTAATAATTTTAATTCTTGAGGAAAAGAATCTACATACATGTATCTAAAGAGATGTAGAAATATATAAACACATTCTTCTCCAAATAAAATTAACTGATGATCAAAAATGAGAATTTAAATAGGTGAATACTAAACACAAAGTAGAGACAAGTTTGGGAACAAAGACAGAATAGAGCCCATTGTGATGACAGAACTGCATTGTATATTATGGTTCAAATATATCATAGGTACCATTCATATATAAAACCAAATTGGTATGTCATTTTTAAAGAGATAAGTATTATTAAAAATAAGTATTACCTTGATTTTTCTGACTTAGTGAAATGTTTGGAAGAGCATATGAGAATATTATAGTTGACTCTAATATAAAAAAAACACCGAATTTTTCAGTGGTGTGCAAGTAAATTACTTGAACATAGTGTATATATAATATAACATCTGTGTATTGATCGTAAGGGCAGATAATTGAAAACAGTGTAAAATTAAAGAATTGACTTCTTGTTTAAGATGAAATTTTGTATCTTGTAAATAACAATATCTTTAAATTAGAAGAAAAATGAAAGTCAGTTAGCATGCAAGCCAAGTTTTCCAACTTTTGAAGATGTTTTCCTAACACAAAATTGAAATTTCAATAAAATCGTCTTTGAATCTGTCTGTGTTTCTAATGCTTTTTTTCTCTGTTTCCTTCTGTTTGCTTGTTTTACCCTATTCTAGTTTTGTGGTTTGCTTTATCTTAGTTTGTTATTATTATGTAAATGCCTATTTGTTTTCCAGGAGAGACAGAGTGTGGTTGTGGATGGAGAGGTGGGGAGATTCTGGCAGAAAGATGGGGAGGATTTTGAAGGAGATGGAGGAAGAGAAACTATAATTCAAATATATACTATGAAAAAACTACTTTCAATTAAAAAAAAAATAGAAAAATAACTTAAAAAGTGAAAACTCTTTTTGTCATTTTCTGTTTTAAATGAAAAGCAAATTTATATAAATACCCTTCACTTCTGGAGGTTCCATTTATGTCTTTTCCCAGTGATCAATGTTAACAAGTTCTTTAAATCAAAGTTACTGGAAAATTCGGTGAGCGACAGCTGAGACCCAAACCACAGTTTAACAACAGCAAAAATGTCACTAGGAAAAAAATAACAAAAAAGAAATAAATACACACACACACATACACACACACACACAAAACATTGTGTATATAATTAATTAACATGCAGAAACTTGCAGTAATAGTCTGCCTAGCAGACTATACCCTGGCAAACATTGTAATAAGGATTAAAATAATTAACTTAATCCCTCCCTCCCAATTGTCATATAATGAGAGAATGAATTAAATATAGGGATTATGGAGGAGAGAAGAAAAACAGCTTGGCATTTCCAGAGCTATACTCTAATATATTCTTTGCTACTTCATTTGTTAGTTACATAAATCTTCCATAATACCTATTTCAAATAGTAATCAGAAAGATGCCTACCGAAGGCTTCAGAATTTTGTTGTCAGGGTCTGCATGTATTGATATAGGGTGCAAAGTTTGATGCTGTATGGACATGCCAATAAAATTATCCCTTACTACAGCAATATCCTAAACAACTTCTTTCTGGCATGATAGAATTAAAACTTCTCCGATATTGCTATGGTGGCCCTTTTACATAATGGTGCAATTGTATTTTCTAATTTGCTGAAAAACATTTACATCTCTTAAACACACACTGCTAGATTTGTTCCGTTTTTATCTCATAGTAGCCTAAGCATTTATGTGCTAAATCATTTGTATTGTTTTTGTAATAAATACAAACATATTTTCTTTGTTGTTGTTTTGTCATGTTTTGTTTTATTTTTTTTCCAGACGGGGTTTCTCTGTTTAGCACTGCTTGTCCTGAAACTTACTTTACACCAGGCTGGCCTTGAACTCAGATATCTGCCTGCCTCTGCCTCCAATTTGCTGGGACTAAAGGCCTGTACCACCACTGTCTGGCTATCACAGCATTCTGATGAACAGTATTGCATTATTTCTGCTTACAGTCAGGACTGTCAAACTTAAATAGCAGTCCATTTGTCCATTATACCGCAACTAGGAAAAGGAACACAAGAGTTTGTCTTTGCATTCTTAATTCAAGTCACTAACACTTTGCTTCACTGTTGGACTTCCGGTTATTTATGTGTATGGCTGTGTATGTACATTTTACTTACTATTTTTTCTTTACTTTTTTTTTATTTATCCTAAAAATCCTTATTTATTTACATCCTGACCACAGTTCCACCCCCACAACTCCCCTTCTCCAGAAAAAGGCAAGGCACCCATGGTATCAACAAAACATGGCATATCAAGTTACAGTAAGACTAAAAACTTTCTTTTTTAGTAAGGATGGGCAAGGCAAGCCAATATGAGGAATAGGGTCCTAAAAGGCAGCAAAAGGGTCAGAAAATGCCCCTGCTCCAGCTGCTAGGAGTCCCAGTAGAAGACTAAGCTATATAACTGTCCCATATATTCCTACATCAGTCCTATACAGCCTCCCTGGTTGTCAGTTAAGACTCTGTGAGTTCCTATGAGCTCAAGTTGATTTATTTTGTGTGTGTGTTTTTTTGTTGTTTGTTTGTTTATTTGTTTGTTTTGATGTCCTTCATCCCCTGGCTCCTACAATCCTTCCTCCATTTTATTCACAGGATTCCCCAAGCTAGGCATAATCTTAGGCTGTGGGTCTATATGTTTCCATATATTGCTGGATGAAGCCTTTCTGATGACAGTTGGGATAAACAACAATCTATGAGTATAGTAGAATATATAGTAGAATTGGGCATAATTATATTGACATTCTTTTCTCTGGTTGTTTTTGGTTCTATCCTAGGACTCTGAGCCATACTGTCTCTGGTTCCTGGTGTTCCAAGAAGTGTCAGTGGTAGGCTTACTCCACTGATATGTATCTCAGGCATGAGCAGGCCACTCTCTCAATCTCTGTGCCATGTTTACCCTAACACATCCCATAGTCAGGGCAGACTCTAGGTCTATGGTTATGTGGCTCAGTTGGCGTCTAATTCCTCCACTGGAAGTCTTGCCTAGATGATCAGCTCAGGCTTGGCAACCCCATACTGCAGAGAGTTTTATTTGGTGTCGTCCTTGTAGGTTTCTGGAAGTTTCAATATATCAATTTTCTACCGGACTTTGAAATGCCTCTACTATCCAGTCTTCTCTTTTTGAACTCTTCCCCTCTATGCCTCTATGACCTAATCCCTCATGTTTCCATCCCTACTTTCCCCAAGTTCATCTACAGAATCTCTTCTATTTCACCTTTGCAGGGAGATCCAAGTGTCCTCACTTAAAACACCCTTGTCCCATAGCCTCTCAGGGTCTGTGAACTGTATACATGGTTATCCTTTCCTTTACAGTCAATATCCACTTACAAGTGAGTACAAACCATATTTGTCTTTGTGTGTTTGGGTTACCTCACTCAGGGTGATTTTTTATTTTAGTTCCATACATTTGCCTGTAAATCATGATCTCATTGTTTTTAAAAGGTGAGTAATACTCTATTGTGTAAATGCACTGCATTGTCTTTATCCATTCTTTAGTAGAGTGAAATTCAGGTTGTTTCTAGGTTCTGGCTATTACAAATAAAGTCATAATGAACATAGTTGAGCAAGTGATGGGGCATTGTTTGGGTATATGCTAAAAAGTGGTATAGTTCAGTCTTGAGGTAGATGGATCTCCAGTGTTCTGAGAAACTGACAAATTGATTTACAAAGTGACTGTACAAGTTTGCTCTCCCACCAGCAATGGATGAGTGTTCCCTTTGTTCCTCATCCTCTCCAACATGAGGTGTTTCTTGTGTCTTTGGCTTTAGCAATTCTAACAGGTATTAAATGAAATCTCAGAATCATATTAATTTGCATTTTTCTAATGGTGAAGGATGTTGAGCATTTCTTTACATGCTCCTGAGACATTTGAAATTCCTGTTGAGAATTTTCTATTTAGATCTGTACCATATTTTTTAATTGTATTTTATTATTACTTAAAAAATACCAATCCAAATTCCCACTCCCTCCCCTTCTCTCAGTCCCCTCCCTCTCCCTCCATAGACCCCCCACCCCATTTCTCCAACACTAAGGAAGTGCCATGAACCTCACCCTCTGGAGAGTACAAGGCCCTCCCTAATACATCTAGGTTGACCAAAGTTTACATCCAAAGATAACAGGATCCCATGAAGCCAGTATACGCAGTTGAGACATATTCCAGTGTCACTATCAGTGGCCCCTCAGTCGGCCCCAACTGTTAACCCCCTTCAGAGGGGCTTGTTTTTTCCCCATGCTTGTTCACTTCCAGTCCAGTTGGAGTTGGTGAGCTACAGCAAACTGACTCAGTGGATGAACCCCTCATGGTCTTGAATCTTGCTCATACTTTCATTCCTTCCGCTCTTCAACTGGATCTTGGGATCTCAGTCCAAAGATGCTCAATCATTCTACAAGAGCATTCGTACAACTATGTTCATGGCAGCATTATTTGTAATACCCAGAACCTGGAAATAACTTAGATGCCCCTTAACAGAAGTATGGATAAAGATAGTGTGGCACATCTACACATTAGAGTAACACTCAGCAGTAAAAAAAATATTGACATCTTGAATTTTGCATGCAAATGGAAAGAATTAGAAAACATTATCCTGAGTGAGGTAACCCAGACCAAAAAGAAAAAAAAAGAATATGGTATGTACTCACTCATAAGTGGATACTAATGATAAACAAAGGGCAGCGAGCTTATCGTTCAGGATTCTGTACCATATATTTTAATTGGATGATTTAGTTTGTTGCTGTTTACTTTCTTAAGTACTTTATATAATTTAGAAATCAGCCCTGTGTCAGATGTTTTCACACTTTGTAGGCTGCTGTTTTGTCCAGTTGGCAGTGTCCTTTGCTTTTACAGAACCTTCTTAGTTTCAGGAGGTGCCATTTACTTACTGTCAGTCTCAGTGTCTGTGCTACTGTTCTCCTCTTCAGGAAATTGTCTCCTTTGCTACAGCTATTTCACACTTTATCTTCTATGAGGCTCAATATATTTGTTATACTGCTGAGATCTTTTGTACTCTTGGATTTGGGTTTTGTGCAGGGTGCTAGATATGGATCTATTTGCATTCTTCTACATGCTGACATCCAGTTATACCAGCACCATTTATTAAAGATGCTTTCTTTTTTCCATTATATAATTTTGACTTCTTTTTCAAAAATTCAAGGGTCCAGGTATTCAATTTGATTTCAATGATTCATCAGTCTTTTTTATGTCAGTACCGTGTGATTTTTATTACGATAACTTTGTAGTTGAGTTTGAAATAAGGGATGGTGATACCTCTGGAACTCCTCCTGCTCACAAGATTGTTTTAGCTATCTTGTGTTTTTTGTTGTTGTTTCTACAAATAAAGTTGAGTATTTACTTTCAAGTATGTAAAGAATCGTGATGGGATTTTAATGGGAATTACACAAACTCTGTAGACTGCATTTAGTATGATTTTTACTATGTAAATCCTACCAACCAATGAGTATGGGAGATCTATCCGTCTTCTGATATCCTCTCTAATTTCTTTCTTGAGTTGATATACTTGTCATACATGTCTCTAACATACTTGATTAAACTTATCACAAGTAGTTTTGCATTATGTATGGATATTGTAAAGGTTGTTGTTTCCCTAATTTCTTTCTCAGCTTGTTTATCATTTGTATAGATGAGGACTACTGATTTTTTTATTTTTTATATTTTTTTTGATTCTTCAAGACAGGGTTTCTATGTGTAGCTTTCGTGCCTGTCCTGGAACTAGCTCTTTTAGCCCAGGCTGGCCTCAAACTCATAGAGATCCACCTGTCTCTGCCTCCGAGTGCTAGGATTAAAGGCATGTGCCACCACTGCTTGACTGATTTTTTATTTTAGATTATTTGGTATTCTGTAACTTTTCTAAAGGTGTATATCCTCTGTAGGAGTCTTCTGGTAGTAATTTTGGGGTTGATTATGTATACTATAACCTCATCCACAGATAGCAATACTTTGACCACAGATAGCAATACTTTGACTTCTTCCTTTAATTTATGTCCCCTTGATCTCCTTTAATTGCTCTAGCTAAAACTTCAAGTACTATATAAAACAGATGTGGGGAGAGTAGACAGCCTTTTCTTGTACTTGATTTTCTTGTAATTGTTTTAAGTTTCTCATGTTAGCTATCAATTTGTTCTTATAGGTATGGCCCTTGGATCCCTCTTCAAGACTCTTATATTGTGGATTATAATGACAGATATTTATACATTGAACCATCTCTGCATCTCTGTGATGAAGCACTCTTGATCATGATGAACAGACTTTTAGGTGTGTTCTTGGGTTTGATAAGTCAGTTTTTACTGAATATTTTTGTATCTACGTTCATAAGAGAAAATGGCCTATAATTTTCTTTCTTTGTTGACTCTTTGGACAGTTTAAGTATTAGGGTAACTGTGGCTTTATTAAATGAATTTGACAAAGTTTCTTCTGTTTCTATTTTGTGAAATAATTTGAAGAGAATTACTATTAGATCTTCTTTGAAAGTTTGGTAAAAATCTGTGTTAAAAACATCTGGCCTTGCAGTATCTTAGGTTGGGAGACTTTTAATAACTGCTTCGTTGGGCATATTAGGCCTACTTAAATTATTTATATGATCTTGTTTTTTTTTTCATTCTGTGTCATGACATTTTATCTTGTTGACAGTGTCTTTGCCTTACAGATGTTTCTCAGTTTCAGGAGGTCTCAAATATTGTTTCTCTCAATGTCTGTGCTACTGGTGTTTATTTAGGAAGTTGTCTCCTGTGCCAGTGCATTCAAACCTACTTCCCACTTTCTCTTCTATGAGCTTCAATGTAACTAGATTTATGCTGAGGTCTCTGATACAATTAGACTTGAGTTTTGTATGTAGTTATAGTTATGGATCCATTTTCATACTTCCACATGTACACATCCAGTTATACTTATTTTCCCATTGTACAATTTTGCCTTCTTTGTAAAAAGTTAAGTGTTCATAGGTCTGTGGATAATTGTCAAGGTCTTTGTTTTAATTTCATTGATGCCACTGGGAAGCGGAAGCTGAGTAAATTGAGAGTAGGGGTGAAGGAAGGATGAAGAGCAAGAAGAAGGAAAACATGAGTGAAGGGGCTGGTTGAGTGGGGAAGGGACAGAAAGGGAGAGCAAGAACAGAGATATCTTGATAGAGGAAGCCATTATGGGGTTATGGAGAAACCTTGTGCTAAGGAAATTCCCAGGAATCCACAAAGATGACCTCAGCTAACACTCCAAGCAATGGTGGAGAATGTACCTGAACTGACCTTCCCCCGTCAGTTCAGGTGCCCTCTCCCATCATAGATCCTCATCCAGTAACTGATGGAAGCAGATGCAAAGATCTACAGCTAAGCAATGGACTGAACTCCAGGAGTCCAGTTGAAGCGTGCAAGGAGGCACAATCATGATGGGGAAACCCACAGCGACAGATGACCTGAGCTATTTGGAGCTCACTAATTCTGGACTGACAGCTGGGTAGCCTACTTAGGACTGAACAAGGCCCTTTGAATGTGCGTGATATTTCTGTGGCTTGGGAGGTCAGTGGGGCAGACAGTGGGATCATGATCAGCTTAAACTGGGTTTTGAAGTCTATTCCTTATTGGGGGATACCTTGCTCAGTCTTTATATGGGGGGTGAGGGAGGGACTTTTCCTTCCTCAACTTGATATGCCAGATTTTGGTGACTCCCCATGGGAGGCCTTACCCTTTTTAAGGTGTGTTGTAGAATATTATTTATGCTATGTTGCTTTGGTTTTGCTGCGTTTAACTCTGTAAAGCTGTGATTCTTTGCCTGTCTAAAACACCTGATGGTTAAATAAAAATTCTAATGCCCAATAACAAGACAGGAGCAAGAATAAGTGGGGCTGACAGGCAGTGCATATAAATAGGAGACACAAGGAAGAGAAGGAGCAAGGAAACAAGGAGAGGATAACATCAGGGGTCAACCACCCAGCTACACAACAAGCCACTGAGAAAGAGGTAAAGAAAGGTATACAGAAATAGAGAAAGATAAAAGCTTAGAGGCAAAATGTAGTCAGGATAATTTAAGAAAAGCAGGCAAGAAACAAGCCAGGCATTCATAAGTAAGAATAAACCTCTGTGTGTGATTTTTTTGGGAACTGAGTGGTAGAGCCTTCAACATGGGTGTTGGGTGGAGATAAGGTGGGGAGAGTGGGAGGAAGGGAGGGTGGGTAAGCTGTCTTTGGTATGTAAAATGAAAAAAAAAATCTTTAAATAAAAAAAGTTGACAAAAATCTGTGGCCAGGGGGGCGGTGAATGGAATATATGTAAGAAAACATTTTAAACTATGTATAGTGTTTCTTAAGTATTATTAAAAGAAAATACACTCACTCATCTTTTGTGACATCTTATTTGAAAACTGAAGAATTGTCACATACATGCACATAATATTGTGGGCCCACGTCTTTCAGAAATAGGGTCACACAGTTTCTTCTATTTTATTATGAAATAAAATTCAAAACTAGATAAAAAGAATTAAACATTCATTGAGTTTTGCTTCATACTGATTCCATATTTAAAATATAAGTAATGCATTCTGCCATAGCATCACACAAATGAAAAAAACAGATGAAATATAGGTAATTATATTAGTCAGTGATAAAAGGAGAGAACAAATTCTTTAAAATTACAGATTAAGAAGAGAACTACAAGGAGACAGGATACATAAATAAGAGAAAGTGTGGAACTGGACAGATTCTGGAATTGTCTAGGTCATTGTCAATAACCTGGCTATGATTATGTTCTGTAAAACTGCAGTTCTGTAAGATACTTAGCTGCAGCAAATGTTACAGCGTACGTTTTCTCAAGAGTGGAAGGTTGGTTGTACAGTTATTTCACAAATGAGTGAAAACAAAATAATGTAAACCTAGACAAATGGAACTGCATGGCCTGCCGTATCCTTTATGGGCAGATTCTAGGAACCTGACTATATACAGCAAGGGAATGGATAAAGTACAGACACACAGACCCATGTAAAGATAAGCTGCGATCAGGAGGGCTGTGTGCACTCTAGAAGAGTGGCACCAACTATGCAACAAACCAGAACCTCTTCATGTCTGTTATGCAGAACGCAGTATGGAAACTGGTAGGCACTCTAGGTAGGCAGTCTGTAGCAGTGTCAGGCCATAAGTATCGGGGTTGGTGGCAGGAGAAAGTTGCAGTTGATAGTGTCTGCACCCTCTGGTCACTCTCTCACAACATTCAGATTCAAACCTGAGGAAGCCATTGTTATTAACCCAAGAAAAGCTTTGCAATGTCTGAGACGGCACTTGACATAGCTGTAGCCCTGTCAAACAATACACCTTCATTCAGGACTTTAAGTGTTTTCCACAAGGCCTCAAATATTCACCTAGCTACTGCTTCATTTTTTCCTACATAATAAGGGTGTTCATTTGGCTTGTACAGCCAAATATTTCATCAATAATAAAAATTCCCTTGGTAATGTTCATTCTATTCATCTTTGAGAAATGTAATCCTTAACAGTTCTAATTTTTCAGAGCGTGAAGTTAAAAACAGAGATTCATGTCTAGGAAAAGTTTGGAGAATAAGCAAATGCTAATCATTCAACCCTAACACCTGACATCTACCCTACAAAGATTGGAGGAGAGCACAGGGATGGGGAAAGGTTGAACTTAGGAGGCCTGGGAAGGCAGATATAGATGTGAAGAAATGTTCTCTTCCGGAAAAGACTTGAGGTTCCAATTTTGTACACAGTTGTAATGGACAGACCCTTCAACATCTCATCATGACGAGTGCTTCAACATCTCATCATGGATGGAAGAGGTACTGACAAGCCCCAGCCTTCCCAGAGAGCTATTGACTGTTAATTTTTGGCATTACTTTTTCTTAAGAATAAAAGAAATTATAAGGACAAAAATCTGACGATCCCTGTTTCAACAAATCTGATGATCAATTCCACTCTTTCTTGTGATGCAAAATGAACAACAAAACTTGCATGTTCCACTTGGTTTCATTACCTTAAAGCAAATTGCTCTTCTCTTGTCTTTTATTTCAGGGCACCATCTACTTAGCCAATCTTGGCAGAATTCTCCTGTCTTCCTGACCCTTTCATGCTAAAACAACGTAGAACATGTATATCATATCATTCATGTGGTAGAAATGTAATCCTTCCAACCTCATGAATAGATTAATGTGGGAACTGCTCTTATGAATGAATTAGTAGATTAATGAGGGCTCTGTCCTCATGAATAGATTAATGTCACTCTTGTAGGGTTAGGATTCAGACAACAGGAGTAGAAGTATCACACACTGAAGCTCTCTCATTGTCTTTCCCTGAGATATTCTTTTGCCATGAAATATAAAAACATGTTCTTTTGCCACATCTAAACAGGAGCTGTCTTTTAGCCTTAGGACTCTGCAACATCCTGAACTGTGGTCACTATGAACTTTTATTAGCTATAAATTATTCATTCCACAGTATTCAGTTATAGCCATAAAATTAAAGTAAGGCAGTTTTTAATAGCAATATTTTTATATACAGTATATAAAATTGTGCCTCACAAATAACAGATTCAATAAATACATTATAAGGAATATTTACATTTTTATTTTTAACAGTCAAAACCTTCTTTAAAGTGTGTGGTTAAATACATTCCATTGTTGTGAAATAGATCTTTACTGGTAGTAAACTCAAAAACTGGAAACGCCATACCTTTGAAAGAATTTTTTTTTTTTTGGTCTACCTAGGTTTTGGGAAGGAAAATGAAGTAATTTTGAGTGTTTTAGTTAATTTGATGATAGCTGCTACATGCAAGCAAGTGGACTTCTTAGTGATTTCCTTTATGCCTAGACTGTGCTACTCAGCATGATGCTGTTAGGTTGTAGAGCATACATAACAGTCTATACTTTAGCCTCAACCCAGAGTTAAATTCTATAGGGAGTGAGTGGCATACTCCTTGTTCTTATACACCAGAAAATATTTCTGTTCTTTCTATTTCTTGCCCACGGTCAATAAAGCTGCAATTATTGGTCATGCAATACCTCTACCAAACCCTGGCCTCAACCATTTCATAAATAAATACTCAAAAGTGGAGCAGCTCAATCTTACTGTAATAATTTTCAAAGTGTTAAGCAGGTTCTGTACTAAATGCACAGTGAGTTTACTGATGTATTTCTAACCAATAGTACACAAAAGCACTTGTTTGTCCATATTCTCTCCAACCCTTACTATTCTGATTCATTTAGCTTTGCGTGTGTAATTATAGATGTAAAGACATATGTTATTGTGATGTTTTATTTACATTCCTTTCATACTTAGTGATTTGTGCATGTATCCATGTTGGTAAGATGTACATCTTAAAAACAGGTCTATTAAATCCTTGACCTGTCATTTAACCTGACCTGTATTTACATTTTGGCTTGACAATTAAAGGGTTTCTCTAAACATATAAATGTTAAAACCTTACCAAGTATATGATAGCAAGCATTCTGTTTATGTGTTGCTTTCTTTTATACTCTGGGTCTTACACCTTTTGGTGAATCAAAGATTTTTTTCTTTAATATTCTTTTGTTTTTCACAGAAAAATTGGGTAGGGATTTTTTTATAGCTTTTATAACAACATTTTTTTTACATTATTTCTTTCCTTTTTAATTTTTTATTTATTCTTCTCTCATACAATACATCCTGTCTGCAAATGGCTCTCCTGCCACTCTTCCCAGTCGCACCTCTACCTCCCTCTGTTCTCCCGATCCAAACTCCACCATTATTCACCTATTCTGGATCACAGTGGAGCCTTGTTACAACCATTAAATCCACATTATCTATTGTGTTCAACTAAAGTCCATGTTCCTATAAGTTTTGCATTTGATATTATATATTCTGATAGCTCTAACTGTTTCGATACGTTTTTGGATACGAATAGTTGACCTTTTTTGTTATCCTCCCAAAATTTCAGTACCCTAAAACAATTCTGTGTTTTACTTATCCCAAATTCTTCCTGCCCCAAATTTTCTGGTCATTTTCTAACTTCTATGATATTGCCATTCCTAAAATGCCATCAACTTAGAATTGGGCATTGCACCATATCCTCAGATTGACTGCTTTCTTTTAATAATGAACATCAAGCCTGGCCGTGGTGGCACATGTCTTCAATCCTAGCACTGGGGAGGTAGAAATGGGTGGATTTCAACGAGTCTGAGGCCAGCTCGATCTACATAAGCTAGTTCCAGGAAGTTAGAACTTTTACACAGAGAAACCTTGTTTTGATAAACCAAAACAAACAAACAACAAAAATAACTTCTGTTCTTTTGTTGCCTCCATTTATCTAATTTATCTAGATTCTTTAAAAAACAATGCTTATTATAAACAAAATATACTTTTCTGAATGTTAGTGTTATCCCTTCCCTAAACTAAGTTATGTTCTAAAAATATCCAACAACTTGTAACCAAAATTTAGTCTCAGATTAAATAATCTCTCTCCCAAGGCAGACACATTTAAAGAAATAGAAAACTCTGAAATGTATAAAAAGCAACGCTTTTCTCCTTTTACTGTCAGAAATAAAAATGATTTGCATCCAATAATTATTGTCAGAACACGTCATAGAACCTGAGAAGAATTCCAGGGTGTGTGTCCTTCACACTAACACCAGCACCTTGGTCTTTTCACCTAACTTGACTACCCTGAACTTTCAGCATTTTCTTAGTAATAATTTTCATTTCACTACCCAACCTTAGCTCCCTTGTCTTTCTACTTCAGCAAACAGATTTCTATGTATCTGCTGGTCCCTCTTTACTCAATGGTGAGTGAAACCCATTTCTCTGACAGATCAAAGTAGTTTTGACTGAGTTGGGAACAGTGTGACCATGTTATCATGATATATACAAACAGAGTCCTTTGTTTCTCAGATTTTTTTTATCACTTTATATTTATTAGGGTATGGTGAGAGCATGAAAGTTCTTCCATACCAGACCTGAAACTTCAAGCATACAAAAGTATACCCTTCAGGGAATTCTTTCTATGTATATAGATTTTTCTTAGACTCAACCCTGTATTTTTTATTTCAAAGTTAAGAACTCATTGCTAAATCCAAGCTAATAAAAACATATGTCCTTGTTTTTTTCACAAGACTTTGATAATTTTGAGTTTTAATGCTTAATTACTTAAGCCATATTTTCTTAATTATTATACAAGATGTAATATAAATAAAGAACTTTATTCCTTTGTGTTCAGAAACCTAGATTCCCAAGTACAATTTCTTTAAAAAATAATTAATAGACTCTTCTATTACAAAATTTGAAGTAAAATTCATGAAAGTAACACTATGTGATAATCATTACGATTTACAAATGTACAATTTAATTTGAATGAGCAAAATATATCTAGAAACACGAATACTAATTACTCAGATTTTTTAATTTCTTCAGAAGAGGTAGTAACTTGTTAGGTAGACACAGAAACTTCACATGAATTTAAATTAGGCAAGAGTTTAATATTTTATAAAACCTTTTTGAATATGACAAATTAAACATAAAATATTTCCTTTTCTATCAAGTTATTTTACTTTATTATTCCATTTTTATTTTTCTCTTGGGCAGGTTTCTTGTCTCAACCTCAATTTCCAATATTCTTGATGCTTTAGAGAATTTAAAACTTTGACAGCAAGGGAAAAAACTGCATTAATTTTGATATTCACGAAATGAGTAGGTCTCACACATTTCATTACCTAGAGCAATTCAGATGGGTTTTTATTAAACATACAGTTATTTTTACCAGAATCATTTCATAAGGTCATTCAATAACTCTTACCAATAAGATCGAATAGTTACCCAGTGAATTGTTATTTAAAATGCTCCACTTTATTTAGAAATATGACTGTAAGCAGAAATTGCACCAAGAATCTTTAATAGACGGTACATTTTAGCAGGGTTGGAGACAGATGAGAATATACTACCTAATTTTGAATTCTATTTCCAAGCTATAAATCACATAAAATATCTACAATTAAATGGGTGAATTTGATTGTTATCCAGTGAATTGGGGAACTGAATGGTAGTAATTAAATAATCTTAGAGAAGAACAAATGGATCCTTTCTGCCACTCCCATGTCTGCTTTTTAGCAATGCTTTCTAACACTGTTTCTAAGGCACTAAATCAAGTTAATATTTTAGAATATGACTCTTCCTACTATGGGGTCTGCAGGACTTCTGAGGTAATATACTTAAGTGTGTGTTCCAAGGTATTAAATCCTGAGTAACCTCCACTAAAATGCTTCAGAGCCCAAAATTGATGTCAAATGTTAATAAAAATCTCTTGGCAAGTGCAGAATTTTAATGGAATCGCTTTGTTCTTGAGCTAAAGTAAAAATTTTGCTTCTTCACTGGTAAGAGAGACTCTTCTGGCATTCACTAAGAAAGGCCAATGTGTTTCATAAAATGAAAGCTGCTCATTTAAGTGAGTGGCATTAGGTACGTAGGTATGAACGTTAACCTGATAAATTCCATAAATCTAATTGATTTGACCCTCTCAGTCTATGACAATATAAAGGAGGAATGATTCCCAATATTTTTCAACCAAAATTAAAGAATTCTTCACCCATTTTTGTTTAAGATATCTGAGAATCCTTGCTGGGCAGTGGTGGCACATACCTTTAATCCCAGCACTTGGATGGCAGAGGCAGGTGGATCTGTGTGAGTTTGAGGCAAGCCTGCTCTACAAGAGCTAGTTCCAGGACAGGCTCCAAAGCTACAGAGAAACCCTGTCTCAAAAAACAAAAAATATATCTGAGAATCCTTTAAGGATTTCAAAATTAGATATAGTGACCTTCATTTCTTGTTTTTTTTTTCTTCTAATTCACAAATTTATGTAGTAAAATAGAATGGGGGAGTGGTTTTGGTAACATAATTGTTACGAGCTGGGGGACTTCAGCTCCAGGTTCTTTTCGAGTAATATCTATGAGGACTCTGTGCCCTTCTCCCGAGAGAGTGATGAGTAACCAAGCAAAAGAATTGTTTATATGATGATTCTTTACTAGCAACTTCAATATCCAATGCATCAATGGGGTTTACAATCTTACTAGGCATGGGGGATTGATAATGGGCAACACACAGGCACTTCAATATCACACTTATTAATCCTACTAAACCTTAATACATAAAAGCAATTCATAACTATAATCTAACTTATCACTTATCTATAAAATACTTCTTAACTTTAATACAACTTATTCATTACTTATCTATAACCTTAATACAACTTATCCAATAAACTTATCTATAAAACACTCCTTAACCTTAACTTATCCATTAATTATCTATAAAACGCTTCTTAACCTTAACTTATCCATTAATATTTCCTAATCTTATCAATTATCCATAAAATATCTTTTAACATTTTACACACTAAACATATGTATTAACACATCTATGCTATTCTCTTAGCCTCTCATACACACATGAAATAGCATCATACGACCTGATATTCCCTGGCTTAAAAGAGGCTTTTTGAATTTCTTCAGGCTGGGCTCTTGTCTGCACTAGGGGCTGGGTAGCGTAGATCTACTCTTGATTCCGTAGTCCACACTTGGGAGATAAGGTTCTGATGTTCCAGGCTGGTATCTGGTAGGGCCTTGGACTTGGTATTTGGGTGATCGAGTCTCGTGAGACAAGGCTTTTAGTTCTCTACTCTCAAAGATGAGGCTTTGCTCTCGGGATGGCAAAGCATTCTGAAAGGCAGAGTATCTAGCCTGTTCTTGGGAGACAGACCTTCAATGACCACTCTCAGGGAATGAGGATTTGCATTCGGGATGCAAGGCGTTAAATATCTGTTTTTGGAAGACGAAGCTCTGTACTCTGGAGACAGAGCATTAAATGTTTAGGCAAGGTGTTTAATATTGCTGCTTTTCAGGAGGCAGGCTAGAAGAATCTCTCTTTTTACAGAGGCCTGGTGCCAGAGCCATTGTAAGAAGTGAGATAACCAACTTGCTTCAGCCACCTTTTTTAAGTCAGTTCGAAATTGCCCCTCGTTTGATCCTTCCGATAACCAGATGTTGTAGTAGTAAGAGCGGCGGGGCTGCGTCCCCGGCACCCAGCCGCCCACATGGCTAGCTTTAGCTTATGCCCCGAAATAATTACGCCAAAACTGTATTCTTTTAAACACCGCTTGGCCCATTTCTATCTAGCCTCTTCTAGGCTAGCTCTCACACCTGGACTAGCCCATTTCTAATAATCTGCTGTAGCCCATGAGCTGGCTTACCAGGAATGATCTTAACCTGCATCTGCCTGGAGTGGGAAAATCATGGCGACTCTCTGACTCAGCTTCTTCCTCCCAGCCTTCTGTTCTGTTTACTCCTCCCACCTATGTTTTAACCTATGAGGACCAAGCAGTTTCTTTATTGCTTAACCAATGAAATCAACAGATTGATATATGACACTCCCACATCAAGATGTCCTAGGTTATCAGTATCTACTGGCCACAGAAGGGTGGGGGTCCCTCTTGTGTGGCAAGATTATTTTGTTACCATGGTTGCTGGGTGCAGCCCCCACATCTGGCAGGGCCAGATGGGTATGGTAGCCTTCAAGTGGGCAAATGTTCTCTTAATATTTCACCTTAGTAATTTTCCATACCACACAAGAAGAAATGCTTTTACATTACACCAAGTTACATTCATTCTTATTCTATAAATTTCCTGCTCTATCTACACTACAGATTTCCCTTTGTTTATTCATTCAGATGAATCTGTTTCCATGCTCATTACAATAATAAAAATATTATTCGAATTTCAAAAAACTTTCTCTGAGATATTGATTTAAAAAATGTCTGTGGCTGCTAACATAGTTCAGTGGTAGAGTTTATCTAGTGTTAAAAAGATTTTTTTCAGAGGTCTAGAGAGAGGGTTCGATGCTTAAGAGCACACAAGGCCCTTCCTGAGGATCTGAGTTCAATTTCCAGCACCCACAGCAGGTGGCTTGAAATAACCTTTAACTTCAGCCCCTGGGGATCTGACACCCTCTTCTGGTCTCCAAGGACATCCAAGTATACACAGAGAAATAAATAAAAAATAAATATTTAAAAAATAATATAATTAAAAAATTTATTTTAGTTACAATCCCTAGTAAAACACAGACAAATGCACATGCACACACACACACACACACACACACACACACACACATGCACACACATGCCCCTCCCATTTACCTAGGAGATCTTAACTATTTTCCTTCCTTGGACCCTCAATGGGTGTGCCTCCTACGGTCCCTCTTTTTACATTGCTTCTCTGTTTCAATAGGAGCGGGAGGCCACTTTCCCACCACCTGGCTTCTGGCTAGTTTACACCCAAAATAATTATATGGAATCTGTATTCATTCAAACACTTCCTGGCCCATTATATCTAGCGTCTTATTGGCTAACTCTCACATATTGATTTAACCCATTTCTAATAATCTTTATCACCACTTGACTGTGGCTTACCTGCATGAGTCTAACCAGCATCCGTCTTGGAGAGAAGAGCCATTGCATCTGCCACACTTCCCTTCTTCCTAGCATTCTATTCTGTCTACTCCACCTATCTAAGATGCTGCACTATCAAAAGGCCAAGGCAGTCTCTTTATTTAGCCAATGAAAGCAACACATAGAAAGAAGATCCTCCTACACCACTTCTCTGGGATTGTGGATTGTAACTTTGGTATCCTTTGTTTTATACCTAATATCCAATTATGAGTGAAGACATACAATGTTTGTGTTTCTAGGCCTGGATGACCTCACTCAGTATGTTTTTTTTTTCTAGTTCCATCAATTAGACTGCAAATATCAAGATGTCATTTTTTTTTTACCACTGTGTATTACTCCATTGTGTAAATGTACCATGTTTTCTTTATTCATTCTTCAGTTAATGGGCACATAGCTTGGTTTCACCTTGTAACTATTAAAAGTAATGCTGATATGAACACAGTTGAGCCAGGATTCTTGTGGCATGATTATGAATCCTTTGGGTATATACTCAAGAGTAGTATTGCTGGGTCTTCAGGTAGACTAATTTCCTATTTTCTGAGAAACCTTAATACTGATTTCCAAAGTAGCTCTACAAATTTTCACTTCCACTAGCAATGGAGCAGAGATCCCCTTATGCCACAGCCTATCCAGCATAAGCTGCCATCAGTTTTTGTTTTTTTATTATTTTAACCATTCTGGTATGTGTAACTGTCATTCTGATTTGCATATCATTGATGGCTAAGGATGTGGAGCAATTACTTAAATGTCTTTTGGGCATTTGAGTTTCTTCAGTTGAGAATTCTCTGTTTAGATCTGTATCCCATTTTTTAATTAGAATATTTGGTATTTTGGCTTCTAGTTTCTTGAGTTCTTTATATTATTAGAGATTAAACCTCTGTAAGTTGTGGGGCTGATGAAGATCTTTTCCCATTCTGTAGGCTTCTCTTTTGTTCTTATTGACCATATTCTTTGCCTTACAGAAACTTCTCAGTTTCAGGAGGTCCAATTTATTTATTGTTGCTCTCAGAGTCTATGCTACTGGGTTTATATTTAGGAAGTGGGCTCCTGGCCAATGTGGTCAATTTGATTATTTTCTGCTGTCTAGTCTTCCTGGATGAGTTGTTTCTTTTTGTTCTAAAGTTTTCAGGTGTTATCTTAACAAACTAGTAGGGAATTATTCCAACTTCTTTATATAGGCATTTAGTGCCTTGAACTTTCCTCTACACAGCTTTCATTGTGTCTGATAAATTTGGGTATGTTGTGTGAACATTTTCATTAAATTTTAGAAAGTCTTTTATTTCTTCCTTGACCCATTAATGATTCAGGTGAGCAGTGTTTAATTTCTATGTGTTTGTAGGCTTTTTGGAATTAGTGTTACTGTAATTCTAATTTTGGGTCATGGTGATCCGGTAAGATACATGGGATTTTCCAGAGTTGTTTTTTGTTGTTTTTTTTTTTTTGTATCTGTTGAGGTTTGCTTTGTTATTTAGTATATGATCAATTTTTGAGAAGGTTCCATGCAGTGCTGAGAAGAATGTATATTCTTTTATATTTGGTTGAAATGTTCTATACATGTCTGTTAAATCCATTGTATCCATAATTTCTGTTAGTTCACTTATTTCTCTGTTAATATTATGTCTGATAGACCTGTCCAGTGATAATAGTGGGGTCTTGAAGTCTCTCACTATTAATGTGTGGGGTTTAATGTGTGATTTAAGCTCTAGAAGTGTTTCTTTTACATATGAGGTTGCCCTTGTATTTGGTGCATATATGTTCAGTATTGAGATTTCCTTTTGATGAATTTTTCCTGTCACTAATATGAAATGTCCTTCTTTATCTCTTTTGATTGATTTTAGTTTGAAGTCTATTTTGTTATATATTAGAATAGCTACACCAGATTCTTTCTTAGGTCCATTTTTTTCTAACCCTTTACTGTGAAGTGATATCTGTCTTTGAGGTTTCATGTGCTCCTTGTTTGCAGAAGAAGGATGGATTCTATTTTCATATCCAATATGTTAGCTTGTGTCTTTTTATAGGTGACTTGTATTAAAGGATATTAATGACCAGTGATTGCTAGTTCCTGTTATTTTAGTTTTCATTGTTGGTAATGTTATTGTGTGTGCTTTTCCCTTTGGGATTTGCTGCTGTTAGATCATCTATTTTCTTTGTTTCTGTGGATGTACCCAACTTCCTTGGGTTGGAGTTTTCATTCTAGTACTTTGTATAGGGCTGAGTTTATGGCTAGGTATTAGGTAAATATGGTTTTGTCTTGGAATATCTTATTTTGTCTTCCTATGATAATTAAAAGTTATATTGGTTATAGTAGTCTGGGCTGGCATCCATCATCTCTTAATGTCTCCATAAGCCTTGACCAGGATCTTCTGGACTTTATTGTTTCCATTGAGAAGTCAACTATAATTCTGATAGGTTTGTCTTTTTATGTTACTTGTCCTTTTTTCTTTGCAGCTCTTAATATTCTTTTTTCATTATGTATGTTTAGTATTTTGATTATTATGTGGCAAAGGGACTTCTGTTTTTGCCAGTCTATTTTGTATTCTGTAAGCTTCTTGTATCTTCATAAGCATATCTTTCTTTAGGTTGGGAAAGTTCACTTCTATGATTTTGTTAAACATATTTTCTATGTTTTTGAGTTGCACTCCTTCTCCTTCTTCTATTTCTAATAGTCTTTTGTTTGTTCTTTTCATGGTAGCCCATATTTCATGGATATTTTATGTTAAGATTTAGTTAGACTTAATGTTTTTGTTGACTGATGAGTCTATTTCCTCTATTGTATCTTCAGTTCTTTCTTCCATCTCTTGTATATTGCTGTGTATACTCTCATTTGTGGTTCCTGATAATTTTCTCATAATTTCCATTTCTATAATTCTCTTGGTTTGTATTTTTTTATTGTTTCTATTTTGGTTTCCAAGACTTGAATAGTTTCTTTCATCTGTTTGATTTCTTTTTCTTGATTTTCTTTACAGGATTTGTTGATTTTTCCATTTTTTGTTTGTCTATAATACATTTTCTTGAAGGATTTTTTTTATTTTCTCTTTATGGGCCTCAAACCTTCTCTTAAAGTTATTTTTAGACCTTTTTCTTCTACTTCATCTATATTTGATTGTTCAAGTCTAGTTGTTATAGGGCCACTAGTTTTTATTGGTGTCATGTTGCTTTTTGTGGTGTTAAGTGTATTCTTACGTCGTCTACCCATTTTTTCCTCTGATTGGTATAGTTGGGGGTGTGTCTCTGTTGATCAATCTTCCAGATGCCACTGGATTGACTACTCAGACAGTTGCTATTCATGGTGCAGTCAGGGCCATGGTTCCAGCCACCCTATTGGTCACTCAATCTTCTAGAAGGTCACTCAGAGCTCTCTTGGTTTGCTCTGCCATACCAGGGGTTGCTCAGGCCTGCACCCACCAAGTTTCCTTGTTTGGGGCTGCTTCCACTGAGGTTGCTGCCTTTGGCAGGTTTGGTGGAGGTTGCTGGCTCAGCCCTGTCCAGCAGAAGTTGCTTGCTCTGGCTTGCTACCTCAGAGTTTGTTGATTTATGCCCAGCAGAGGTCTCTGGCTCAGGACTACTCCCTCAGTGGCATCTCCCTTGTACCTGATCCTATAGAAGTCACTGCCTCAGGCCTGCTCCAGTTAAAGTAGCTGGTTCAAGCCTACTCTGGTGGAAGTGGCTGGCTCTGGCCTGTTTTCTCAGATGTCCCTATCTTTGATCATTGTTCAATTTCCATGAGTTTTAGGTTTTCTGCAATTAATGCTGTTGTTGACTTCTAACATTAAGTTATGGTGATTTGATAGGGTGTTATTCCATTTCTTAAAATTTGTTGAGGTTTGCTTTCTTGCCAATATGTGGTCAATTTTAGAGAAAGCTCCATGAGGTGCTGAGTTGATGTGCATTTCCCCTCTCTATGCTGTGTATACCATTGGTTAATAAAGAAGCTGCTTTGAGCCTTTTGCAGTGCAGAATAGGGAAAGGCAGGAATTTCAAGCAGAGAAGAAAAAGAGAGTAGGTGAAGTCAGGGAGACGCTATGTAGCTCCCACAGGGACAGACACTGGAAAGTAGATGGAACCTTACCTGTAAGCCACATCCATGTGTCAATGCACAGATTAATAGATATGGGTTAATTTAAGATATAAAAGATAGCTAGCAATTCACCTAAGTGATTGGCCAAGCAGTGTTAATTAATAGTTTCTGTGTAGTCATTTTGGGTCTGGACAGCTTATAAAATTAAGCAGTCCGTGACTACACTGAGCAAAAGGTACATTCTTTTATGTTTGGGTAGAATATTCTACAGATGTCTCTGGTAAGTCCACTTGAGTCATAACATCTATAAGTTCCCTTATTTCTCTGTTAAGTTTCTGACTGTTAGACTCTTCAGTGGTGAGAGTGGGGTGTTGAAGTTTCCTACTGTTAGTGTGTCAGGTTTGATATGTGATTTAAGATTTAGCAATGTTTCTTTTACAAGTGTGTGTGTATTTAAGGCCTAGATATTTAGAATGGAAACTTTATGGATTTTCCTATGATGAATATCAAATGTTCTTCTTCATGTCTTTTGATTAATTTTAGTTTGAAGAATATTTCTTTAGATATTAGGATAGCTACATCAGACTGATTCTTAGGTACATTTGGTTTTAAATTTTTCTCCAACCCTTTACTCTGAGGTAATGTCTATCTTTGAGTTTGAGATTATCTCTTGTATGTGGAAGTAAGATGGTCATGTTTTTGTATCCATTCTGGTAGCCTCAGTCTTTTTATAGGATAAGAGAGACCACTGATATTGAGATATTAAAGTCCAGTGATTGCTAATTCGTGTTATATTTGGTTTTCTTCATGGTGGTAGTGTTTGTGTGTTTTCCTTCGTTGGAGTTTGCTTGTGTGAGGTCATCTGTTGCCTGTGCTTTTGTGGATATAGCTTTTTTTTTTTAGTTTGGAGTTTTCCTTCTAGTACCTTCTTAATAACTGGATCAATGGATAGGCACTGTTGAAATCTGGTTTTGTCATGGAATATCTTGTTGTCTTCATCTATGATGATGGAGAGCTTTCCTGGTAGCTCTAGGTAGCCTAGGCTGGCATCCATTCTCTCTTATTGTCTGTAGAACATATACGCAGGACCTTCTGGCATTTAGATTTTTCATTAAAAATTTGGGTGTAATTTTGATAGGTTTGACTTTATATGCTATTTGGCCTTTTTTGCTTTGCAGCTCTTAGTATTCTTTCTTTATTCTGTATATTTAGTGTTTTGATTCCTATATGGTGAGAGGACATTTTTGGGTCTTGTCTATTTGGTGTTCTGTAGGCTTCTTGTATCTTCATAGGCATATCTTTCTTTAAGTTGTGAAAGTTTTCTTCTATGGTTTTGTTAAATTTATTTTCTGTGTCTTTCAAATGGAATTCTAATCCTTCTTTTATCCCTATTAATCTTAGGTTAGCCTTTTTATTGTATTCCAGGTTTTCTGGATGTTTTACATTTAGAATTTGTTAGATTTAGCATTTTCCATGAATAACAAATCTATTTCTTCCATTGTATCTTCAACACCTGAGGTTCTTTCTTCTATCTCTTGTATTCTGTTGGTTATCCTTGCATTTATAGTTCCTGTTCATGTATCCAGATTTTCCATTTTCAGAATTTCCTTGGTTTGTGTTTTTGTTATTGCCTGTGTTTGAATTTTCAAACCTTGGACTGTTTTCTTTACTTGTTTGATTGTTTTTTCTTGGCTTTCTTTGAGGGATTTATTGATTTCTTTTAATTTTGTTTGTCTTTTCCTTCATTTCTATAAGGGAATTTTTCATTTCCTCTTTAAAAACCTATTATCTTCATAAAGTTACTTTTAGGGTCATTTTCTTATGCCTCATCTGTGTTGGGATATGCAATTCTTGCTGTTGTAGAACCAATAATTTCTGGTGCTGCCATATTGTTCTTTATATTGTTTAGTGTATTCTTCCACTACTTATGCCCATCTCTTCCTCATTGGTACAGGTTGAATCTGTAGCTATAGTGGTTGCTCTTCCTCCAGGTGCAGTTGGCGACTGTGAGTCCTGTGGTCACTATGCTTCCAGGTGTAGGTAGATCCAGTGGTTCCCATGGTTGCTGTTGCAGTGGGAGATGGTGGGTAGGAGAGGGTGTGGCTGCCAGTAGCTGGGGTTTTCATGGGTGCGGGTTAAGAGACTAGGGACTAGAGAACAAAGATCTCCAGCCAGGATATCAGATATCCATCTGTCCCAATAGGTTCAGGTTAATCCAATGGATATGTGGGCCACAGTTGCAGCCAAGGATAGTTGTCAAGAGGCCACTGCTGCCTGGTCGCTGGGTGTGCCATGAATGGGGATGAGGAGAACAGGGCCTAGATGATGAGGGAGTTCCCTCTGTGTGCTGTTCTTACCATTAATTAATAAAGAAACTGCCTTGGCCTGTTGATAAGGCAGAACTTAGGTAGGCAGGGAGGACTGGACTGAATGCTGGGAAAAAGAAGGGTGGAGTCAGGAGATGCCATGGATCCGCAGACTGAAGAAGACATGCTAAAACTTTGTTGGTAGGTCACGAACTTGTGGTGATATACAGATTAATAGAAATGGGTTAAATTAAGATGTAGGAGTTAGCCAATGAGAACTAGAGCTCCTCCTTGCAGCACCTAGAAAGCACGGCTCCCCAGCTGAGATATCAGACATTCATCTGTCCCTCCAGTAGCAGGTAGGGCTGGTGGGTCCAAGGGTCACTGGTGCAGTGGAGGTGGTTGTTGGGAGAGGGTGCTGCTGCTGCCTGGTTGCTGGGGGTGACATGGGTAGCAGAATATTGAAAGATTTTATCTAAGATTCATCAATACAGTCAAATAATTTTTCAAAACTGATTGTAGCAAGTGTGTTCCCCTACTATTCTACCTTTTGAGAGTCAAATGTAGGAGGATCACAATTTCCAATGTAGCCTGGAGTAGTTAATAATTTCTAGGCCAATCAATATGAGATACATAGTGAGAGAACCCAGTTTCCTTAGCTTAGAGAATACTTGGGTTTTAATTAAAACATGATTCATATGTGGCTCACCTATTGACTTATATATCCAAAATAAGAGAAATAAATAATACAAAAGAGATTATATTTAAAGCAATATCATCTAATTAATTCTGAAAAAAGGGTGCTGTAGAATACTTGACATTAAAATTAAGCCATGGCATCTCCAAATATGTGTGTGTATGTGTGTGTGTGTGTATGTATATATGTGTGTGTATGTATATTTATGTGTATATATTAATTCAACTTTACATTTATAGTAAGTAGGTCTATAACTAAACTGTCAGGTGTAGAATAATTAAATATTGGTTTGAACTAAATTTGGAGTTGTACACTATAACGATAATTTATATTTTCTTGCAACATATCATTTATATTGTGCAAAAAATCTTTGTTCACTATGCCATAGGAGATATTTCTGAAGGGATAAATATTAAAATACACAATTACTTTTTGAAAACAAACAAAGTAATTTGTAATTAACATTGAACTTGAAGAATGTTGAATCTGACCTTGGAAGAAGGTAATGGAATTTCAAAGCTCCTATTTGCATTTTATTATAGAAAATATATTATTTTGATTGAGCTTCTGTTTCTAGTCTACAGTTAGTACTATGCATTTTTCCAAACCTGTTTTCAATTATAATAAATAACACTCATAGTTCAGGTTGGATTTTCTCTAATTTCTAAAATTATCTTGGCTTTCATATATCTACATCTACATTCAAACACTTGCAAAATTTTTTTGGTCACTTACATTTCTCTAATACAATGCCTAATCTCACTTTCTGTCAGTAATTTAACATCAAGTATAATTAACCACTGTCTTTTCTGGATTTAGCATTAATAAAACTAAGAGGCCTTTAAATCATCACTGAAAACATATTTGAATGTTTCCTTAACGTAAAATTTTATTGTAAATCTAACTTTAGCAAAGTTTTGATAAAAAACACATAAAATAGAAATTGTATTAAAATGAACGTACAGAATGAAGATTGAATAGAGAGATGTGTAAAGCCTACAATGTCTACTGAACTTTATCTTGTTTAGAAACCATGTTTCTTTCACACGTACACACACACACACACACACACACACACACACACACACACACACACATATATACTCCCAGATTTTGCATCAACCATTATAGTTTTCTTATTAATATCCTTTCTCTTTTTACTTTGAAAACAGAGTTTCTCTGTAGCTTTAGAGCCTGTTCTTGTAGACCAGGATGGCCTCAAGCTCATAGAAATCCACCTGCCTCTGACTCCCCAGTTCTTGGACTAAAGGTATGCACCACGATAACCCAGCTGTCTTTATAAGTGCATAAAATTGAATATTATTTTTGTTCATATTATGTGTATGGGTGGTTTCGCTGAATATGTATCAGTAGACTACGTGTGTTTGGTTCCTGAGGCCAGAAAAAGCCATTGGATCCTGAAATTCGACTTATAGATTGTTGTGAGCTACCATGCATATTTTTTTTAGCTGCGCCAGGGTCTTCTGGAAGAGCATTTAGTGACCATAATCACTGAGTCTCATTCCTAACCCTCTACATCTGCTATTTTAAAATAATGTTGTTGGGGTTGGAGAGATGTCTCAGTGGTTAAGAACACTGTCTGCTCTTTCAGAAGTCCTGAGTCCAATTCCCAGCAACCATGTGGTGGCTCAAAACCATCTGTAATGAAGTGTGGTGTCCTCTTCTGATCTGCAGCTATACATGCAGGCAAAACACTGTATACAAGATAATAAATAAATCTTTAAAAATGGTGTTTTATCTAATTTCCTTTCTAGTCTTTATTTTTTCTACACAATAAAATCTTTCTTACATTTTTGCCCTCTGATACATAATCAGGTTAATTTTAATAATTACAATATCTTTCCTTGCAGAGTCTACCCAGCTCATTATTTTTTGTGGTCCTACACTTCAGCAATTGCTTATAATAAAAGTATAAGATTATTTCACATTTTAAAGGATTTTTTTTTCAGTATAGTTCATGCCTGTGGCCCTAGAGTTAATATAACTCTTCATCTTTATAATGAAAAAGAAAATACTAAAGATTTTAATTATTCTATTTCTAAGCAGAGATTGTCATTTGATTTTTGAAAGACACAATTGACCATTATCATTTGTAAAGCCTGAGATTTTCCCAATTATATTTTTCTTTAGCAAGTCCCTCAGGAGAACTACTATTCAAATAGTAGATATAGACATGAGTGTAAGGAAAGCCACAACCCCATTCATAAAAAACATTCAAAGTGTCTGTCCATCAGTTTATGGAGTGCATGCTTTGGCAGAAAACCCTTGCAGTTCCCCCTTTATTTTTCTTTTCTTTTACTCACTGCTTTTCAGATTTCCCTATTTCTTGCTGATTTGGGCATTTGGAATTTTATGGGCTTGGTATAATTTCCCTTCTAAGTGTTTGGCTTGCATTTTGTTGAACTCCTTTATTCTCTGTGCTTACAGTTTTCCTTGTACATGAATGATTTCCTATCGTTAAACTTTGCTCCCCAGAGCCCAGCTTTTCTTGGGAAGTGTTTTATGTGTATTTGTCACAGTAGCTTATACTGCTGAATGTGTTCCTATTTCAGTCTTTACTGCTTTCAGTCTTTTAAATTGGTAGGTATTCAGTGTGATGATATAGTTAGTATACAACACATAAAATATAATATGTAGTTTTTAAACATTTTGGGGCCAAGCCAAATATTTTTATTTGTATTCAGACAAGAAATACAACTCCGGCAAAAGCTATTACATAACATCTATTTGCTTTTTATTGATAAATAGGAATATTATTTATTTTTAAATCACAGCCAATAACACCTTTAAAAGTCATTAAATATATGTCTCTCATTATTTATTAGTTTGTATTTGTATGTGGAAGGTTTGAATGTGGAGGTTAGAGCACAACCATATAGAACCCTGTGTTGAACTCAGGCTAGCATGAACTTCCTGTGCCCACTGACTCAGGAATGTCCATTTAATCAAGAAAAATGGTTTGTAACCTGATATGGTATGCACTTCAAGTTTAAATGTCATTTGATCCTATTGATATCTCTAAATTTCCCTTTCTTTCTCACCAACTCGTTAGTTTCCTAAAATATTAAAGGCATGTCACATGTTAAATTATTTTTTATTTACTTTTGCTATCATGCCATTCTTTCTGCAAATTCCTATATCTGTATGATTTTTGGTTTTGTATGGTAGGTAAATTATTCTTTTTAGTAAAGTGATATTCTCTCACATGGGCTGTTTGTTTTATGCATTTCATTTTTTTCAAGATTTCAAAATTTATGTTAATATACTTTTCAACCTCTAAGCTTTATCAGTTTTGATATATCTAATTTTAAGCTTCATTTCAATATTGTTTATTATAGGTTTGATTTATAGAATATCAAGTCTGCATTTTTTTTTTACTTTCTATGTAGTTAAGTTCTAGTTTACCTTATATTTAACCTGGTATATATTTTATGGTTTGTTTTTGTTAACCACTGACTGAAAAGCAGAAAGTGTTATTCTGCTATACCATATCTGTGAGTTTCATCACTTTTCTTATGTGCCAATTCACTAAAATATTTTTATTAAGGTTTAAAGGGAATTATAATAAGTTTTTTAAGCAGAGTATTGCTCTTTGTCAGTCTTTTAAGAAGAGAATCATGAATACAGTTCTATTCAGGAATCTTGTCAATGTGTGTTGAAACTTACATCCCATAAGGAACTCAGTGGAGAAACCCTGGGACAGCCTTCTTCTTGCTCCTGGTCCTGTGTATATCCAGGTGTATGACCTATTTCATTTTGCTGTCCTGCTATACATGAACTGCTACAGAGAACACTTCCCTCTTTAAAATCTTTCTTTCACTCTGAGTATAAGATCATACCAAAGCAGAATTTAATTTTCTTCTTAAAGGATAACACAACCAGATCATAAGCATCTTTCTGGATATTGGCTTTTATAAGTCACATTCTACATTTATTTTTAGTTCACAGATGCTAGTTATACCCTTTCTTAGTGTGGCATGTATTTGGTAGCTTTAAAATATTACATGTTTAAATTATTTTTGTCAAACAATTATACCATTATTCTTTTTTAAGTTTTTATTATTTTATTTTACATGTATGGTTATTGCGATGTGTCTGTGAGCATGATTGTGACTGCTGTCCATTGAGGCTACCAGAAGGTATGACATTCCCTGGAATTAGAGATAAAGATAGTGCAGACTGTTGTGTTTGTTCTGAAAACCGAACCCGGCTTCTCTGAAAGAGAAGTTAATGCTCTTAATCACTGAGTTGCCTTTATAACCTTTAATATTCCTGATATTATTAGAAATAAAATTGTCTTTCAAAATTACCTTCATGATAACTCTATCTTTGGGAATATTGCACATGGTTTAATTACATTTTAAATGTTAGTACAAATAAAGTTAAAAGGTTATAACTTGATTTTTAAGAGAAACCATAAAAGGAATTATGGCATAAGCACTTTAATAAGTATATAAATAACGTTATTACAGTTTCTTTGAATTGAGTATTTGAAATTAGCCAGGAACTGATAAGCACCAATTATTTTGAAAATTAGCATAATTGCTTCAGATCATTTGGGAGTTTTCAGAACAGTAATGATCACAAAATACTGAAGATGAAAAAAGAATTGAATTGTGTATTTCTTAGTTATTAGAGACAATCTAGTTTCATGGATCAGGTATATACACTATTATGAAGAACTTAGAACCAGAGAGAGAGAGAGAGAGAGAGAGAGAGAGAGAGAGAGAGAGAGAGAGAGAGAGAGAGAGAGAGAGAGAGAGAGAGAGAGAGGCTAAACTCCATTAATCCAAAAGAAAATTAGCCCTCTGCAGACCGTCCCCCAAACAGGATTAGAACTGCCTTGTGATCAACAAGTTTTCCATAACATTTAGGGTCTCCTTTGATGGCTCAGTTGGTAGAGCAGAGGACTGTAGTGGATTTTCACCTCTCGGGATGGAGAGATGGCTCAGAGTTTACAAGCACTGGCTGCTCTTCCAGAGATCCTAAGTTCACTTCCCAGCACCCACATGATAACTCACAACCATCTATAGTGAGATCTGGTGCCCTGTTCTGTCATCCATGTGTATATGCAAGCAGAACACTGTATACATAATAAATAAATCTTAGAAAAAAGACTTTTAGAAAAATTTTCCAAAAAGGGGGGTATCTCAAGGAAAAGGTCATAATCTTTGACCTCTGAAGTGTTACTTCAAAAACAAGCAAACAAAAAAAAAAAAGAGAGGACAAAAAACAAACATAGAAATTTATAGTTACAATTTGCTGACATAAGGATGTGTGGAGCAATTAGTTTTTGACTAATAATTTCAAATAAGTAGTCTTCAAAATGAATGATTTGTTCAATTAAGTGCAGATAATTTTAAAGGTCAAGAAGAAAAAAAAACTTACATTAAGAAAAGAAAAACAACATAAATGCAAATTTTATTTGTTAGTAGAAGAGGGTCTATATATTTCTTAAGGAGCCCAATATCTACTGTTATTCCAGAGATAATGAAACAGGTTTCATAGTCACATTAACTCTTTGAAACTACTGATCTCCAATTTTCAACAGGAAATATCACACAGAATATATATTAGAAGCTGTTATATCATTTAGACTTTTCTTCAAGTTTGCTTTATAAAGCTTTATGGGAGATCAAAAGACATGGATTATGAATAATGATTATTTCAGACCAAGTGGATAAACTTTGGAATACTTGTGAGTTTCGTATAGAAACAGAATATACTTTCTTCATGTGACTTGTCTGACAAACTCTATGATATTAGTAGTTAACCAACATTCTACCTCATTTTAATTTGATTTCGAATCCTAAGATTTGTTTCCCTTTGCATGTTACAACATGGTTTATATTTTATGGAGACAAATAGTAGATATTTTAGTTAAACAAAGAATTCTTATGGGAAACAATAAATATAACAGCATGTTTTAAAAATAACATTTAAACATCAATGGTAATACACAATCAACTATTCAATAAATGTTCAAAGTGAAAGATATTTTATAATATTATATAATGTCTAAGAAGTAAGAATTACAGAACACAAAATAATAAATTTACCATTTATTTTAGTTTTCCTTATTGTTCCAGTGTTTTCTTTGTTTTTCATAGTACTTTTTAGGTAGAAATGGCACAATCAAATCTAATTTTCCCATGATGTGTTGCTAAAAAAAATAGGAACCTATTTTCTACCAAATAATTTATATCATACCTCAAGTACTTTTCAAGCCATATGCAATTTACTTTAAGAGGCATTTAAAATACTCTTTTTATAAGATCCTGTCAAGAATGCAGAATCACTTTTATTTATTCTAATTTCTCCAATATTTATTTTCAAAATTTATGAAACTCTTGGAATTTACTTAAGCAGATTTACTACTACTTCATATTTACTAAGTCTCTGAATCTAATTTGAATTTGATAGGTTCTCTTCTATCTCAAAACTACGTTTGAGCTGTGTAAATATTTCTTGGATAAAATAAACATAGTGCTGTCTAGTATTCAGTGAAACGCGAATATTAGGTAAGTTCTGTTGCCCAGTAATGTGCAATGAATATAGTGAAACTTATATTATACTTGGTAGGAAGCAAACACACTCTTACACACAAACTAACACACACACAAATTTGAATATGTTAGTACTCTCGCATACTATTTGAGCCTGAATGTCCATGATTTTCACATTTCTTCCTCAAATCAATTAATTGTTCTGAATTTTTCATTAGATTATCTCCTAGACCAACTTACATTTTTATTTACACAGATAAGGATAATTCTTACAATATAGTATAAGTGAGGATGAACATGGGGCTCTACCATCACTAATTTAGAAATCACTAAAATCCTAAGTTTCAAAAAGTTGATTTGTAGTAAAGTAGTGATTTTATGCACATTTGTGCAGCTCTGTTTTCTGAGGAAAGTAAATATGCAATGCAAAGGGAGGCTTTAAAATATATTAAAGTTCAATGTCAATCATTCATAAACAGTCAGAAAAGTAGTAGGGTGATAATGCTAGTATAAAAGTGACAAAATAAGAATCTAAACCTACCACTCCATCCTTACCAGTGTGTTCATGGAAGATTCACATTTCCACCCAGAACTGCTAGCAACATTATTTTTATAGGTGTACTCTCAACATTAAAGAGGAATTTATGCACTCAAGTATCTTATTTAACACCAATAGAAGATATAAAACATTAAACCATAGATCTTCATTTCTCTTACAAAACTATTTCGTTGAATTTGCTTATCATATAAGTTACAATGCTAATATTCCTGACAGACTGATTATCATTTCCTGTAAGAATTTTAATGAATTATAAAATATACTATCTTACTTTGAAAACAGTGGCTGTAAAAATTTAAAAATTACTACTCATAATTGATAGAGTTCACAATTTTGTATCATTCTCAACTGTCAGTTCAGCTGACAGTGGCTGTTATTTCTAGTGTGAAAAAGTTTCATGTGGCAATGTCTTCAATTACTTTGAGCTAAATATGGCTGACATTAATTCTATTATACGCCTTCTTTTTTTTTTTGAAGAAACAAATGACTCTGCATACTTATTTGTTTTGTATGGCTTACTGAAAAATAATTATACATTGGATTTTGCTTTCTTTCTTCCTGTTTTTTTAAGCCCATGCTTTCTTTTATTTTGTGTCAACCCACCTCTTCCATTCCATAAAACTTGCATTGCTTTTATGACTACAGAATTCCTCCCAAATGAAACCATATATTAAATACTTGGCATTGAGTGATTGGATTTACTGGAAATTTTATGTAAGTCATTTAGGGGTTTGTATCTCTCTTATGTAGTTGTAGGTGTTTTCAGCAAGTTGTACTGAGAAGAAAGTATATATTGTACTATTTCTTGTTACCTTTCCAAAGAATAATTTGTGAATTCCAAATCATGTGAATATATAACTTCACTACGTGAATTCCTTCCTTTCAAAATTAACTTTATGCATTGTATACAGTTCAAATGATTGGAATCAGATAGGAAAAGTTGCTGAATCCCTTAATATTTAGAAACTTTATTATTTAAAGGATAGAGAAAATAAGTGAAGGAAAATTGCATCAAGCTCAGGAATGGTACCTTTTCAGTATTAATTCATAAGCAGGTGTCATTTTGGCTTAAACATTTGTATGACAATGTTGCCTTCTTGTCATTTGAATATGTGCATATATAATTTTTTGACTGATATTCATGAAATAAGGATCTATCATTTGTTTTAAGACCATTGCATTTCCTAAACACCATCAATTATTGCAAATAAAGCTAAATACACAATAGTCTTCATGAAAACAAGCTCATAACTTAAGAGGTTATTATATTATTGAAATATGTCTGTGCATTTTATTTGCATAAACTCATTCAATATGCATATGTCATATGTTATGTGTCATGGTTTCATGGGTAATAGCATGTGATACGAGTTATATCATTACCAGGTTTTTAGAATTACTTGTTTTTCTGACTAACACTGTACAAATTTGATGGGATTTTAGGTCCTGGAATAAATACAATGGAAAGCTCAAAGAGTTACCATGATTTCTTGGCCTTCTGCCATGCTTGTATGGACTCACTAAAAAGTTCTGCAGATAAATTTTCCTTGACTGATAAACCATGAATATACAAATACCATAGCTTAAAGAAAGCTATTTTTGAAATTACATAAACGTAAATTTCAGCACATGCTTTTATTTTTTGAGACAAGGGCTTATGAAGCCTATGATGGCATCAAATGCCATATGCAGCTGGAATGACTTCGAATTCTGATTTTTCTGCCACCAACATCCAAGTGCCAAGACAGGTGTGTGGCACCATGCCTGGCATAGTTCTGTTTATTTTGTTTCCTTTTTTATTCTTGTAGATCTTTGTTTTAACTTAAAGCTTGTATAACACAGAATATCAGCACTGAGAGTCACAAACTGTTGTTTTGTCATTTTATGATATCAACACACATTATTTTTTAATAAATAGGTTTTTATATTGCATCATATTCCTGTCCCTTTCTTCCCTCTAAACTCTTCCATACACCCCTTCTTGCTCTTCAAATCTTTTTATTAATTGTTTTTACATATAGATCGAGAAAGTGCCTCATAGCTCAACCCTATACAACAACCATAGAATTGCTTTTTAAAATTAGAGATATTTCTAGTTAAAATCTAATTATTCTCCTCCTCTTTCTCTTAATCAATTATCAGTATCAATTTTTTTCTGGACTACACAATTTTTGGAAGAACCTAAATCATATATCTATGCTCACATATCTTGAACTAATTTACCCTCATATCTATTCTTAAAGAATTTTAGAGTATTGTAAACTATGCAAGAAAGTCACAGATTCATTTTCAATGTTTTTCTCCATGTTGAATTGCTGTAATCATAAGACTAGGAAAACTGGCCTCAAATCTTGTCCTTTCTTTCCAGGAAGGGATGAACTAGCCAGGACAATGCCAGAAAGCTCACCCCAGTGGTGAGGACAAGGGAGATTTGGAGGTTTGAGGAACTCTACAACTACCCAGGCAAAGAACCAGGGATATGAGTTGGCCCACCCCAACTCCATCCATCTGTGATCTTCTGGAACACCTAAAGAGACTGGTTTTGGAGACCTAAAGCAGCAGAATTTCTACAACACAGGGCAACAGCAGGATAACCAAGAGGAGTTCCAGCAAGAGCCTAGCATCAACGGTGTAGCAGAAACCAGAGGCCTTGAACCAGACTAATGGACACTGGGCAATGAACACTTGCAAATAAAGATATATGTATAAACGGGTTTACTGAATGATTTGCTGTGTCACACTACATACATGAATGGGATGGCAATGCATGGTGTAAAAAACACAAAGAAGAAATAAAAAAATCAAAATAAAAAAAATTATTCTCAGAGAAGAATAGTAGGGAAGGCTGCTTATATTGTTGATCTGCTTTAGGTCCAGAAAAAAACTTCACAGAACTTCTCTCATTTTTGTAAAGCTAGTTCATGAGAGAACATAGAAGGGAATGTCTGAATTCCTAAAGTGCCTGGAATTTGATGGTAGTCAGTGATGCTGATATTGTCTGACAATTGCAGAATTAAACTGGAAGCTCATGCTGTGCTTTGGGTCTCATAAATTAGAGAATTTTGATTTATTACTAGGCCAGACTCCAAGCTTTTGTATTTTAAGCATTCAGACTTATTGCCAAGGGTGATTCATAGAATGACACTTAATGACAGGGCCTCCTTTCATGTTTTAAATTGCTTATTAACCAAATTATTAATTTTCACCATTAAATGATAAATACATGCAATTCAGCATGTCTTAGACTGTATTACAGAAAAAAATGACTGCACTGAAATCCTACATATATTTATACCCTCAAATATAAAAATCACTTATCTTTAATTCTTATTCACAGTGCTCATAGTCCCAGAACATTAGCAAAGTCATAAGATTCTTAAATAATCAGCTAATGACTATTTCCAAATCAAAAGTATAATTCTAAATTGCATATGTGATCTAAATATTTCTGCTTAGGCACATTGCACATGGGTCAAGATGTAAGTGTAGATTGCACATACTAGTTACGCTAGAAGAAAAAGTCTTTGATCTTCGTTCTCAAATATAAAATGAAATCAGTACTACCTTATTTCTCTTTTATAAAGAGAAGTAACGGGAGCTCAACATGCAATATACGAAACATGTCTCTCTCATCTTGATTTCAGTAGGATTCTAGGATTCTTCAAATACTGTCTCTAGGTTTTAAATTTGTTATTATGAGCAAAATGATTTCACCTGTTAATATTTGATTAGTCAGTTTAACAGCTTAAGACAGATTTACTCATTTGATAGATAACCTGGAATTGCAAGGTTATTGATTGAAGCTACACTCAAGGCCAAAAAAATGTCAAAAAAACCAATCCACTTGAAGATGGTTCTGACGAATGTTGTTGCCCTGGGTGCCAACTGTAGTCTGTCCCCCTGTTAACACTTCAAGCGGATTGTTCAAAATTGATTGGAAAATAAATTTCAAATATGTTTTAATGTGAAGAAATTTTAGAAGCCTTATTAAAAGCAAAAAAGCACTCCTTGATTTTTCTTTTTTTTTTTTTTGTATTTTTATTGAAATAGTGCAAAGTCATCTATTTGAAAGAGTACAAGGAATAACATCACAGTGTGTCTTAAAATGTCTATTACTAGAAAAAATTGAATTATAACATTAAATTGAGACAAATGAACAAGCTGTAGAAAAATGTAAATAAAATATGAAGGTTTATTAACTACGCTTAAGCACTCCATCGATTTACCCAAATCTTTCATGGACTATTTGAACAAAAGAATTGAAATTATATGACACCCAAAAACAAAGGTTCTAGAAGACTCTGAGAACTTCAAAAAGTTTAGAATTGCAAACTACAAATTTTAATAGTCAAAGCCAATGACAAGAAATTAAAATATTAAGCTGATGTATGGGGAGCTCACCAAGGCCAGCTGGACTGTGACTGAAAAAGCATGGGATAAAACTGGACTCTCTGAACGTGGCGAACAATGAGAGCTGATGAGACGCCAAGGACAATGGCAAGGGGTTTTGATCCTACGTAATGTGTTGGCTTTGTGCGAGCCTACCCAGTTTGGATGTTCACCTTCCTAGATATGGACGGAGGGAGGAGGACCTAGGACTTACCACAGGGCAGGGAACCCTGACAGCTCTTTGGACTGGAAAGGGAGGGGGAAAGGAGTGGGGGGGAGGGGGAGAAGGATGGGAGGAGGGGGAGGGAAATGGGAGGCTGGGAGGAGGTGGAAACTTGTTTTTTTTTTTTTTTCTCATTTTCTCAATAAAAAAAAGATAAAAAAAATAAAATAAAATATTCTTTCCTTTTTCAAACAGAATTGAAAGCTGATTTTACAGAAATCAGAAAAAGGAAACAAATTTAACACAGAATAATTTTTAGGTCATTGTCATACATCTAAATGTATAAATTAACTGTGTAGAGTGTAATAAAATTTTATAAATGTATGCTTCGGTCAAATTGCAGATCAGTGATAATCTGAAGATGTTGATAATTCCAAGTCTTCTTTCAGAGTCTATGAGTTGTTTTCGCCCAACCTCAACACTAGACAATCTGTCTTCTTCTGTCTTCATTTGCATTTCTGGATCTAATAAAAATTGTGACATACAACATGTATGTGTCATTATCATCATACTTTATTTTTGTCATACATTTATGATCTTAAGATATATTAGTGTTTTTGGTAATCTAAGGGATACTTTGTTTCTATATATATAATATCCATTGTGTTGATATCCACCAAATTTGATATTGATACAAGGGTTATGTTATATGCATAATATAGTATTGATCTTGGTATAATTATGTGCAACATTCATGTATATGTGTTGAAGTGACAAGTTATAAGAAACATTATACATGCTTCTGTATTATTAATTTATATTTTAATCAATGGAATAGATTATTATTCATCCATGATGAATAATTTATGTCTTTCTACTGACACTGGATGAAATAAGTGTCTACATGTTAATTTTTTATACCAGATTAGGGATATGGATAAACATTCATTTGTGCTAATTTGAGTCTTAATTGGAACTGAACTACAGAAAAAACCACACACTTTGCTTAAGGAAATTTTAGGTTTTGGTAAAGCTGAAGGCAAACTTAATGAAATCCAGAAGGAGACTACCTGGTCTATATAGGTGGATGTAATATCAAAATTATAATGTCTATAGACTTGACAACATCCTCAATTTTACGATTATCCCTTCATATTTCAAGAGGTTCATCAAATTCTATCCATATTCAAGCAAAGGTCTTGTGATCTAGGAAAGAGCTTGCTCTAAAGCACCCCAGGTGAAAATCTACAGAGATGGCTCTGTAGTTAAGAGGACTAAGTGTTCTTCCAGGACACTGGATTTGATTGCCAACACTTGTATGGTGGCTCTCAACTGTCTGTTACTCCTGCCCCAGCTGTTGTGATCCCATTTTCTGATTTCCAAGGTCCCACAGTAACTGACATACAGGAAGACACACACTCATAAAGAAAAGAAATCGATCCCAGGCAAGCCAATATCTCTTATTGGTATATACCAGTAGTTTAGGAACTCATAGTGGAGTCAGAGTTATAAGTGTATTTGCAGATAAATGTGTCAATGTGGTGATGTATATAGAGTATTAAAGATAAAGATAGGTACACTCAAAGGCGTGGGCAGCATCTGCGTCTGCAGATAGAAAAGCATTCAGGCAGTAGGGAATTATAGTTTGAAATTCAAAGAAAGAATTTAAACAAAAAACAAGTCACCAAAATCTAGGATACCATTTAAACTTAAAGAACATACTTGAGAATATAGCATTCTGAGGGGAAAATAGAGAAGGAGGTGTGAATTGACTACAGACATGGTTTAAATCCTACTATACAAGCTCTAAAACCTAACAATATCGTAATAAATCAATAATGTAGCATAAGAATTTCTTCTGCAGAACTCTTTTAAGTACAAGAAAACATTTTTCAAAGTACTGTAAAATTTAGTATATGTTGTAGACAGCATTTTCCCATGTGTATCTAAAATTATTTCAAAGAACAATTTTTGTCCAGTTTTGTATATTTTCTTATGTTAGCGGCAATACTGATATGTTTATGTAATATAAATTTCATGGCAAGATTAAAGAGATATGGGCCATATATTTACCCTGTTACTTCACTGGAAATCTTGCAAACATCCCATGTTTTCCCAAGAAAATGAGAGCTTTGCTAGATTATCTCTTTGTGATCTCCTGTGCCAATGCACTCAAGTGTACTTCCCACTTTCTCTTCTATAAGGTTCAGTGTGGCTGGCTTTATGTTGAGGTCTTTGATCCATTTGGACTTGAGTGAAAATGGGAAGTACACTTGAATGCATTGGCACAGGGAACCACTTCCTAAATATAACCCCAGCAGCACAGACACTGAGAGAAAAAAATAATAAATGGGACCTCCTGAAACTGAAAAGATTCTATAAAACAAAGGACACAGTCAACAAGACAAAATGACAGCCTACAGATAGAAAAAGATCTTCATTAACCCCACATCAGACAGAGGTCTGATCTTCAAAGTATACAAAGAACTCAAGAAATTTGACAACAAAAGACCACATAATCTAATAAAAAATGGAGTACAATAAAAAATGGAGTATATTTTTTGTTTCTTTGTCAAAAATTAGATGTTCTAAAGTGTGTAGATTAATATTCAGGTTTTCAATTAGGTTCCATTGCTCCTCCAGTCTGTTTTTATGCCAATACCAGGCTGCTTTCAGTACTGTAGCTCTGTAATAGAGTTTGAAGTCAGGGAGGGTTTGTGATGCCTCCAGAAGTTCTTTTATTGTACAGGATTGTTTTGGCTACCCTGGGTTTTTTGCCTTTCCATATGAAGTTGAGTACCATTCTTTTGAGGTCTGTGAAGAATTTTGGGGAGATTTTGATATGCATTGCATTGTATCTGTAGTCAGCAAGCTAGAGTTTGGGAGCAAAACTGTTGTATTGTACTCTATAAGTACAACATAGGTTACTCAGAACACGGACGCTTGATGTGGGAATCCAAGGGTAGCTCCATAGGACCCATAGATCTCCTAAATTTATATGTGAACATTGGTGTTTATGTATATATTTGCATCTTTTCCTAAGCAACTCCATAATCCAAAGGGGTTAAATATGTTTGGCATCGCTACTTAATGGGTATATGAACCCAAATCATATTATAGAAGGTATGCATATAATGTAATTACCACTTTGCTTAACATGTGAAATTTGAAATAAAGATAGTTAGGAATAAAAAACACTCCATCAAATGATGAGCTGAACTTTACCAGTTCCTTGTAACACCAGGGTTTGTAACTTTGTGATATTTCTGTGCACTAGCTTTGGGGAAAAATAAATTATTTGTTTATGTTTTTTCCTTACAATCATAAGATCTGATATCTGAGTCAGTCATACAAGAATGTTTGCTCATAAGTTATTCCCAGAGATTTTCCACCCTTATAGTGGAACACTGCAGCTGTATAATGCAGAGTGTGTCATTTGAGTGCCAAAGCCTAGGGTGACTGTCTAGAGCTTTCAAGAGAGTATCTTTTACAAACAATAACTCTTTTTACGTAACAAAATTAAAACTCAACATTCCACAGACCTCTTAAATATATATCCATATCCAGATCACAAAGCCACTGTGAAGACAATAACATAAATAATCATTTTCCACACCACAGAGTAAGATAATCACTCCACTTTCATGTGTTTTTTTTTTCAGACCTAGATGAGAGAAGCATCTGGGATGTAGGAACATTTGGGAAACATTTCATTTAGTTTGGATTCATGAAGATGCTGATATAGAGTACACCTGTGTACATACACAAATGCATAAACCATTATTTCATGTAACAGAAAACACATTGCTCCAGAATAATTAATTATTCTTGCATTATTAGAAAATAAAATAGCTATAGACCTTAAATATTTGAGTGATAATTTTAAAAATTAACTGGAAATACCATAATTCTGAATGTTTAACTTCTAAAATTAAAAAAAAATACTGTCTCAAATTCTCGAATACTCAACTATTAGAAATATATTGCAAAAGAATAATTAAAATTATCTGAAAGAAATCAACTTACATTTTTAAAAGATTTATTTGACAAACATAAAACCATGACAGAACAATTCACAGAAAGTTTTTGTAAAAAAAAATTCAGTAGTGAAATGTCTTGGCCATTAGCACACTGGTTCATAAGAACAAAGACCTGAGTGTGATCTGCAGAACACACATGCACACACACAAACCTAGTTGTGATAATACACACCTGAAATATCGAGGTACTGAAGCAGGAAGTAGAAAAAGATGGCTGTCTAGAAGTTCAATGATTCGCTATGGTGATGGTCCAGTCAACGTGACACTCCGTCTGAAAAGACATGCGGTAGGGACATGAAATATGACTTACACACACATATAAACACACACTCACATACATATGCACACTCACAAAATGTATGTCTCCATTGTTCATAAACATATGCAGACACCCAGAAAATAAGGTATAGCACTATATACATTTTGAAAGCACGAACACTCATATATACAGAAACAGATCTTGCACACAACAGCTACAAAACCCAGAAATTGAGCTACTAAATAATATTATAAAACTGGTCAAAATTAACATATGTCACTACTGTTAGAAATCAAGTCCAACAAACCTATTCATTCGTGTTCATAAACAGAAATACCATGACCCCTCCACCCCGTGGCACACTTTTTCCAACAACACCATGCCTACCTATCGTGGAATATTATTTTAAGGTGTGTTATATTTGTTTAATGATTTAGAGATGTGCTGCACTCTTTTATGTTTTATTTGTTTAATTCTGTGAAGCAGCACGGAGACATACAGAGAGAGGAAGGAGGGGGAGGAAGGGGGAGGGAGGGAGAGAGAGGGAGGGAGGGAGGGAGGGGGAGAGAGAGAGAGAGAGAGAGAGAGAGAGAGAGAGAGAGAGAGAGAGAGAGAGAGAGAGAGAGAGACTGAGAATTTGATCAGTATTGCCTAAATGGTCCTGAATGTTTATGAATTCTGGGCCCTGATTGGTATTGGATAACCAATTAAAGGGCCCCTCCCTCCCACAATGTTAGTTTTTCTGCTTTTAGTATCTCTTACTTTCCTGTAGTTCTTTGACTAGATGAGGGGACCCCTAAGATTTTCTCTTTCCACATTAAAATGTTGAATTTTGTTATTGTTCATTTTTCTTTGTCGCTATATTATTTAGACATTATACATGAAAGCTCCCTAACATTTTCAGAAGACACAATTTCAGAATATTTCCTAGCTCACTAGCTCTTACAATCTTTCCACTCCCTCTTCTACAAACTTCCCTGAGCTTTAGGTGAATGACATGTGTTGTAAAGGCATCCACTGTGGCTATACCCTCTAAGATCAATCGTTCACTGCATTTTAACTATCTGTGATTTTCTGTCATGGGCCCTGTTCTGCTTAGAGATGAGCATTCCAGTTTCTTGTTTCCTATTCACTGACCAGTTGTGTGTCTCGTTAGTAATTTCCATCTACTGCAAATAGAAGCTTCTCTAATGGGGACTGAGATATAATGCACTTATCTATAGGTAAAGATACGAACTTAGAGGACAGGATATTACTTTGTCTCTTTACGGAATTAAATGTCCTAGGTTCTCTCTTAGAGCGTAAGACCTAAACAGCCAGACATTTTCAGGCCAGTTAAGAGGACCAGGTATGGTTGATTTGTGTCTTGCGAAGCATGTTTTGCAGCCTAAGAATGTGGCAGATTACTTTCAATGTATTTGTGTCACTATTGCACCAGTGAACATAACTTGCAGGGTGGACAGTTGAGTTAAACTACCTCCAAAATGCTCCCCAATTTTAGCTATCATTCCCTACACTCTCTCCTCCATTCTCCAACCTAAATACTCCAGGATCTCTTGGAAATTAATAGTTGCTACAAGTCAGTAGAATTCTAGTTAAAGAGGGCAGAAAGTTAGGTATGGAGGCAGCTGTAGTTGGATCTCAAGGGATTCGTGAGTGGGGTGAACATGATCAAAATCTGTTATACCAAACTGTCAAGGAACTAATAAAAATGTGAAAGACTGGCATATTGTACGTAGAGTATTATACTTTGAGTCTATTGACGTGCCACCATAAAACTCTATGATTTCAAAAGAGTGTTATGCTTTTTTTTTCATTTTTTTATTAAAAATTTCTGCCTCCTCCCCGCCTCCCTTTTCCCTCCCCCTCCTCCTACTCCCCACGCCCCACTTGCCTCACCCTCCCTCTCCAGTCCGAAGGGCAGTCAGGGTTCCCTGCCCTATGGGAAGTCCAAGGTCCTCCCCACTCCATCCAGGTCTAGGAAGGTGAGCATCCAAACAGGCTAGGCTCCCACAAAGCCAGCCCATGCAGTAGAATCAAAACCCAGTGCCACTGTCCTTGGCTTCTCAGCAGCCCTCATTGTCCTCCATATTGAGAGTCCGGTTTTATCCCCTGCTTTTTCAGTCACAGTCCAGCTGGCCTTGGTGAGCTCCCGTTAGATCAGCCCCACTGACACAGTGGGTGGGTGCACTCCTCGTGGTCCTGACTTCCTTGCTCATGTTCTCCCTCCTTCTGCTCCTCATTTGGACCTTGTTATGCTTTTAAATCTACACAAAGAATATTATGGATTTTATCTGTATATTAAAAAGCTTCAATTTAAATGTACTCCCAGAGATACTGAAATGATTGAACATATGAAAATCTGTTAATGTAATTCACCCTATAAACAATCTAAAAGAAAAATAATATAGTTGATCATTTCATTAGCTGCTGTAAAAGCTTTTGAAAAATAATTCAGCACACCTTCGTGATTAATGTCATGGAGAGATTAGGAATACAAGGGGCATCCTTAAATATAATAAAAGCAATAAATGTACTCACAGTTTTCCAACTTTCAGAGCTAAATCATACTTATATTTTATTAGTATGTGATACTGTCTACTTTAAATTACATATATATACATATACATACACACACATATATATATGTATATATAATTTTGCATGTATGGGCATATGAATTTAATATTCAAAAGAACTTGCATGCTTTGTCATGTGAAAAAAGAGGAAAAAAGTTATACTTAGTGTTCACTGTTTTGTATCAATTTCTTTCTATGAATCCATCCAGTCATATGAAAAGTACTTAATGATTAATTCTTTTGTCTATGGACCCAAAATTAAATATGTGTAAGTCATAAATTTAGCTAAGACATTCTGTTATATTCTTTGAAGCACTGAAAGAATTTAACCTTGGTCTTGTAAAAATCAAAATATTGTGATAATATTATTTTACATAGTCAACTGAATTTCAAAGAAGCTAATTTATGGCAAAATTTATAAGAGCATTATACTCCTTTTAAAACAAATCCTGTTACCATGGTTTTTCTTCTATATTTTGTCACTATAGTAACTATGAATATTATGTAAATGTTACCTCTTCTACATGGAACACATTCACTACTGAAAATGTCTTCTTTCTTCTATTTAGAGATTATGAAACTTCATCTGAGTAGATAAACAAGAAACTTTTATATGATGACAAAATAACTTACCTCTTATTAGTGTGTCTTTAAAATTAATTAGCAGAGTGAAAAATGAAGACTAAGAAATAAAAAGAGAATGTAATTTGGAGAAGGTCAGTTTCAAGCACTTGTGAGTTTATCATCACAGCACAGTAATTATTTCCTGTCTATAAATTGAGGGTAGAATTATTTGGCTTACAAAAGTCAATGCAGATGCTTCAATTGTGATTGACAAACATCTGAACTAATAATAATATAACTATCCATGCAAGAAAGAAAATTAATGCATGGGAGGGGAATCGCCTTTTGTATGAAGTCTTCCTCTTGATGACTCAAACATCTCCCACTCAATTCATCCCCAACAGTTTTCTAATCTGACTCTCTAAAGAGACACATTAACACCATGGCATATCCCATAAACAATCACAATGAAGGCAGACTTTTTCTAGACAGCTTGTATAGAGATTCCTGAGGTGAACAAGCCCCATTCAGGGTTTGCCTGACCTCAACTCAGTTTATCACTTTTGAAGGAAATCATTTTAACTGGAAAATATATCATAGCACTTCAGAGTATGCAAGGCTCCATCTCAAGGACTTAGTCAAATGTCACTCATCACATGTAAAAATGATACAATTAACCCCAAAATAAAGGCATCTGACATATAATGCTATAATTCAAATAAAAATCAAATCTCATATATGCTTAAAGAGGGGTGCCTTAGGAAGAAAGGGGTGTGCGACATATTGTTGCATAAAAAAACTAGACTGAATCTCAGGGAACATTCACTTCTGTCAATAGCAAAGTTCATTGGAAATACACTGTAGTCAAGGAACTCTGAATCTATTAACTCACTGCAGACTGAAAGAATGTACAGCATATAGAATTGTAGTTCTAGGATCAAAAGCACTGATGAGAGCTTATGTTGGAGACGATGTAGGGTAAAGGGAACACTCCTCCATTGCTCATGGGATTGCAAACTGGTACAGCCACTTTGAAAATCAGTATCGGTATATCTCAGAAAATTCGGAAACAACCTACCTCAAGATTCAGCAATTCCACTTTTGGGTATATACCCAAAGGATGCTCAATCATACCACAAAGACATTTTGAGCAACTCTGTTCATAGCAGCATTATTTATCATAGCCACAACCTGTAAACAACCTAAATGTCCATTAACCAAAAAATGAAAAAAGATGTGATACATTTACACAATGGAGAACTACACAGTGGATAAAATAATGACATCTTTAAATTTGCAGGCAAATGAACGGATCTTGAAAACATCATATTGAGTGAGATAACCCAGACCGAGAAAGACAAATATTATATGTAATCACTCATAAGTAGCTTTTAGACATAAAGCAAAGAAAAAACAGCTTACAATTATCAATCCCCGGGAACCTAGACAACAGAGAGTACCCTAAGAGAGACATATGTGGACCTAATCTACATGGGAAGTATAAACGATCTCCTGAGTAAATTGGGAGCATGAGGATCATAGGAGAGGGAGAAGGGGTGGGTAGAACAAGAAAGGGGAGTGAAGAAAAATATATAGCTCAATAAAACAATAAAAATAAAAGAAATAAAAATAAAATAAAAAGAATTTTGGTTCTATTTCTAATATTTCTCTACTTTCTGTCTTTATAAAATTAAATTTTTACAGAGAATTTATATGTACCACAAGAGCAATTTTTTTCTCTGAAATTAATTTTTTTGTTTTTAGGCTAAAATATGCATATGCAGTATAAAATGCTGAAAATTCCACATCTCAGCTATCTAGATATAAAGACCTCCTGTATGAAGTCAGAAACTTAAAGAGAGAAGTTTAAGCAAAACAGGAAGAGTAGGAGTCAACATTGGTACATAAGTCATTTTAGTCACATCTTTTTTTTTTTCATCCATTGTCTCCATTCTCAGTGTCTCTAAATACTCGGTAGGCACATAATGTTGTAGGGAGCGGGCCCTTTTGTTCTATCCTGAATGCCCAGCTAGCTTACCTCCGAAATAACCACATAGAAACTTTATTCATTTAAACACTGCCTGGCGCATTATCTCTAGCCTCTTATTGGCTAACTCTCACATTTTGATTTAAGCCATTTTTAATAATCTGTATATTATTATGATGTCGTGGCTTACCGGGAAAGATTCAGCATGTCTGACCTAGCAGTTCCATGGTGGTTCTCTTGCTATGCTTTCTTTCTCTAAGAATTCAGTCTGTCTTCTCCGACTACCGAAATTCTGCTCTATCAGGCCAAGCAGTTTCTTTATTGAATAACCAATGAAAGCAAAACATAAACAGAAGGACCCCCTACACCACATGACTACATATTGCCTACCTCAAGCTGCATTGCTATCATTTGTTTATAAATGCAAGCTTAAAATAGTTTTTTATTACTTGGGAAGCTAAGGGCATCTAAACTGAAATATTATTAGGCATGAATGACAGACTAAAACAAAACTCTGATCCACAATCAGCAACCATGGTTAACCAAAGCATTTTCTCATAGAGTAGCCCAGAAACCAGCAAGAACTGAGATACTGGCTTTGGGGAAGTTAGAATACTTTCATCAGTGAGGCGTGAGTTTACTGGGGTTACTTGCCTAGGTGAGGCATGACAACAGCTTGAGTGACTCAAGAGAGCAGTTATCAAACGATCAATGGCAGCACGGGTGATTAATGACTCACAAAGGCAATATCATTGGAATTCTGCTTTCCTCAATGCATCAGCTCCTATGTACTCTACCAGCCCCAAGAGCAGACATAGATAGTGCAGAAAGTTATATAGTTAAGTGAGTGGTATATGAAATACAGTTGGCTAGATTCACTGATGGTTTCTTTAAGGCTCTTTCCATACAGGAGGAAATGTTGATAGGTATGAACTTTTGAGATATCCTGCAAGTGTTCACAGTTTCACTGGTTTTAAGATAGCAGGGGCCCTCTCATGCCCAGGGGAGAAAAAAAACTGTTTCACCATAATAGACTTACTTACCTTATTTCTGTTTCTATAGCCTTGTCTACTGTCAGGGTCCAAGCCAATGACTGGAATCCAATAGAATTTAAAGGCCTTACTGTAAAAGGAGGAACAGATGCCTATAGCACCAAGGCCTGACTTACAAAGACAGGCCAGGTCTTACTGATTAGAAAAACTTTCATCCTCTCTAGGGTAGATGACTGTGCACTAAGTCTTACACTAAACACACCCACAGTACAATGTAGAAATGCTGACCTAGTTTGCAGTGTCCAAGCAGAAATAAGTAGCTCATGATATATCAAATATCTTTATATCTCTTCTCAATAGGTTTCTAATTGTTGTTTCTAACCATTTATCACAGAACAACTGCTACCCAAACTGGAAGTAATAATAATGAAGAAATTACGTGCATAATTTTCTCCTTTTCATTTCTCATTCCTGGGCCATTTATATTTTACAAATAGAACAGAAATTGTGGCTAAAATTAGACAACTAAACCTAGAATTTCTTGATGTTCATGTGGTTTTACCTTTCTCTCTTTCCTTTTAATTTCCTCCAGCCTATGTTTCCTGGCTACATAATGATTTGGTGCTAATTTTAATGACTCACTGGGAACTGATAAAAACTGCTATTTTAAACCCAAGTTTTACATTCCATTTTCCCCAAGAGCTTTCAAATGGTATTGATAGTTAATAGTTGTTTGAAGATGGTTAAACACACCAGGGATTAATAAAGAAGCTGATTGGCCTCAACAATTAGACCTAAAAGAAGAAACTAATATGAACAATAGGAAGGACAAAGAGGAGGGAGAGAATAAAGACAAAGACAATTACAGACATTAGATATCTTTTGAGTTTAATTTATGCATTTAAATCCTTTCCAGCTCTTTCATTGTTCTCTGTGGATCATTCATATCTTTGTTGAGTAACAACATTCTTTATGAGAGATCAATATTAGCAGTAAGCATAGGTTGCTTTTAGAGAAAGAGTATTATATGTATTTATACAGATAATATATGTCATATTATACATTATAATCATATACACATCATTTTATGTACTATATATAATATACACATATAACATACATGACACGTATGATATATGGCAAGAGTGAACACATACAAACTATATGGTTTAATGAGCAGATAAATTATCTTCTAATGACAAATGACAGAATTTTTACATTGGGACCCAATCCTTTGCTTTTAGCAGTAGTTTGAATGCCATTTAAAGACAAGTCAAATGCTTTCAAGGTTTTCCCCTCTTGAGAGAAAGAAGCATATGAAGAGTTGAATCTGAGAAAACTGACCTCAGTGAAAAGTAGGTCACCTTTCCTCAGTGATACAATAGCTTATGACTTAGTAGTACACCAAGGTTCTTTACGATCCAGTTCCTGTGAGTGTTCCATAAAAACCTGCAAAAATAATCTTCCATCTTGGATTACCACTTACCCCAAACAAAATTTACACATAGAATTAGAATGAAAGTAGATCTTTTTAATGCTTCTTTGTAAATAACATTATACAGATTGATTTCTCCATGAAGGTCATATAGTTCTACCCTGCCCTTTTCAGACTGAATAGTAGAATAGTAGTGTTGTCTCTCACCTACACCATCCAAACTGTTGATTCCAAATGTGTATTTTCTGTAGTTATTTTTGAAATGACTTGGTTGCTACACAGCAGTCCTCAGTGGTTATAAATCAATTCCTTAAAGCAATTAATTAAAAAATTTAAGGCAGTTAATCCAGCCGAAGGCCTCCAAACTCATGGATCACCAGCTGGGTTTATGAACGCCATCTGGCTCACAGTGATTTTTCTATTTTTTCTGATTTTCAATTTCTAAGATAGATTGTTCAATCAAAGTCTTTCCTTGAATGATTCAATGCAGAGAATTTTCCAAAAATCTATCTGTTGGCTTGTAAATATAAATATGTATACAAATTAAAAGGCAATTTCTTTTGATGAATTATGTTACATGGAACACTGAAAAAAAAACATCATTTAAGGACTACACCTGAAGAAAATTTCCCCTTCCTCTATTTTTTCACTTTTATAAGTTTGAGGAAAAAAGAAAAAAAACACACATCTGAATTAAGGAAGTCTCAAATCTATAGGATCCAATATATATTTAATGAAGTAACATTTTACAACCTTCGTTTGATGTGAATAATTGAGTCATATATTCTATCAGCTATCTATGCAAGTAACCCAGACCAATACAACATAGCTAACACAGTAAAACCATAACAATTAATAACTTGTCTAAACGTGAGATGTGATGGCATTAAGACATAATAATGACCTATTTTAAATTAACATACAGTTACTATGAACTGTGACAGCATAAAAGACACACATACACAAACACACACACACACATAAAGACTTCTTCAGCCAATGCTTTGCTCTTATGAATTGTACTAATTGGTACAAAGTTGAAGAAAGTAAAATTTGCAAGCACAAGCTAATATGAGTTGTTTTCAACTTTCACTGCCCGAGATTTTTCCAATATTAATTATTATATGAAATCATTAAATGGCAGAAGTGTGAAGATTTTTGTAGGCCTTTCACTTCATTTTTTCTGTAAGATACAGAAGAAACAAAGAACTCTAAAATCAATAAATTATTCTGATAATAGTATTACAATTTTGCTGTAATAGTACTTACTTTGTTATTTTTAAAAACAATTCTCTTATATCATAACAATCATAGTTGCCAATTATTTTCTTTATGGAATTGAAATATTTTATTCCAGTTATTTTTTACAGTTAAAGTTGCTAATGAAAGATCTAGATTAGCTCTGATGTTTACTGCCTTTGTACCTAAGTTGACATTCTTTTCTTTCAGTTTTTAGTATTGTATCTTCTCTGCATAATTTTAATATTATGAGTTTATTATGTTTTCATGTGTTTTAAGGGCTCTAAATGCATTTTATGATTGGATGTTGACTTCTTCCTATATATTTGGGAAATTTTCTAAATTGATTGAATTAATTAATCAATCTGTTCCTTTTCACTTTTACCTCAGGTCCTTCTTCTATACCATAGATTTTTTAGTTTGGTTTCATAAATCTCTACCAGACCAATGATTGGAAATAAAATTGGGGGTGGCAAATCTGTGTTCTCAGGTCTTCTTCACAAAAATCTGGCTCCAGAATGAACTATATCTTGAAAAAAATAACATTGAAAAGTAAAGGTTATATAAGCCTTTTACAAGTTACCTAAGCCTACAGGGAGGAAAACCAATGTTGCATGGTGAAATAAGTTTCTATTTTACACTGTGAGGTGCTTACTTCATGTGTACACTGACCTCTGAAGCCAGGACAACATGTTTTTTCCTGACATTGTTCTTTTAAACTTATAGCATCCCTATCATTTACCTCTGGAATTTAGATATGGTATACGGAATTGCATGTAATCTAAGTCAGTTTTTTATCCTAATCGTTCTATCTTTTTAGGCAAGAGAGCTCAACACTTAAGGCCTCACAAAACGACATTGCAAGGCAATATTCTTTATTTGTCATTTTCTTAAGATAATGGCAAATATTGTATTTAACAATTCTAAAGAATTTGATCTTATATGTTTTTTTTTCAGAACATGATAGCTTTTGGCTAAGGACATAAAAATGACAGCACATTAAGACACATATTAACAGAACAGTCACGCAAAGTGCAAGCCTCTCACTTGTGTGTGGTGACATACACTTGTAATCAAATCATTTCGGTGTATAGGCATGAATATTAAGAATTCATGGTAATCTTCAAGTATATATCAAGTTCAAGGTCAGCCTTCTACACATAGGATTTATCTTTAAAATGCACACATATTTATTCATCAATTTCTTAAGAGAGTTAAAATGTAATCTTAGTTTATAAAATATTTAATTCATGTCTGAAAAAGCATGGGATAAAACCGGACTCTCTGAACATGGCGAACAATGAGGGCTGATGAGAAGCCAAGGAAAATGGCATGGGGTTTTGATCCTACTTAATGTGCTGGCTTTGTGGGAGACTAGCCAGTTTGGATGTTCACCTTCCTAGATATGGACGGAGGGGGGAGGACCTAGGACTTACCACAGGGCAGGGAACCCTGACTGCTCTTTGTACTGGAGAGGGAGGGGGAGAGGAGTGGGGGGAGGGGGAGAAGGGTGGGAGGATGGGGAGGGAAATGGGAGGCTGGGAGGAGGCGGAAACTTGTTTTTTTTTCTTTTTTCAATAAAAAAATGATAAAAAAATAAAAAAAAATGTTTGAACAAAAAAAAAGAATTCAAAGAGAGTTTTTAATGATATTCTTGGGGTTTCATAATTAACACCAACATTTTCTCATTCTTTGCCTTTTGTAGCTTTTCCATTCTGTTTAAATAAGAGTGTTATTTATGTATTTACTTTTTGTCACTAAATTCAACGCGAAAAAGTCCAAATTGCTCTTAAAGCCTCAGAAGGCAATTTTGAAAGGCCGGTGGTAGCTCCCTCCCATCACTGTGTTTGACCTTTGAAGGAATAGCACTTTCCTTTGCTGTTTGAATTAGTTTGAGATGAGTCTCAGCATCCTAATACAATTACTCAGTCACTGCAGAGATACCAAAGGAACCAAATGATGCATCAGGAATTATTTATGAGCAATTCTAAAGCTCTTAGATACACAGTCACAGAGTTTGGAGAAATGCATCTAGTATTTATTAGTAAAATTTTCATGCCAATGTGACAGAAAACTTGGAGTAAAATCCCACTACAAACATCAGTCCTCAGCTGTCGTATGGAAGATGCTGAACACCTCATCCACCAGGAGCCATCAATTTTAACAACATCAGGATCAACTTGCCATCAAAAGATGCAAATAACAAGCCAAGGCAAGAGAGGCAATCTCTTTATGTAAAAGTACCCACATTGTGAACCTAGCATCTGGCGCCCATTAGCTCAACAATGCTTTATTGTGAAACAGGAATGTAACAGAATACAAATCTAAAAACAAAGAAGGCAGAAATAATCAGTTATCCTAGTCGTCTCTTTTCCATTTTAAATAATTGCTATTTTAAATTAAATTGTTTTTACTGATGGGATCACTTAGGATGGAAAAAGTTTTAAGTTTTCTTAGAAGAATGCTGAGCAAGAACACAAGCACATTGGAATGATTCACTATGAGGTGTTTTACATAATCTATACCTTTTTATTTCTATATAACTGTACGAATATGTTTATGTAAGGCTGAAAGTTGTCCCATATCCATTTTCTTTTTTTAGCTTCTGACTCATAGAAGTTACTAAGCATCATGGTACAGATTGGATTCAGCAATATAGGTGGCTTTATAAAATTTTTTGTGCATCTACCTGTGGTTAAAATTAAATATAAGTGTATTTATCAAATTTAGATATTGGACTACTACACAAAATTAGATTTGAAAGAAATATTGAAGATTTACTTTCCTTTTATACCATTAGTTTTGAGAACTATCTCTCCATATTTTCCTATAGGTAAGAGAAGCTTCAGCTATGAATAAGAGTATGTAGTTTTGCTATGAATGGCCACTAGAAGATCATAAAATTGAAGACTTGGTCCAGAGATGGTAGAACTGTTTGGGAAAGGTTAAGAAGGGAGGGTTTGGCTTTCAGGGGTAAGATCTGTCAATGAGAAGACTTTGAAGCTTAAAAAGCTTCTTGCCTTTCCCAGCACACTCTTTTTTCCTTCTGCTTGTGGATCAAGATGTGAGTTTTTACTTATTCTTAACACCAAGGTTTTGTGGCCATCATGGCTATAACCCTGAGATACTATGCCCAATTAAGTAGTTTATTTTATGTTTCTTTGATGAAGATATTTTATTATAGGAAAAGAAAAGTAGTTAATATAGGATATAAGAATATACTAGAAGAAATATGGACTGACCATTACAAAAAGGCCAGCTTAATGTTTATTGGATTTTTGCCTAAAGGAATTATTGGTGCCAGTAAAGAAGATCATATATCAATACTGCAGTCGTAAGGCAAAAAGTCCATACCAATGAACTCTCTAATTTAATACTCATGGATTTATATTTAATTGTATTCTATACACTGTATGTATCTCACTTTCTGACTACTCATTTCCATTAAGCAAAGATGAAAACATTATATGCAGGATTTAATTTCAGACATTAAACAAAACTAACCTGGATATGACAGTGCTTACTTACAATCTAAACAACACTGTCAGCCTTACCTAATCAGTTTATTCCTGCCTGGTGGAAACTCTGGCAAAAACAAAAGGAGTATCTGAGAAATAAAACTAAAAACTGATATGTGCAAATATGCGTATATGTTTACCTAAATGCATAGAGATAGAGTATGAGAAAGAGAGGAAATAGAAGGATGGAGAGACAGAGACAGAAATAGAAAGAGACAGAAAGAGGTGGGAAGGAGAGGAAGACAGAGGGGTGAGCATTTATGTTTTCTTAGCTATACTGGAATTGAGATATAAGAAATAAGTATTAAAGAATATTGCAGAAAAACTCAAATATTTTAATGCCAGTTACTGCATAAGAAAGAGGAAAAGAGTCAATAATTTAATTAAAGCTTCTACAAAATAAGATTCAAGCACACATTTCATCAGTTCCTGGGTGGATCTGCTAACCACAGACTCCAGACTTTATATCATCATCATCATCATTTTCCAAATAGAGACTGAGCAGAAGCCTAGAGCTCAGGACACTGTCCAGGAACAAAGACTTTCAAAGAAAACTCTCTTGGGTATATTCTCCTTAGACTAAAATCTTCAAACTCCCCACAGTGTCAACAACAGCAGTGTATGAACAAACTTGGTGGCTCTGTCTGTGACAAGGGTAAGTCAAATTTGAACATATTGGTCAAAGATGACATTTACTTTTGCTGAAGGTTCAGAGTAAATTAAGTGTTCTTAATATTTGAGGCAAAGATATAAAAATGATGTTTTTTTGTTTGGAGATATATTAAAAGAGTCTTAAATCAACCTAGGTGAAATATATTTTCTTAACAAATAGCATATAAATACAACTCTAAGTTTAGAAAAATCTACTTATAGATGTATTTGGTATATACGTTCTAATTTTTTTTTACTTTATTATCACTCAAAATCATTATTTGTAAATTTTCTAATTAAATTCCCAAAGAGAATTTGTGGAAATACAGTAACCAATTCTGAGTTATTCATGGTTTTTAAAGAAAGTAATATTCTGATATATATCCTGGTATAAATTTTCAGCAGTGGTTTAAAATAATATCTTATGTACATGGTACATGCAGACATAATTCTGTTTAGTGTGTTGAGGGGGTAATCTCACCTCTTAAAAGTTAATTCTATGTCTATAAACCTCTCCACTTAAAACTTATGCAAATGTATTTTTGATTAATTGCAAAGCTTAAATCCACAGGTCAATATTCTACACAAGAAGCAGATTACTTTTAAACATTGTTAATTCACTATTGATCACTGGTAAACTTTTTGTCAAAGGAGTGGAGCAACTCCTTTGGAATAATTTTTGAATGGTTGTGCCTAACATGGATGTTAAGCAACCCTCATTTTACAATTCTTGGTTTTGAATTACTTTTATTTAGTTAAGCTTAATTTAATGCTACATTCATGTATTGTTATTTTAATATAATTTGCATATTACTAATATTGTGAATATCAATTTTCAGTGGTATTAGCAAAAATGTGTTTTAAAAAATATGTTAAATGTGTATGCTTCAGTGTACACATTTGTGCCACATGTATGCAGGAGCCCCGGAGGTAAGTTAGAAGAGGACATAGGCTTTCTAGGAACTGGAGTTGCACATTGTGGAGGCTGAGAACTCAATCTGTCTTTCACAAGTTAAGTGCTTGGAAACATTGTGCTACATATACATCCAGAATTTGTTTATTTTGACCCTTTCTTTTCCACTCTGTGTCTTCACAATGTCGACATATAAAAACTGATTTTGTACAAGAATGGGAATAACTGAGGGTTCTTGATATCAACTTTTAATAGTACTTTTTTTCTGACTTCAAATGGTGCCTAAATTTTTCAATCTATTACTGTGACTCACAGGAAAAATGAAGCTCACCAAATAGAACCCTTTTTTCAAGAAGGGGAGTATTCACGAGTATGAGACCTGTTCCTACAATGAGAACAGCATCTTAAAAACTAGCTTGCTTCTTTAAGCAATGAGGATGTTTTCAGACAATTTTGTAGAACTAGACGTGGTCATGAGCCAGAGTACACATTGACAGAGACTGGTAATTAGTTGTACATCTTGTCTAATTGTCTAATTCTTCTCTTTATCTAAACCTTAAGTAGATATAAATAGTCTAAAATGAAATGAATCAAGAATCATTGTTTATTTATATGAGCCTCTTACCAAAGTGAGCTTTGATTTCAGTGTGCTTTTTCTGCATTCCCTCGATTCTCTGACCTTGAATTGTACACCAGACACTTTTATTGTGATTGTGCACAGTTCTTTATTACACCAGAACTGGGACTTTCCCATGCCTTATTGGATTTTCTTCTTCTTAATCTGCCCAAAATTCTGAACAATTTGAGTAAAAAATTTTGAAAGTGTTTTTATGCATAGAAATTAATTATTAAAAGTTGTCTAACATAGAAAGTTGTTGTGTATAGCCAATTCAACCATACCTCCAACCTTAAATCAACGGTTTGTTTTTATTTAGTAAGAACATAATTAAAAGAAAGCCAAATGAATTACTTGTCCCACCTAAAATTACATTCGTTTGTGTAATGAAACATATCTAATTATCTCAACCCTAAAATCACTATAAAATTATTTATAATTCTTCTTTATTAAATATAATAAATATATAAAATTCAAAATGGAAGGACAGAGACAGAGAGCAAGGAAAGAGATATTTTAATTGAGGAAGTCATGATGGGGCTAGTAAAAAACCTGACACTAGAAAAATTGCCAGGAATCCAAATGGATGACCCCAGCTAAGAACATAAGCAATAGTGGAGAGGGTGCTCTAACTGGCCTTGCCCTAAAATCAGATTGATGACTATCTTAAATGTCATCACAAAACCTTCATCCAGCAACTAGTGGAAACAGGCAGAGACCCACAATGGAGCACTGGGTTGAGCTCCCAAAGTACAGTTGAAGAGTGGGAGGAGTGAGAATATGAACAAAGGGGTCAAGACCATGATGTGGTACACCCACCAAAAGTTTACCTTAGCTAATGAGAGCTCACCAACTCTAGCCAGACTGGGAAGGAATCATCCTAGGACCAAACTAGACCCTCTGAATGTACTTGACAGAGTGACGCTTGTGTGGCTTGGGCAGACTGCAAGACCACTGGTAGTGGCACCATAATTTCCCCCTACTGCTTGTACTGGCTTTTGGGAACCCATTCTTTTTGGAGGGATACTTTGTTCAGTATGGATACAGTAGAGAAGGTCTTGGACCGTCCTCAAAGCAATGGGCCTTATCCTCTCTGAGGAGTGGATGGGGAGTGGGGTGGGGGAAAGTTAGAGGGAATGGGCAGAGGGGAGAGATTGGAAATTGGGATTGACATGTAAAATGAAAAGAGATTATTTTCTTTTTAAAAAAAATTCAAAGAAGGTTAATATTAATTTTAAAATCCTACAGAGACTTGGTTTTATAAAATAACGGAAAACTGAAATGTAAAGAAATAAAAGCTTAGTAAACAATAACAATTGAAAGATATTTTAATTTTATTTACTATAATAATTCTCTCAAAAATACTAGAATGCAGTTACAACTACTGTTGCTTTATTAATTATTTTAATATCATTGTCATACCCTATGTTTTACTTTAAATAATTATTATAATAATAATCTCTCTATTCTAGTTAATGCCTATGTTTATTCATCCTCATTGATATCCATCCTCTCCTTTCTCTCTCCAAGGCTATATTCTTGGTAAGACCCCAATTTTGTATAATCTGTATCTTTTATCAAGGTTCTCTGAACATTATGCTACTTCCCCATAGTGCAGAGTTTATTACATTATATTAATACTTTTTCTCTATATCACCAAATCATTTCTGAATTGCAGATGCCATATTTTACTTATAAACCTATTTTCAGTGATTATGAATACCTTTTATATTAAAAATATTGGTCTAAATAATATTTCAGTATCTACTGAGGCCATAAGAAAAACATAAAAATTTCCAGCCCAACCAGTCAGTACAATCTGTTAATTTTAAACAATACTAATTGAAAAGAATACTGATTTTTGTCATTTTAACTGAATGCATTTGTAAAAAGATCTAGCAGAATTAACTGGGTTTGGCAGTAAGCTCTTGCTCTGCATGTACAGCTACTGATCTGCAAAACAAAGGATTTGAGTAAGGATACATCTAGTTTTACCAGTCAGATATGAAAACAAAATAGATAAAAGATGATAAATTAGTAGGAAGGAAGAAGGAGGGAAAATGTGGCTTAGTTGCTTACACCTGCATGGCTTAAATAATTCTGTATGAAGTGATCATAATTTGATTTAGTGGTCTGAAAGTTCAATTCCCAGTGTAACTCAGAGAAGAGTTCTCCGGATCTCTTTAATAACTTCATACTTGATCTGAAGGTTATTCTCTTTATTATTCTCTAAATCTCTTTATAATTATTTGTTTCAATTCTGTCACAATTTTCCCTTGCTTCTCTGTTCACCTAACTTAAATACATTTCTTATAGGAGACTCAAGGGAAAAAGAAAAACAAAGTTACAAGAATTATATCTTGTTGGTCATAGCACATTTCTTGGGTAAATGATAAGGAACCAAGCCATTAACAGTGGCAGCACAAGTTTTCAAAGTTCCTGGTGTAAGAGGTTGGGGGCGCAGTGCCCAATGAGAGAAGTTGCAGAGATATCTGTACATAGTTAGGTCTTATCATCCAGACTTGACTAGTAAAGAATTGGCCATATTTTGTAGGTTAATTTATGGTAATAAACCATATATTATGGTTTTTATTTTATGGTAATAACTTTGCACAGAAACCTGTAAATTTGACCTTGTGCATACCTGTAAATTTTTTAAACTTATGAACCATTTACAGAAACCTTCAGTCAAGTTTGAACTTGCTGTGGGGTGAAAATGAACTAATTGTGTATAGCTTGTCATAGATTGGGGAGAGATTCTTGTTTTCTTGTGTTAGTCTGAGTAAAAGTGGCAAAGCACACTTTTAAATGTCTTAAAATCCTTATGAGGCAATAGATCTAGTTATGAAGCATATTCTAGTATATTTTCTATACATTAAATTATACAGATTAAGAAGTCATGTTCCTGATCACCCACAGATATATGTGCCCATAAGACTGATATGCAATCACGAGATTACATATACATGGCACATAAATTTACACACTACAATGCAAGTATCGGGGAGGTGCCAGAACTGCTGTTGGCCATGCAAAACTTCAGAGAGGAGCAGAAGTTTCCTGAGTTCATAGTCCCACATGTCTTTCCCAGATGCGATTCTCCTCCATCACAGAATCTTTTCTCTGGTGGGTTGACATCTGAACATTAGTTGTTACCTGCTCTAACTCCCACAGTCTCTACCAGTTTGAAAATCATCAAACCTGATTCAGGTGTATATATTGTTATAAGACGCAGAAGATTTCATTACAACTTTGTCTTCATAATAAGGCTGTTGTCTACATGTAACTATGAGATATTTCAGTCTCTTCTTGCTGTGGGACAATGGTATGTACCCTGTCACTTGTATTTTAAATAAACACTGATTGGCCAGTTGCCAGGCAGGAAGTAGAGGCTGGACAACCAGGCAGGAAGTAGAGGCGGGGCAAGAAGAACAAGAGAATTCTGAGAAGAAGGAAGATTTAGTCTGCAGTTGTTACTTAGCACAGAGGAAGCAAGATAGCAAGATGTGACTGCCTCACTGAAAAATGTATCAAACCATGTGGCTAACGCAGGCGAGAATTATTGGCCTAATGTAAATCTATAAGAGTTTATAAGAAGCCTGAGCTAATAGGCCAATTAGTTTATAATTAATGCAGACCTTTGTGTGATTCTTTGGGACTTACCAGCTGCAGGAACTGGCCAGGACAGAAACCGCAGTCAACACCTTCTCATCGCTCTCATTTTGTTGCTGAAATGTAATCCTTATGTAACTATCTACATTTATGGATATATAGAACTATGAAACCAATTTATTTTTTTTTGATTGGGGAGACTGTTATAGAATTCTGAGAATCATGTCAACTAGATATCAACCATGGTAATTTATTAATACAATATTGTAGCACATACCACAGTTCTCCAAACTGATAAACCCCAGTGAAACAAATACACATTTGGGACATGCTTGGGACAATTGTGTGGACATTGCTTTCAAATTCCCATGGCTTTTACATAATAGTATCCAAAAATCTAATATAGTTGTTCCTTAACCTGATCAGAGAGTTGTAGGTAAACTAAACCACATGTTCTAAAAACTGAAGTCAATTATAGGCTTAAATGAAGATACAAAACCCTAAAAATTCCAGGAGAAAATAAGTTTTAAAACTATTTGGGCTCTCTCGGCGCGTGGCATTGGGCGCTGGGTACCAGTCCTCAGGGCGCCCAGGCGGGCTGCAGTTCCTTTGTTTCTGTGGCCTGCCTGCACCCAGCAGGGTAGGCGCTTTGTTTGCAAGCTGCCCAACCAGCACAGAGGCCTGATCTCTCGGCCCCAGGAGAACCAGCGCTGGGGTGAGTTTCTGGCCCGCGGCGCCAGCCTGGGATGGGGAGCTGGGGGGTGGGGGGTTCCTTGGCCTCCTGTACTTCTTGGGCTCTCTACAGGACCTCTATTCCCTGGGTACTGCCTCCTTCTTCCTGGCACACCCAGCTTCCGTCCAGAGCCCCCCCCACTTCGCCCCCCACCATCTTTTGGCGGGTGGCATCGCCCCAGTGTCTGGGAGCTAGGTCCCAGTCCTCAGGGCGCCCGGGCGGGCTCCAGTTCCTTTGTTTCTGTGGCCTGCCGGCACCAAGCAGGGTAGGCGCTTTGTTTGCGAGCTGCCGAACCAGCACGGAGGCCTGTTCTCTCGGCCCCAGGAGAACCAGCGTTGGGACGAGCCAGGGTTGGGCATGGAGACCTGATCCCTTGGTGCCAGGAGAGCCAACATTGGGGAGGCCGCGTTGGGTAGGCAAGGAGACCTGATCTGGTAAAAGAAGATCCATAAGGGAGTATTTGGAAGAAGAGATGGGCAGACGCCAAGGCAAGAATTTGCCCAACAAACTGAAAAGCAACATGAAGCCACCAGAAACCAGCGACCTCACAACGGAAGGACATGAGCACCTTAATCAAGAAGGAGAAAAGATTGACTTCATGAAAGTGATTGACGCCCTTAAACAGCATGTAAAAAACGCCCTTATAGAAATGGATGAGAAATATAACAGAAAGTTTGAAGAATTGAATAAATCAGTGAATGATACCCTAGAAAACCAAGGAAAAACAATCAAACAGATAATGGAAACAGTTCAAGACTTGAAAACTGAAATAGAGGCAAAGAAGAAAACACAAACAGAGGGCCGGCTGGACATGGAAAATCTAGGTAAACGAATAGAGACTACAGAAACAAGCATAACCAGCAGAATACAAGAGATAGAAGAAAGACTCTCAGATTCTGAAGATACCATAGAGAAAATAAACACTATGATCAAAGAAAACAGCAAGTCCAACAAACTCTCATCACAAAACATTCAGGAAATATGGGACACAATAAAAAGACCAAACCTAAGAATAATAGGAGTAGAAGAAGGAGAAGAAGTGCATCTCAATGGTCCAGAAAATATATTTAATAAAATTATAGAAGAAAACTTTCCCAACCTAAAGAAAGATATACCTATGAAGGTGCAAGACATACAGAACACCGAATAGGCTGGATCAAAAAAAAACATCCCCTCACCATATAATTATCAAAACACAAAGCATACAGAATAAGGAAAAAATATTAAGAGCGGCAAAGGAAAAAGGCCAAATTACTTACAAAGGTAAACCTATCAGACTTACACCTGACTTTTCCATGGAAATCATGAAAGCCAGAAGGTCCTGGATAGATGTACTGCAGAAATTGAGAGACCATGGATGCAAGCCCAGATTACTATACCCAGCCAAGCTTTCGTTCACTATAAATGGAGAAAATAAAATTTTCCAGGATAAAAACAAATTCAAACAATGTGCAGCCACAAATCCAGCCTTACAGAAAGTAATAGAAGGAAAATCACTAACCAAGGATTCCAACAATGACCACAATAACTCAGACATCTAGAGACCCTTCATCAACAAAAACCAAAGAAGGAATACACACAAACTCTACGACCAAAAAAAAAAAAATGACCGGAGTTAACAACCACTGGTCATTAATATCACTTAATGTCAATGGTCTCAACTCACCTATAAAAAGGCACAGGCTAAGAGATTGGATAAGAAAACAGGATCCAACATTCTGCTGTTTACAAGAAACACACCTCAACCACAAAGACAGGCACCTATTCAGAGTAAAGGGTTGGGAAAAGGCCTATCAAGCAAATGGACCCAAGAAACAAGCAGGTGTGGCCATACTAATCTCTAACAAAGTTGACTTCAAACTTAAATCAATCAGAAGAGATGGAGAGGGGCATTTTATATTCATAACAGGAACAGTTCATCAGGATGAAGTCTCAATCCTGAACATTTATGCCCCTAATATAAAAGCAACCACGTACGTAAAAGAAACATTGCTAAAATTCAAGGCAGCCATCAAACCGCACACACTAATAGTAGGAGACTTCAACACTCCTCTCTCACCAATGGACAGGTCAATCAGACAGAAACCTAACAGAGAAATAAGACAATTAATGGAGGTAATGAAGCAAATGGACTTAACAGACATCTATAGAACATTCCACCCAAATAGGAAAGAATACACCTTCTTCTCTGCAGCTCATGGAACCTTCTCGAAAATCGACCACATAGTCGGTAACAAAGCAAACATCCACAGTTACAAAAAAATATTACTAACCACCTGTGTCTTATCAGATCACCATGGATTAAAGTTAGAATTCAACAACAAGGCTACCCCCGGAAAGCCTACAAAGTCATGGAAACTGAACACCCAACTACTGAACCATACCTGGATTAAGGAAGAAATAAAGAAAGAAATTAAAGTCTTCCTGGAATTCAATGAAAATAAAGAAACAACATACTCAAACTTATGGGACACTATTAAAGCAGTCCTAAGAGGAAAGTTCATAGCACTAAGCGCCCACTTAAAGAAAACAGAGAAAGCTCACATTGGAGACTTAACAGCCCACCTGAAAGCTCTGGAAAAAAAAGAAGCAGACTCACCTAGGAGGAGTAGGAGACTGGAAATAATCAAACTGAGGGCTGAAATCAATAAAATAGAAACACAGAGAACAATCCAAAGAATCAATGAAACAAAAAGCTGGTTCCTGGAGAAAATCAACAAGATTGATAAACCCCTATCCAAACTAATCAAACGGCAGAGAGAGAACACGCAAATTAATAAGATCAGGAATGAAAAGGGGGACATAACCACAAACACAGAGGAAATTCAGAGAGTCATTAGATCTTACTACAAAAGCCTGTATGCCACTAAACTGGAAAATGTAAAAGAAATGGACACTTTTTTAGATAAATACCATTTACCAAAATTAAACCAGGACCAGGTGAACAATCTAAACAGACCTGTAAGTTGCGAAGAATTAGACGCTGTTATCAAAAACCTCCCTACCAAAAAAAGCCCAGGGCCAGATGGGTTCAATGCGGAATTCTACCAGAACTTCCAAGAAGAGCTAATACCTATACTCCTCAATGTATTCCACAATATAGAAACAGAAGGGTCCTTACCAAATTCCTTTTATGAAGCTACAGTTACTCTGATACCAAAACCACACAAAGACTCAACCAGGAAAGAGAATTACAGGCCGATCTCACTCATGAATATCGACGCAAAAATCCTCAACAAAATACTGGCAAACCGAATCCAAGAACACATCCGAAAAATTATACATTATGATCAAGTAGGCTTCATTCCTGAGATGCAGGGCTGGTTCAACATATGAAAATCTATCAATGTAATCCAGCATATAAATAAACTGAAAGAAAAAAACCATATGATCATTTCATTAGATGCTGAAAAAGCATTCGACAAAATTCAACATCCATTTATGTTAAAAGTCTTGGAGAGATTAGGGATACAAGGGTCATACCTAAATATAATAAAAGCTATATACAGCTAACATCAAATTAAACAGAGAGAAACTCAAAGCCATCCCACTTAACTCAGGAACACGACAAGGCTGTCCACTTTCGCCATACCTCTTCAATATAGTGCTGGAAGTTCTAGCAATAGCAATAAGACAACATAATGGGATCAAGGGGATTCGAATTGGAAAGGAAGAAGTTAAACTTTCGTTATTCGCAGATGATATGATAGTGTACATAAGCGACCCCCAAAACTCCACCAAAGAACTTTTACAGCTGATAAACAGCTTTAGTAATGTGGCAGGATACAAGATCAACTCCAAAAAATCAGTCGCCCTCTTATACACAAAGGATATGGAAGCAGAGAGGGAAATCAGAGAAGCTTCTCCATTCACGATAGTCACAAACAACATAAAATATCTTGGGGTAAATCTAACCAAGGAAGTGAAAGATCTATTTGACAAGAACTTTAAGGCATTGAAGAAAGAAATTGTTGAGGATATCAAAAAATGGATGGACATCCCTTGCTCTTGGATTGGGAGGATCAACATAGTAAAAATGGCAATTCTACCAAAGGCAATTTATAAATTCAATGCAATCCCCATCAAGATCCCATCAAAATTCTTCACAGATCTGGAGAGGACAATAATCAACTTTATATGGAAAAACAAAAAACCCAGGATAGCCAAAACAATCCTATACAATAAAGGATTGTCTGGAGGCATTACCATCCCTGACTTCAAACTCTATTACAGAGCTACAGTAATGAAAATAGGGTGGTACTGGCATAAAAACAGAGAAGTTGACCAATGGAATCGTATAGAAGACCCGGATTTAATCCCACAAACCTATGAACACCTCATTTTCGATAAAGGAGCTAAAGGTATACAATGGAAGAAAGAAAGCATCTTCAACAAATGGTGCTGGCACAACTGGATGTCAACCTGTAGAAGAATGAAAATAGACCCATATCTATCACCATGCACAAAACTCAAGTCCAAATGGATTAAAGACCTCAATATCAGCCCGAAAACACTGAACCTGATAGAAGAGAAAGTGGGAAATACCCTACAACAGATGGGCACAGGTGATCGCTTCTTAGGTATAACCCCAGAAGCACAGACATTAAGGGCAACATTGAATAAATGGGACATACTAAAACTGAGAAGCTTCTGTAAAGCAAAGGACACTGTCACTAAGACACAAAGGCAACCTACTGACTGGGAGAAGATCTTCACCAACCCCACAACAGACAAAGGTCTGATCTCCAAAATATATAGAGAACTCAAGAAACTAGACTTTAAAAGGCTAATTAACCCAATTAAAAAATGGGGCACTGAACTGAACAGTGAATTCTCAACAGAAGAAGTTCAAATGGCCTAAAGACACTTAAGGTGGTGCTCAATCTCCTTAGCAATCAGGGAAATGCAAATCAAAACAACCTTGTGATATCATCTTACACCTGTCAGAATGGCTAAAGTCAAAAACACCAAGGATAGCCTTTGCTGGAGAGGCTGTGGAGGAAGGGGTACACTCATCCATTGCTGGTGGGAATGCAATCTTGTGCAACCATTGTGGAAGTCAGTGTTTCGGTTTCTCAGGAAATTCAGGATCAACCTATCCCTCGACCCAGCAATACCACTCTTGGGAATTTACCCAAGAGATGCTCTATCATATGTCAAAAGCATTTGTTCAACTATGTTCATAGCAGTATTATTTGTAATAGCCAGAACCTGGAAACAACCTAGATGCCCTTCAATGGAAGAATGGATGAAGAAAGTATGGAATATATACACATTAGAGTACTACGCTGCGGTAAAAAACAATGACTTCTCGAATTTTGCATGCAAATGGATGGAAATAGAAAACACTATCCTGAGTGAGTTATCCCAGACCCAAAAAGATGAACATGGGATGTACTCACTCATAATTGGTTTCTAGCCATAAATAGGGGTCACGGAGTCTACAATAGGCGAATCTAAAGAAGCTAAGTAAGAAGGTGAACCCAAGGAAAAACATATAGTTATCCTCTTGGATAAGGGAAGTAGACAAAATTGCCGGGGAGAAAAGTGGGATGTTGGGGGTGGGGTGGGATGGGGGTAAGGGGAGATGGGGAGAGAAAAGGTAGAAGGAAAGGAGGGGGGACTTGGGGAAACAGGAGGATCGGGATAAAGGAAGGTTGGATAGGGGAGCACGGAACCCCATTTCTTAGTTAAAGGACCCACTTTAGGATGGGCAGGAGACTTGACCCTAGAGGGGCTCCCAGGTGCCCATGCTGAGGCCCCCAGTTAGTTCCTTGGGCAGCTGAGGATAGGGAACCTGAAATGACCCTATCCTAGAGCAATACTGACGAATATCATGCATATCATCCTAGAACTTTCATCTCGCGATGGATGGAGATAGAGACAGAGACCCACACTGGAACACTGGATAGAGCTCCCAAGGTCCCAAGGAGGAGCAGAAGGAGGGAGAACATGAGCAAAGAAGTCGGGACCACGAGGGGTGCACCCACCCACTGAGACAGTGGAGCTGATCTACTGGGAGCTCACCAAGGCCAGCTGGACTGTTACCAAAAAAAGCATGGGATAAAACTGGACTCTCTGAACATGACGAACAATGAGGGCTGATGAGACGCCAAGGACAATGGCACACGGTTTTGATCCAACGCAATGTACTGGCTTGGTGGGAGCCAGTTTGGATGTTCACCTTCCTAGATATGGACGGAGGGGGGAGGACCTAGGACTTACCACAGGGCAGGGAACCCTGACTGCTCTTTGGACTGGAGAGGGAGGGGGAGAGGAGTGGGGGGAAGGGGAGAGGGGTGGGAGGAGGGGGAGAAGAGTGGGAGGAGGGGGAGAAGAGTGGGAGGAGGGGGAGGGAAAGGGGAGGCTGGGAGGAGGTGGAAATTTGTTTTTTTTTCTTTATTCTTCTTTTATCAGTAAAAAAAACGTCCAAAAAAAAAACCTATTTGGATTAGGGAAGTATCTGATAATACATAGACATCACAAAATAGAAAATAAATCATTTTAAGGAGGGGAAAAACAGAAGACTGATGAAGCAGGAATAAATAACACAATAGATGCTTGAGTAAGAGGCACTGGAAAAACATGATTTTATGTAAACATAAATATACATATATGATATATACACTAGTTGTGTCTATACAGACACAGAGATATATAGAAAGACAGATAAACTGGGATCAAATGAAATATGTCTCTTGGAAATAATGATTCCTGCAGGAGACGTCATCTAATTAACAAAAACCACAGTGCTGTGCATAAGAAAACTCCATTCTAGTCCTTAGTCAGAGGAATCTAGGAAATTCACAAAAGCAATACAGAATATGATCCTTGCCTCAGATGCCTCTAAGAATCTGAAGGTAAAACCCGGCTGCTGAAGACACAAAAAACTTAGAACCTTGTACTTGGATAACTTGAACAGAAACTGACCTGGAAGCTTCTTCACTGAATGTTGGCTCTCATAGTATCTGAAGATGCTACACAAGACAAGGAAAATAATCATTAGTTCTTTTCATCTCTAAAGCTTCTGAACCAAATAATCGAACCTACTAATACAACTTTCTTAAACAAGCACATTTTCTAACTGCATTCTAAATATGTATCCTTATAAACACAGACAAGTACAGTTCTCAACTCTCCTTAATGACGGGTCCTTCTGCAGCAGGTGGAAACTATTACAGAAATCCTCAACTCATCAAAATGCAGAGAATAACAGCTCTGGGTTGCTTAGCTCCTATTGGTACATCAATGACCATTCCTTATACCTAAGTGTCAGGGAACAATGGAACAGATTAAAAAAAAAAACAATATCTAGAGAACCAGAGGCTTTGATACAAAATAGTATTTTCTATATATGACAAGAAAGCTTCACTTCTGAAATATTAACTATTTTGTTGCCTAAAAATACCTTAATGACAAAATGAATGGACAGACCAACACAGATGGGGGTATTCTTCCTGCCTCCTACTAGAATTACCGGGTTACAAGTGTAATATCAAAGATGGCCTTTCTTGGGCTATCTTTTGTCCTTTTACATTCTGAATAGAGTAAGGAAAGGAATGATTTGCCAAATCCCCAGGATGTTGGAGGCTACTCCATTCTCAGGGTTCCCTGCCCATTATCACACATGAGGCTCTCTGTTGTGGCTCTTCTCTACGATAATACACGACTGTCCCTTCTTTTAAAATCTAGGTGGAGTCCAGTATTGGTAAATGATTCCTTCAATCTGTACATTTTTAACCCTATGTCAAATTTATGTCTCTTTCAGCAAAGAGGGTGAATGTTAATCTGAAGCCTACCTGAGCCATGTTTGAGATGAATGAAAAAAAATGCAAGGCTGTGGGAAAATATCAATTGGGCATAAAACGAAGAATGACACAGTCTTGCCATTACCTTTAATAAAATCACCCTTATCTTCTAGATCTGAATGTCTTCTGGACACAGTAGGGTACTTACACTTAGGAACTCATAGCAGTTGAGACATAACACACAAGCTCTTCAGAAGCATAGGACAGAAAAAAAAATCCCAGCATGGAAAAAAAGATGTAGGCATGAAGTCCCACCTCTAGCTAAGTAACTATTGGCAATTAATTAGTGCTAGAAGACAGAGTCATTATGCATTAAAGCCATGTGTTCAATTTTTAGTACTGGGGAAACTGGATGTAACAGCACATGACTATAACTCCAGCATTCCTGAGGCAGATATAGGGAGGTTCGAGATCCAAGTTCACTACCAGCTTCCTAGTGAGTTCCAAGCCAAATTACTTACAACTTCTTTGAGCAAGACAAATCCCTTAAATGGAGTTAAATACATTTTTAATATTAGACCATAACAATTAGATAAGTTACAAGGCATTTTAATATAATTCTTTAAAGAGACTGCTGTGGATATTATATATAAATGTTACCAAAGTATCAAAAACAGATATTTAAAATTTGAAAAATAAATCTTTGTTACTGGATGACAACAAATTGGATTGTAGTCAGTTCTTCTAAAATCAACTTTCAGTATCTCAAAATATTGCATAAAAGTGCGTGATGTGTGTCTATTCAAAACTCTGAACAATTAGCATTCTTACTATCGAAATCATGCAATAATTCACTGAAAATAAATATCAGAATAAAATGGCATACTTTCCTTGCATTCTAATATTGTGACTAGATTTAAAATTGCACTGAAAATAAAACAAAAATGAATATATAGAAAATATCATTATCTTTATGGAGAATCCAAGTAAATATGGAAACATTATTAGAAAATAGTAGTTACATGTGGCAAAATATCTGATTAAAGATCAATAAGAAATAGGCAATTGCAATCCTAGGAATAATACAGAAAATACAATTTTATTGCAATAACTAAGCTGTCAGTTTAAAGTAATTTCACTGTATCACAGGAAATGCCATTACTATCTCATTTATATTTAAGCATAGGACCATTTCAACTGAAACCCTATTATGGCTTTAATAACAGTTGACATGTTTTTTTTTCTCCATACATACAAGAAGGAAAGAAATAGAATATTATCCTAATTTTCACAACCAATTTCAAATCTATGATAACCTAAGCAGTGGACCATCAGATGGAAGTATAAACAGTTCTCACTATTAAATGCATGTGCATGAAAACCTGAATGCCTTAGACTTAACTTTGTATATGATTAGGAAGATGGCATCTAACAAATTTTGGTATTTATTGATTTATTTATGTGTTTATTTATTTATTGTGGAGTTACATAGTCATATGGTGGTAAGATGTCTCATCTTTGTATACATAAGAAAATAATTTGGGGTAAAGTAACTCTTTCTCTGATAAATGGTCTTTTTTTAGTGAGGCCATAGGAGGACACGCAGGAAAGGCATACAAACATATTCATAGTCCTTGGGGCAGGTGACACAGTGTTCCATGGAAGACTACATGGGGGAACATTGAAGTTTGCTTGGGAGATAAAAGACAGTAGCATAGTGGCAGCCTAAATCACAGCATTTATCTTTGTTAGAAAGTTAAGACAAGGCAGGGCGTGGGAAAGAATTTGGGGAGTGGCAAGTCTTCCTCATTTGGTCAGGCACAGAGGCATAACAGCTGCCTTTAGTCGGTACCTAGTCTGTGATAATTAAGACTGAAGCAGTGCTTGCTGTCGGCAATGCATCAGAGTAAGTAAGGATCTTGCACAACCAAAAGAATAATATCGGAGGAACAACTTGTTCTCTTTAAATTATCAATGACTCTGTCAGATTCACCCTCACCACAAGATCTCTATTTCATTGAGAAAATATCTACTTATAACAGACATACATTGTTTCAAAACAAATATAGAAAAATTAACCTCCATATCTCTGATACAACTTGAAAATACACATTATATGAGCCTTTTACACTATATTATAAAATGAAGTGTTTCTATCCTTAACAAAAAGCTAATCAATAAAATAACTTTATTAACTTCTAAGGTCATAGAATTAGTAATTTTAGGAAATCCACTGATTGCCTTATACATGAAATCAGAATTTTTAAAAAATAATACATTGCTTTTTTAGTTGAACCTGATTAGTATATAATCCAAGGAAAAGAATAACATGGAAACTTTAAAATATGGATAAACGCTTGCATCAAAAGGTATTTGGATGTCTTCAAAAAGTAATAAAATAATCCATGAACTTAACTGCACACATCGAAATGAAGTGAATGTGACAATTACAATGACCAAACATAGAATGCTTCTTGTGTGAAGATAAACAGAAAAAGATGTCAGAACAAAAAATATATAGTTAACAAACTCACAATTATAAAGATAAGTGATTTTTAGAGCATCACCAGGGACTGGAATAGAGAAATCTTAGCCCTTCTAGCTAATTCTGTTCAGAATCCACGTACAGCAACAAAATTCTGAACTTGGTTTTATGTAAAAATAAATATTCATAATATATCATTTAAAAATATAATAGAACTAATATTTTTCAAACACATGGATAACTTAAGAAAAATATAGTTGGTTTAGACTTAAATCTTAAATTAAATATGGAAAAGACAGTTCACACAAGCATATCTTATTTTATACCAGTTTTTACTGTACATTTTTTAAAATAGCAAGCAATGACTAGATATAGAAACCCTCAAGGACCATGATATTTTTATTTGCAGACCTTCCTCTATCTCCTGGTAATCTCTGATATCTGTGCCTGCTATGTTAATTCACAATACTTTTAACATTCCAACATTCAGTCTAATTTGCCCATCGTGTAGACTATTAAAAACATAAGTAATGCTTAAAATAGCGAGATAGACTATATTTCAAATGCATAGAATAACTATATATTATGGTATGTGGACAGCAGAAACTGGGGAAAGAACTGTTGAACAAACAGCATGAACACATATCACAAATAACGTATTTTGAGACTAATGAGATGCTTAAATTAGGTAGGAATATTAGTCTTTTGATCATATGAAATCAATAGTAATGACAAATTGCTCACTAACATTGAGACATGGGTCCAGCTCATAGGCTAAGATTTTTTTCTATATGTAATTTGAGATCTTTCTTATGCCAGCATTTCTAGCATTTCAAGAACAATGCTTTTCTAGAAAAGTTTTTTTTTTTTTCTGAAGAAATCATACTCTATCACCCAATTGATGGCTTTACAGTGTCAAAATGTATTCTCAAGTGAATGGGGAAAAATGAAACTCTGCTTTGTAAAACTAGCTATATGACTAATTTTTTAAGACCCATAGAATATTTCAAACTGATAGTTGAATATGGCAACTCAAATAGGTGACATTTTGAATAAGAAAGAGGAAAATTATGTAGGTGAAAATGCTTTTTCAGCAATTCTGTGTCAAAATAAAGAAGTTCTGAGAGCTATAATGTTTGGAGCCTGTCCTGTGGCAAAACCCAAAAGGGTTCAAACACTTTCTACACTAATCTTTAAAATCAGTATTTTCTATACTTAATGTGAGTTTCATAAATTTTGCTTCAAAGATAGTAATGTATATAAATACTTTGTTCATATATAAGACATTAAACAATACACAATGATCTATCTTAATAAAGATGGAAATTCACAATTCTTAAATCATTATTATCCAAATGGTCTCATAGAGAGAATGGTGAGGACACATGCACTTTTTCATTTATTATGTATTCTAAGATTGTTTTTCTTAGATACAGAGCTCTGATGGTTCATCTTTATGGTCAATTTGATGAAATTGGACACTGGTAAAGGCATTTCCTAACATGACTGTGGAGACATGGCTTGCAAGTAGTGGATTAGGAGAACAGCCCCACCCTGATATAAGTGGTACAATCCATCACAGTAGATGACCGGGCAGAGTAAAGGAGAATGACGCTAGGCAGACTGGGCATTCTTGGTCTACTTGCTGTCATAGAAACCTTAGCACTGGACCAAGTCAGTAACACCTTAAGGAGCTGTTAAGTAAATCTATAGTTTGTCATTTTATTGTGTGTGTGTGTGTGTGTGTGTGTGTGTGTGTGTGTGTGTGTGTGTGTGGTGGGCTGTTTGTGTTGCTGCAATAATGCTTATCAACAGTGTTTATCTCTGATGGCAAAACTTTTAAGAATAATTTTAATTAGGTGAAGGGAGGATTTAATCATAAACAGCTGGAAATTATGGCATTTTATAGCCATTTTCTGTCAGCAAGAAGGCCACTAAGCTTTTACTATATGAAAAATATCAGAAACACTTATTTCCTGGCAAAATCCAGTGTTGTTTCGGGAATTTGCATCTTGTCAGTTTTATGTATAAACACCTGAGCTGTTTTCCTGTGTAAATGTTCAAGAATTTTCTGTAGCTGTAATGAGCGAAAGAATTTACCAGAAAACAGAGGATGCAATTCTAGAAGAAGTTCAGGATCTTTCCTTGTGTAGTAGAAATTCTCTTTGCCCAGAACAGACTGACCCACTGAGCATGCAACTTTTCTCTCAGATGAGTGTTCTCTGAATTTCTTATATTTTCGGATTGTTTCAATTCACTCTGGGGCCTGTTAGTGCCAGATTTCGCGGTTGACCTTGATGAGTTTGAACAGCAAGCATTCAGCATGGAGAAGGCTGTCCACACATTCAGCTGCCTGTCAAGTCATGTACCCATGGAAGAACACATCATGTTAATAGGGAATGTCAGGTATAGAGGGAATGAAGTTTCAAATATGTAATTACCAAGTATGGAGAACTAGACTTTGTAAGTATACACAGAAACAACTTTAAACACCCCCTTACTGCATGCTTCCAAATACACCATTTGTTATCAAGTTAATTTTGAGTTTTTCAGAACAGATATAGACATAATACAGATTTTTTTCATAACTCTTAGCAATAGCCAAATTTCTTGGGTGGTCTTAGCGCCATCTTACATCACTATGGGATCTGTGTCCACACCAAAAAAAAAATGGTTGTTAGAACATTATTAGTATTAGCTCCAAACTTGAACCCCATATTTTTCTATGTAATTCCCCATGTTTGTTCTGGTATAAAATCCAAGAAACTACATTGCATGAAGCTGTCCTACCTGCTGATTTTTCTGCTCTGTGACAGTGTGGAAGCTTTTTCACAATTTGTACAATTTTGGCAATTTAGATAAGTACTGTTCAGGGAAATGATAGGATATCCCTAAAACTGAGGTTATGGGCATTTTGGAAAAAAACACAAGAGGTAAAATGTTGTTTTCATTGGATCCTACCAGGAGGAGCATTTGATACCTATGGACAGATTTATCTTGTCTTCTTACTTCTGAGTGTCATGCCTCCCTTTTTCATTGCCACAGTTTATTCCTCAGAAATTAATTGATAAATTCACCTAGATTTAAAAGAAAGTGTGGTTTAAACACTGATGGGATTCTGGGAGGTAAAGGAGTTTCTTCTCATCCTAGAAAAGGTTTTGTGTTTATTATTTATCTATTGTTACATATTTATAATTGTAATACTTATGACTTTAGTTTTTAGTTGTGTGTATGTGTTTGTATTTCAATGCTGGGATCAGCAGAAGCTAGAAAAAGTCATTCAATCTCCTAAATCTGGAGTGACAGATGGTGATAACATGTCCAAATTAGGTGCCCAGGGCTTTTCTAAAAGTAGTGTGGAAACTTAAATACAGATCTATCTGTCCAGTTTTCAAATTTGCATTTATCTAATGACATTAATACAGCATGCTTCTGTTTTATGTTTTTTTTTATTACCACCAATATTATGTTCTCTTTCTTGCTATTGCTTGGATTTTCCAGCTCTGGCTAATGGGGTTTCTTTTGGTTTGGCTTCTCTTTCTCTCTCTCTCTCTCTCTCTCTCTCTCTCTCTCTCTCTCTCTCTCTCTCTCTCTTCATTTCCATATTCCTGCTATATACTCATCTTGTCTTACCCTCATAACAAGCTATTTCTCCAAATATCCCTGGTTCCATTGATTGACTAATTGTACTTAAAAACTACAAAGTTGGCACATGGAACACTATTGATCCCGTGGTTCCATTACTTCCATGCTTTTATAAGCAGTTAGAACTAAGCAAAGAACATTCTAATTCACATATATATTCACACATCAACAATTGTATCTGTCACTATCTTGCTAATGGTATCTGTAACATCCTCCTATATGTGTTAATTGATGTCTGCAACTGTAATGTAACATTATGAAGTTAATTGTCCCTCTTGCTAATCTGTTACTTCTATATATGACTTTGAACACCCAACATTCATTCATTAAATGTCCCCATATAAAGTTAATTCAAAATTTTATTTTCTCACAATACTTTATTTTTACCGTTAGATGTATACTCACTGTCGCGGAGCTTTCAATTGCCAATAGTTTATCAGATATGGTTGGGCTTTTATGCTCATCTACTCTCTACATCCTGGATTTCTTTTTATGCATGCTGTGACACCCATTGTGAGCTCCCATTTGCAGCTGCCACATTAGGTCCAGTAATGTGGACCTTTGCAGTAGTAGTCCACTGCTCTGGGCTCTTACCGTCTTTACCTCTTCTTCTCAGACGATCTGAAACAAAAGAGAAGTGCCTGTGACAGATTTCTCATTTCGGGTTAGAAACTCCAGTCTTTCTCTCTGTACTTTTCATCAGTTGCTTCTTTATTACCACCTGCAAAAAAAAAATTAGCTAATTGCCTATTGCAGAAGATATTGGTAAGCATAAGAGATACTCAAGAAAATACACAGGTAAACAGATGAGCAATGTGCATGTGCTAATCTGTGAAATAATGTTATATTAGTATTGGTTCCCCTGGGAAACTATGACCTGCTTAATCACATGTTTTTGCCCTGATAGTGGTGCCAGGTGTGGGTTTCCTTTTCAGAAAGTTTGGATTATTATTCACATTAAAATAGTTTCACTATTTTACCACATAAAATCTACACACAGACACACACACACACACACACACACACACACACACACCAAATACAAGCACGCACATACAGAACTGAAACACTTTTTCCCCATAGACTTGATACAGCATTTTACCCATCTGCTGACCTGGGGATCTGACTACGTTCTAGTACCTGGCATGTTGTCCATCCTGTAGAGTATGCTTTATATCCAACTTGACAACTGTCAATTACTGTCAAGAATGCTAATATGGTTCCTTTATGAAGAAAATGTTCTACTGGTAACTGCTGTGGTTCATTTTTAGAAACCTTCACTCCAAATGTGATGACATTTGAGACAGGCCTTTGAGAAGTGCTTAAGATTAGAGAGCCCATTATGGTGATACTAGTGGTAGACCATGAGTGTGATACTCACAGGTGTGGGACATGATTGTGATACTCACAGGTGTGGGACATGAGTGTGATACTCACAGGTGTGGGACATGATTATGATACTCACAGGTGTGGGACATGATTGTGATACTCACAGGTGTGGGACATGATTGTGATACTCACAGGTGTGGGACATGATTATGATACTCACAGGTGTGGGACATGATTGTGATACTCACAGGTGTGGGACATGATTGTGATACTCACAGGTGTGGGACATGAGTGTGATACTCACAGGTGTGGGACATGATTATGATACTCACAGGTGTGGGACATGATTGTGATACTCACAGGTGTGGGACATGATTGTGATACTCACAGGTGTGGAACATGAGTGTGATACTCACAGGTGTGGGACATGATTGTGATACTCACAGGTGTGGGACATGATTGCGATACTCACAGGTGTGGGACATGATTGTGATACTCACAGGTGTGGGACATGATTGTGATACTCACAGGTGTGGGACATGAGTGTGATACTCACAGGTGTGGGACATGATTGTGATACTCACAGGTGTGGGACATGAGTGTGATACCCACAGGTGTGGGACATGATTGTGATACTCACAGGTGTGGGACATGATTGTGATACTCACAGGTGTGGGACATGATTGTGATACTCACAGGTGTGGGACATGATTGTGATACCCATAGGTGTGGGACATGATTGTGATACCCACAGGTGTGGGACATGATTGTGATACTCACAGGTGTGGGACATGATTGTAATACTCACAGGTGTGGGACATGATTGATTTACTCACAGGTGTGGGACATGATTGTGATACTCACAGGTGTGGGACATGATTGTGATACTCACAGGTGTGGGACATGATTGTGATACTCACAGGTGTGGGACATGATTGTGATACTCACAGGTGTGGGACATGAGTGTGATACTCACAGGTGTGGGACATGAGTGTGATACTCACAGGTGTGGGACATGATTATGATACTCACAGGTGTGGGACATGATTGTGATACTCACAGGTGTGGGACATGATTGTGATACTCATAGGTGTGGGACATGATTGATTTACTCACAGGTGTGGGATATGATTGCGATACTCACAGGTGTGGGACATGATTGTGATACTCACAGGTGTGGGACATGATTGTGATATTCACAGGTGTGGGACATGATTGTGATACTCACAGGTGTGGGACATGAGTGTGATACCCACAGGTGTGGGACATGATTGTGATACTCACAGGTGTGGGACATGATTGTGATACTCACAGGTGTGGGACATGATTGTGATACTCACAGGTGTGGGACATGATTGTGATACCCATAGGTGTGGGACATGATTGTGATACCCACAGGTGTGGGACATGATTGTGATACTCACAGGTGTGGGACATGATTGTAATACTCACAGGTGTGGGACATGATTGATTTACTCACAGGTGTGGGACATGATTGTGATACTCACAGGTGTGGGACATGATTGTGATACTCACAGGTGTGGGACATGATTGTGATACTCACAGGTGTGGGACATGATTGTGATACTCACAGGTGTGGGACATGAGTGTGATACTCACAGGTGTGGGACATGAGTGTGATACTCACAGGTGTGGGACATGATTGTGATACTCACAGGTGTGGAACATGAGTGTGATACTCACAGGTGTGGGACATGATTATGATACTCACAGGTGTGGGACATGATTGTGATACTCACAGGTGTGGGACATGATTGTGATACTCATAGGTGTGGGACATGATTGATTTACTCACAGGTGTGGGACATGATTGCGATACTCACAGGTGTGGGACATGATTGTGATACTCACAGGTGTGGGACATGATTGTGATACTCACAGGTGTGGGACATGATTGTGATACTCACAGGTGTGGGACATGAGTGTGATACTCACAGGTGTGGGACATGATTGTGATACTCACAGGTGTGGGACATGATTGTGATACTCACAGGTGTGGGACATGATTGTGATACCCATAGGTGTGGGACATGATTGTGATACCCACAGGTGTGGGACATGATTGTGATACCCACAGGTGTGGGACATGATTGTGATACTCACAGGTGTGGGACATGAGTGTGATACTCACAGGTGTGGGACATGATTGTGATACTCACAGGTGTGGGACATGATTGTGATACCCACAAGTGTGGGACATGATTGTGATACTCACAGGTGTGGGACATGATTGTGATACTCACAGGTGTGGGACATGATTGTGATACTCACAGGAATAAACAACTGTGGTACTCATAGGGGAACATGATTGTGATACTCAGCATGCAGGCATGATTGTGGTACTCGCAACAAGTGACATGATTTTGGTATTCAAAGGGGATATGATTATGATACTCAATAGAGAGATATGATGCAATAATCATGAGGTCATGATTATGATGATTATGGGTGACATGATTGTGGTACTCACAGGGATATAGTGATCCAAGAGGATACCACAGAAATATTCTTTAGGAACATGAGAGAACTTACATTCAGTTGTTCATACAGGGCAATAACAGCTGCCAAGCAAAGAGACTTTATCAGCTTCCAAACTTGGTCAAAATATTCCAGGCCCCAGAACTGTGAAAAACAGTTTCTAGTTTTCTCCAAAATTTTAAATGTATTTAAAATATAATTAAATCATTTCTTCCTTCCATTTCACTCCTTCGAATTCACCCATGCCCCTTCTTTCAACACCTTCCATGTCCTTCCTTCATTCACTCTCAAATACATGATCTCTTTTTATTATTATTACTGTTACTCATATGTACATAAACACAAATACAACTTGCTTAGTCTATTTACTGTAGTTGGTATGTATATAATTTGGGACTGCCCTCATGCTATTGAATAAAATTTGGGGATCTCATTCCTGGGAAAGACTATTTCTCTCTCTTACCAGTCTTTAGTTGTCTATATGATTAGGTGTGGGACACTGGGAGATCTCACACTTCCATAAATGCATGTCTATTGGTCTTCTCACTGTTTGTCTTATCAGGTAGCCATAATATTAAGACACCTTGGAAATACTTATTCTATAATTTAAGAAGACATGATCTCACAGTTGACTTCCTGGCCTGTCCTGATCCTTTTCTCTCTATATTCTCTGACTTCAGAGAGGAGGCATCCTGGTCAAATACAGCTCAAACTGTTGGAGGTCTGGTGCCCTAAGTGTGTGGCTGTCTTCTTCAGCAAAAGAGGGTTACTTTCAAGCTCTGAGAGGCTAACTAGGGCTACATTAGTTTTATGCATTCTGGAGTACATTGAACCTTATGACCAAGACCCGGAAAGGAGGTTTCTCATGCCATGTACTGGGTTTATATAGATTGTTGCTTTTCATGGGAGCATTGTCAGCCCAATTAGAATTACCTCATTCATGATATATTTGTGTGTGTGTGTGTGTGTGTGTGTGTGTGTGTGTGTTTAGATATGCTACTATGAATTAAAGGTAATTTTAGATAAATATATAGCAATTTGATTCTCCAAGTCCTTTTCAAATAATTCTAGTGTTATTTGTTGCTCCTCCCTCTCCATTTATTTTCCTCCCTGTTTATTTTTTTCCATTTCTCTTCCTATTACCTATAACCCTATACTGTTTCTAAGCTACCCAGTGCTTAATGTTTTCCTACTTGGACAGCTTGAGCTAAGACTACAGTTAGTAGAAATTGCAGGTCAGACCGATATCCAGGGAGATGTTTGCTTTCTGCTCCTAAGAATCCCATCTTTGTATTTCAGAATGACATACACGCAAAGAGAGATGCACAGGCAGGTGCCTGCTGCTTACAGACCTAGAATTATTTTCTTATGAATGTTCTTTGCTGCAGCTTTAAAATTCTCCAGAGAACTTTGAGCTGCTGAGCTGCAGCCCAGTGACTTGTAAGGCCCTATAATCTTTTTATGATTTAAACAACAGGGAAGCACAATCATTTTAAATTGAAATGTTTGAACATATATTTCCTTTAAGCTAAATAAAATTACCACTCACCAGGAATTGAATTAGCTAAAGATGCATACACTCTTGGGGATAATTGTTACTCAGTAATATTTTAAACAGTACTTAAAATGTCCTTATATTACTAATAAAAGTCAGTCAGCCTGAATTAAAAGCCTGCATAAGCCACTAACTACATATGACTAACTTTCTTTTAGTAAATATTTTACTAGTTTTTTTTAAAGTTTTACTGCCATCATTTCTTCATCTATAAATGTAGATTACGATTGTACCTAGGTCGTAAGACTGGAGTGAGAATCAAATGGATGGTCACATAAATACCATTATGAAAAGAGTAAGTGTCAATTAATCTATAAAAATTATGAGTTTGCCTTCTACATATCAGCCAGATGCCTTAACACCCAATGTGAACACTGCAAACTGCCAACTCTTCCTATTACTTTTATTTTAATTTTATTTAGTACATCTTCTCATCCCTGATGCTGGAACTACTATCAGAGGATGTTTTCTTCTTTTCAGATTCAACAATATACCGAAAATACTTATGCTCCTAAAAGTTGAGAATAAGAGATGCTTAACTTAATGTCATCATCTCCTCCTAGTTTCCAACATAATAGGTACATTTTAGGAAAGAGAGACCAGACGCTAGTTCTTCAAGAAAGGCTATCATTTGCCGGCCATAATCCTGATAAGTAAGGGATCATTTTCAACTTCTGGATAAGTATTTCCTCTCAAAGAAAACGTTGTAATGTGCTTCCTATGAAGCCTAATATAGAGTGGATATCTATATACCTCAATAAATTACTTAATATCCTCATATGGTATTGAGAGGTCATATATGGGAAGTGACCAGGTTCTGCTAGAGTCCTTATAGGTAATATTAGAGACAATACAAAAGAGATAATTTCTTTCTATGTGATTCAGCATTGGCAGCCTGGAAGTGTGTCATGCTGAGATCTTGCCCATGCTGAGAAATACATTATTATAGCTTAATACAATCAAAGTATTCTGTTACAAACTCAATGATCAAAGATAGAAAGCTTTCTGTTTTCGCGTAAATAATAATGCTTACTGCAATTTCAGTACTTTCCCTCATCATTACTAATAAAGACTCTTATCTAAGCCAATCCTAATTCAGAAGGCAGACGCAGGTGGATCTCTGTGAGTGTGAGACTAGCCTGTTCTACATGGTGAGTTCCAAGCTAACTAGGACTAGATAGTCCCACACAAAGCATAACAAAGCAAAACAGTTCAAAAATAAAAACAAAGAACATTATAAAGAAGAATTCAAACAATATCAGTAGCTCTCAATATACATCTGTGGGTGTATGATTATATTGTAGTTTAGTCCATGCTAATATATGAATCTTAAATGTGTTAAAGACATGGATGGCAAGCCTTGTGACCTGTGCTACTGAGACCAGTAAAGTCCAAAGGCAGGACTTAGTGGAAAGAACGTAGGTCAGGCCGTGGATAGCAGACCTTGAAAAGGATATTGGGACACTGCTCTTTTTAATCCTTACTTCCAGGTCACTAAGAGTTACATAGCACTGCTCTGAACTCATGGCCATGATGTTCTGTCTCATGACAGGCCTGAACATCCATGGAACAAAGCAGCCATAGACAGAAAGCTTGAGCAAAATAAATATTTACCTATTTGTAATAGCGAAAGGAAGTTTAGGAGCCTGAAAAGTGAGAGAAAAGTATGACTGCAGCTAGGGATCCCACAGATCTTCCACGCTCCCCCCCTCTACTCATTTGTCTGGGCTCCTAACTAACCTCAGGTGCTCCCTGGAACTCTCACACCACTAGTGCAGGAAAGCAGGTAGGCAGCCTGCAGATCTTCATCTCTCCCTCCATTCCTCCAAATCCAATACAGCAGTCTCATCCTCAGCTCTGCAGCTCTTCCTCACCTTTCCACAGATGTTCCCTTCCTATTCTCTCTTCCCACCCAATTACAGCAATCACTTTCTGGGAAACCTCAGAATACTCCAGACAGGGAACCAGGTAGGCTAATTATAGATCCCCCTCCCCCGCTCCTCTGAATAATTCCCCACTCATTTCAAGGTCTGTGGGAAAACATCTGCTTCAGCATCCCTCCCTGCCCTGCACCCACTAACAGTAGATTACATGCATCTGTCTCTCCCTCCAAACTTCTCCCAACCCTTTTCCAAGTCTAAAATTCATAGGCCAATTTGACCAGGGAAGTAAGTAGGCTAATTGCAAATCTTCACCTGTCCCTCCATTCCTCTAAGTCTCAAGTTTCTTCTCCATCTCTGCAGCAGACCTTCAGCTACAACCTCTTCTATTCGCTGTCACCATTCCCAGTGGGACTATCTAAGCAGATGCTGGTGAAATACTCTGCTCTCTTCCATCTTGTGAGGATCCTCCACTGCCCCAAGCCCGCCCCATACCCTGAGTCTCAGATCCCAAAACTCACAAACAAATTATACTTGGAACCTTGAGTGCCCACAACTCTCAGAAGCACAGCTTTTCATACAGGTAACACACAGGCACTATACCCTCTTAAGAACAAGAGAGGAAACAGAAACTAAGGAATAAAACAGCCACTCAACAAAGACAAGCACAGATATCAGCACCTAGAATTACATTCTTTTAATCCCTGATGCTTATGCCCCAACTTCAACATGATCAATAAAGGCTAGGGCAATATGTCTCTGAGGCCAGAGTTGTTTCTACATCTGAGACAGAACTTATAGGAAGAAAAGAAGTCGTTGGTCATCAAATTCAGCCAGCAGTTCTGCTCTAAGATTAGGCAGAATGGGTAGTAGCATACATGATCCCAAATGGGATCAGTCCTAGGGTATAAGGAGAATAAGGAGAATTGCAAACCCTGTAGAGAGCAAAGGGGAGGAGAGTCACTGTCAGTCTCAAGGGTTAATTTGGTTAAAGTCTCCTTTATAGTTTATTTTATTTTTTTTTTTACCTGATGTGACCTTTGGTGATGTAAGTGCAATGAAGTTTCCAATTGGTCCCCATAGCCTTAATTAGTTTTTGGATTGCCTGAGAGATGAATGCAGGTCTGTTATCTAAGCCCAAGAACACAGGGAGACCATTCCTCAGCATAATTTCTTCCAGTATGTTCTTGACCCCCATGCCAGCTATCATGTGCTTAGTTGGGAAAGCCTCAGTCTATCCTAAAATACCTATAAAAACTAACAAATACTTATAGCCCTGACTTTTCCACTGTAAAGTCAATCTTCCAAATGACTCTGGGTCAAGTTACTCTCTCCTGCTGTCCAGTACTCATGACTCCACTTTTTGCATTGATGAGATGGCATGTGGACACTTTGGCCAATAGCTTCTGCTGTTATGGGCTTACGGTGAAAGACCTTCTCAAGAGGTCCTGTATTTTCCTTTCTCCCACGTGAGTACTTCTGGTGTGTTTGTTGGACTACCTGAGTGACAAAGTCTGATGAGAGGATGATCCATTCATCAGGGGTCATGAACCCTCCTTCTTCCTTGTAAGTGTCTGTGTACTAGTGGATTCTTTGGCGCTCTTGGTCAGTGTAAGCTGGAAATTCTGTCAATGTGGTTGTTACCATCTTTGGTGGTGTGGCCAGCAGGACGGCTGCTGTCTGGAGGGCAAATTCCTTTGCTGTCTTGTCTGTCCAGTTGTTTTTCCTTGAGATTCGGTCCTCTCCTTTCTGCTTCCCAGGACAGTATATGACAGCTACCTACTGCGAGAGCATATGGCCTTGTAAATGGTCTAAAATCTCTTGTTGGTTTTAATAGTCTTTCCTTCTGCAGTCAACAATTCCCTCTCCCTATAGAAGCCACCATGGACATGTATCATGGCAAACGCATACTTGTTATTGGTTTTGTCATTAAGTCTTTTTCCCTTTCCAAACTGCAGTGCCTTTGTTAGAGCTATCAGTTTGTCCTTCTGTGCTGATGTCACAGGAGGTAGGGCCTCTGTCCATATGACTTCTTTTTCACTTGTAACTTCTGCCCCTGCATACCTAATACCATCATTGGTGAAGCAACTGCCATCTGTATACCATGTTAGCTTAGCCCTTGACAAAGGGACATCCTTGAGGTCTGATATGTTCCCATGGAGATGGCTGAGAATGTCCAGACAATCCTGGAGAGCCTGATCCAAGTCTGGGTCTGGGCACAGGGCAGCAGGGTTCAAAGGCGCTGCTGTGAGTATACTGTCTCTTAGGTAGGATTAAGAGCAGAGCCTGGTAAGTAAGCTAAGCATAGTGAGACATTTATCAGAAAGATGTTTATAGACCCCCTTGATATCTTGTGGGGGTGGTCACTCTAAGAGTTTCCCCAAAAGTTAGTCTGTCTGAACCTTTAACTAAGAAAGCTATTGATGCAATTATGTGAAGGCAAGGAGGCCAACTGGATCCAGCTTTTTGGACATGTAGGCTACCAACCTCCCTTTTCCATGGACCCAGGGTTTTCTCAATACCACTTTGGCTATTCCCTTCTTTTCACCCTCTAACATGTGGAAGGGTTTGGTGATATTTGGTAGTGCAAAGGAGGGTGGTGCCTGCTGAGCTAACAGAAGGCTATGGTTTTTTTTTTTTGTTTCTTTTTTTTTTTTTTTTGAGGATGGTCTGTTTAGCTCTGTCCTATTTTAGTGAACAGAAATCAAGGCTTAGATTTCTGTCAGCCTACTAGGAGAGCCTGATATGTCCACTCCACCTCCAGCTCTCTCAAGAATGCCATGTTTGGTTGATATACCCAGAGACCTGATCTATTCTGAAGGAAAATGGAGAAAAAGTTTATCTGGGGCAGAAGGAAGGTGGGAGTAAGGAATGGGAGGAGTTGAAAGAGGGAAAACTGAGGTCTCTATATAATATATGAGAGAAAAATAAATAAAAAATGGGTTAAGATCTAAATAGTTTCCTCACAATAGAGGAAATCCAAATTGCTGAGAAACACAGAAATGTTCAACATTGTTAATCATCAGGTTCATGCAAATCAAAACTACTTCATGGTTTCATCTTTTTCTGACAGAATGCTAAGAACAACAAAATAATTAAGAGCTCATGCTGATGAAGTTGTGGACAGAGAGGAATACACATCCATTCATTGTTGGTAGCAGTAAAAATTGATACAGTCACATTGGAAATTAGTGTTAAGGTTCTTCAGGAAGTTGAGAATCTACCTATCTCAAGGTACAGCCATATCATGCTTGGGCATAGGCCCAATAAGTCCTTCATCCTATCACAGAGACACTTGCTCAACCATGTTCATTTTTTCTCTATTCATAATAACAAGATATTAAAAACAACCTGAATATCCCTCAGCAGAATAGATAAAGAATATGTAGGATTTTACACTGTAGAGTATTAACTGAACTGGAAGGAAGGGAAGGGAGAAAGGGAAGAAGGAAGAAAGGAAAGAAGGAATAAAGGAAAGAAAAAGGAAGGAGGGAGGGATGGGGAAGGAAAGAAGAAGAGAAGATGGGAGTGAGAGAGGAAGGAAGGGAGGAAGGAAGGAAGGAAGGAAGGAAGGAAGGAAGGAAGGAAGGAAGGAAGGAAAGAAGGAAGGAAGGAAATTTTTTTCAATAAAAAAGATAAAATAAAATTGTGATTGTAAAATAAACAAAAAACAAAAAAAAACCCCGAATGACTGAATTGCAGACCTGCTGGGAGAGGGAGAATCATTTGTTGTTTGCTTGCTTCCCAATGGAGTGGCAACAGGTATTTCAATCACCCAGTCTTATGTTCAGAGGTAATTGATCCTATAAATGGACACCACATTTTTCTGTGTGTGTGCTTTTATTTTGCTAATTTTGATGGTGCTTTTATTTGTTTGTTTTTTTAGATAATGTTTTTTTTTTTTTTTTGGTTTTGGGGGGTTGTGTTGTATCTTTCTTTAAAAGAACTTAAATTTGGTGTGTAGTGAGGGAGATAGGATCCACAGTATCTAGAGGGAGTTGGGTAAGGGAATAATATGAACAAAATGTATTTGAATTTAAAAATTGTTTTCATTAATGAAAACATACTCTTACTAAAGAAGAAAATATAGAAATAAAGAGGGAAATATAGAAAAAAGAAAAAAAACACATTCTCACAAATAAGCTTTAAATAATTAACACTGTCATAGATTTCTCGTGAGATCAGGTCCCAAGAAATGTATTATAAAGGTTATTTTCAAGAATCACTTTAATTGTATTATGTCAGAAGAAAATTGTTTATTAACTAGGAGAATTGAAAACTTAGTTTATCAGCTTCTTTTCCAACATCTCTTATGTGATTCATATAAACAGAAGGTTAATATTAATGCATTTCATGCTGAGCAATTTGTTTTTCAAAATTAACCCCATCTCACCCACAATTGCTCTTTGTATTGCTGTATATAACCACTTGATTTTATATTGCATCCAATGATCTTGGCGGCTATATAGAATGTACATGTTAATAAAACAATGGCTTGGAAAAATAGACCCTTCACAGGAAAAGATTGAAGACATGTATGAAGCCTGTAAGTTACCTTTAATGTATTAAAAGCAAAGCCTAGAAATCCTTTGAGGTGTATCCTGTAGATATTAGGCAACAGAAGCTGATTAACAGATTGTCTTCCCCATAGATAAAGTCATGGCTGGAAAGGATATAAGACTTTAGTCTTTGTCTCAAACTTTTCCTGCGCTTTTTGCTCCCCTTAGCTGGTGCTGCTGGGGATAATAGTGTTATTTTCTAAGAGGATGTGTGTATCTCAAAGTGCTATTACAAGAAGCTGTGCTGCTTTGTCTCAGCCGTTCCTGGGGTGGATTCCATTATCTGCAGTTCTATTGCCTTTTGGATAACACCTTGCTTCTCTTTGGACAGAATCTGTATCTAATTGTTTGCACACTGTTTTGCTTTGTGGGTTACTCTGCCTGCGACTATACATCTTTGAATCCAGATGGGGTTTTCAGAGCTCTTGAAAGACTTCTTAAACCCACCTTCTGTTCCATCCTCTGTCACTCCTCTTTTGAGAAGCATTTATGCCGTATCCTGGTGTTATTTTCTGTTGGCTCTCTTCATGGGGCTTTTACAACATTTAATGCACAGTGATGGACCTTGAAGCCTTGGGTTTCAGCACATTGCTTTAAACTTAGACATGTCTCAGACAAAAGTTATTTTCTTATGAATGATTTTAAAGTAAGTTGTTCCAGTTATGAGTTTTATGTAATGTGAAAATAAATATAAATGACAATGTTTACAGTCTTTCAGCATCTCTTGAAAGCCAAAAAGAAGTGTGAAAGAGTTTTTTGCAATATTAAATTTTTCCTGAGGTAATTGATTGCATTAAATAAAAAAGTAGAGTTGCATTGTATATATGTTTATGAACACACACACACACACACACACACACACACATATATATATATATATATATATACATATATATATATAATTATGGACAAATCAATGTGATTTTTAACTTTATTGATCATCACGTGGTTAGTATATTCAAAGCAGGCAGAAAAGACAGCTTGTGAATAGAAGAATTACAGCTGCTAAAAGGAGAGATAAGCATGTTTCAATTCTAGACTAGGGTTAAGGTATGGATGTTCATTTAAAAAGTGCTATAAATGGCCAGAAGAAAATGATAGGTACCACATATTTATACTTATTTATACTAACAGAAGACTAACATTTTTGAATCCACAATATTTTCAAATAGAGTTTATGAGGTTTCACACAGTAACAGAACATAAAACTCATTAAGATAAAAGGATTAAAAAAAAAGACAACAACAATGTAAACACATATTATTACCCAGAAAGGAGCTGTGGTAATCACTGCCTTACTTAATTAATGCTTCTCTTGCAGGAGGAGAAACTTATCACAAGGATTGGATGTCACAGTCACCTCAGTCAATGCTTGGTAGCTCTTGGGAAAAGAAGTAATTCATGATGGACTCCAACAATTAACAATTCAGTGTTAATAATTCTCAGAATTCAGTGTCCTTGCTGTTTCTCATTCCTAGATCTTACCAACAGCTCTCTCCCATTTTTATTTATAAATATTCTATAGTTTAATAATTATCATAAGGATTTTATATTTTCTATACAATTAAAACCACATTTAATTTTTTTCTTCTTTTTAACCTGTGTATGTTGAAAGATTAGCTAATTAGCATTGTCTTTAAAATACATCACCTTCTATGTATTTATCTCATCATCATAAGTATAGTTTATGATAATAAATTTGTGTTTCAATTAGTTTGAGAATGTTTCTATTATTCAACCAGAGCTGATAAGTTGGTATAGGCTAAGTAATTAGAGTATGGCAGACATACCTAGTTAAGTTATAGCAATTTACATTTTTCTACTCATTTCTAAAGTAAATATTCCAAACTACATATTAATTATAATGCAATAATTAACAATAATTAATTGTCTGTACCTCAAAACTAACAATTGTTTTCCTGCCATGAGATAATTTCTCCTCAGTTATGCTGCTGTATTATTTTTAAATAACACATTTTTATTAATCATGCAAAACTGACAAATGTAAGAGTAAATTTTAATTATATTTATTTAATAGGTGTTTTAATTTGTAGACATATAAGCCTCACAGGTAATTCCAACTTGTCCAAAATGTGTTTTACTTCACTTTTTGTTGTTATTCCTATTTGAATGTTTCTGATTAGAGGTCAAGTAACTGGTTTGAAATATGTGTAGCCCCCCCCTCTGGAAAAAATGTAATTAGCTGTTGTCTGAGTATCCTAATACCCTCTAATCCACTTTCTCTTGTTAAGTATAAAGAGTTCTTTGAAATTTAAAGATCTTCTTAACTTTAAAGCTAAATTACTGTCCAAATATATAACATAATGTATATATTTCTTAATATGGAACACAAGAGTAACCTATACACAAATATAGTTTAACTAACAGAGATTCATGTCAGGTTTTATCTTATTAATTTGTAATCTTTTTTATTTTGGTTATATACTTCATGTTTTATATTTTATAAAGAAAAACTCAAAAAATCTGTTATAACTGGACTATCCATACTATCCATATATTAAGAATAAATAATATGCTATTCTTAAATTTTATTGTTATTCAACTACATATAATTTATTTTGAGCTATTAGAATAAAAATCATAATACTTGTTCATACAGTGTTTGCCATTAGATAATCTTATTTCTAAATCTTAGTGTGATCATACTCTAATCTGCATTACCTTAAAAAAATCATTCACTTCTGATGGACCAATTTATCTCTATATGTTAACATACAAGTCAAGACTGACTTAGAAACTGAAGGAGTTACCAAAGTACTAACATTCATATTTCTCAGCTTGACAGTTCTTCCTGAAGGTGCCTGAGTTCTTCAGTGCTGATTTCAATCTGTCTCTGGCCCCTGTATCCCTTTTGTCTACTTTGAAGAGGGAATAAAAAGCCTATTGTTGAACTTTATCTCTACTATGCAAGGAAAACTAGCAAACAATATAAAATGTCTTTTTGTTTTCAAGGCCTATCTTCTCATTATTACTTTTATACATATGCTTCTCAAGCAAGTGTTTGCATGCTCTGCTGTAATATTTTGGGTCAAACCTATCCTAGAATATTTGCATTGTAGATTTCTCTTTATTTCCTGCTCTTCAAGTTCTCCCTCTATCATTCACAATGCAAACTGTGCCACCAGCAACAAATTTTACTTTCACTTTAAGTTCTGTGATGCTACATTCTCATGTAGACTTGTTTCTTTTTTTTTTTTTTAATTTCCATTCCCATGTTTTTTAACCCCATTTTCTTTGTCCACCTGGGTCTGACTTTAAGATCGTCTCAAAGGTCTGTCTGTCTTTTCACTGCTCACTCAAACGAACCTGTAGAGGGTCTTCATGCTTTTCTAGGATACCAATCATGACCATATTTCCTAACTTTCATTTGACTAATACCTTTCTTATGAATTTCATACTTTGATGTCCACTATATATCTAAGAAATTTAGAATAATTGTCGGAATCAGAGCTCATAAAGCATGTCTCAACCACCTCATTTGTTACAACTGGCTTCATTTCCATTTCATTTCCACCTCCTAGTCCTCTGTGTTTGACCACTCCTATGTTTTTATCTTCAAGTATTTCCGGAAGTCTCTTCCTCCGGTAAAAGACTAAGATAGGCAAACTCACAATCAAATTTGAAAATGTCTTCTCTTGTTATATTATGTAAAGTCAAAATCAATTAATGTATTAATAAAATTTAAACTTTTTGATCATCATCAAATATACATTTTTCTTCCGCATTCACAACACTCTGTCTTTTAGCCCTCACATAAACAACTTCTTTTAAAAATTTTGCTATTTGTTAGTTTTTATTCATCTTTCAGATCTCAACAAGAACATTTGACTAGAGAAAATATTCGTAAAATTTGACATTATGTCTATAAATTTGTATTCTAACATTTTTATATTATTGGTTTTTTTATATTATTGTCTTTTATATTACTGATCCCATTTGTATGAGTAAATACAATTTAGGATTATTCATGTAGTGCTAATTCCTAAGTTTATATAAAAGACTTCCCTGAGATTAAGACTAAGTGACAGTGTAAATGGTCTGTATTGTTTGTGGAGTTTCTTGGACTCCCCAGACCAAGAGCAAAAAGGGTGGCTCCTCATGCCTGCACTTGGGATTTGCTAGATACTCTATGACTCTTGGGGAAAACATCATTACCAAAATTAGTGTAACACACACTCAGACACACACACACACACGCACACACACACACACACACACACACACACACACACACACGTTGCCTTATGGCTTTTCAAGCATCCTTCATGTTATTTCTCCTCTACATTTTCTTTCTTGAATTAAAGTCCCTTTCATATTTTTCTTTCAAAGAATCTGATCCAGATATTCTCTTCTCTAGAGCTCCTCTCTGTGTCTGTGTCCTTCACCATAATCCATTTTACTTCCTTGTTTCTGTGATTGCTTCAGGTTATATCTTCACATGTGAAAATTAGGAACTAAGAATAGAAAGCTAGATAGATGTACATTTATCTGAGGCATAAGGAAGGGAGAGAACAGCTGTGCATGGGTGTCCTGGGATGGATGTCCTGACTGACTTATGTTAAAATGACCCTTTGACAAAAGGCTTAGGGACCTTGGTTGAAGAAAGGGAGGAATGATTATAAGAATTTGTACATCTGTACATTTGCTCTGGGATACTGTCTTCAATACATGACAGGAAAGCTGCTTCTATGAAATTCCAAACCATGCTCACTTGCACAATGCCTGCAGAACAACAAAATCTCACAAAGTCCCAACCCAAGATGAAGACCTAAAATACATCAGTGACTGCTGAGAGGGAGAATCACTCTTTCCTTGGGATGCACTACTGATGGGTTGTCAATCCTATACAGCCGGGTCTAAACACACACACACACACACACACACACACACACACACACACACACACACACAACATTAAATCAACTCAGAGGTTGCATTTCTTTCTCTATCCCTCCCTCCCTTCCTTCCTCTTTCTCTGTATGTCTGTATATATAATTAAAGAGGAAAATATTATGAATTACACATGAACTGGTAGGGATGACCTGAGATGTTTTTGAAGGAGAAACAAGGAGGATGGAAAACAGGAAGATAATAGTATTCCTGTATGGAACACTCAAAAAGTAAAACTAAAAACAAAAGCAAACCAAGCAACAACAAACAAGCTAAGTCAGGGGATATGCTTTTTTGTTTCCGCAAATCTAGTAAATGAAGAAACTTGTGCCCCCGACTTTAGAAACACAGAGATAAAAATAATGCTTGAATGATCAAGTAGTTCCAAGATTAAATGATTATATGTTTAAATTGTTCATAAGGATAACCCATTGTAAAACTTCATGAAGTTGTATTGACTAAAGAGAAATAGTTCTTTTCTGGGACATCCATTATGTTAAGCATAATGGTCTGTCAATTCATAATAGTGAAAACACAGGTTCAGTTCTGATTGCCAATGATCAGTTATCAGTTTTGTTAATTTTTGTTTAATGTTTTCTTCCTCATTTCCTTCTCTTTTCAAATGAGATTGCGGTATCTGATAAGTTACAGCCATGACTGATTAGGTAGGATACTTGGGGCATGTTTGTGATACATACTCAATGTACATTAATATAAATTGTAATAAATGCTTACTTTGGCTATTTTAACAACTACTTAGATTTTATTTAACTTTATATGTTAAATAAAGGACAGGCTTTTGAAATTTTTCTCTCTACTGTTTACATTGTCATAATGTTTGGTCTTTTGGTTGTTGTTTTAATTCTATGCTAAAAATCATTTCTAGTCATTATAGTTTTATTTTCTTTCCTGCTACACTGGCTTCTCATTTTTTGTCTTGCTTAGACTATTGCAGTGAAGTTTCAAAGATGAATTAATATTTCACTTTGGCCTAAGCAAAATGTATCTGGACATTTCTTCCATATTTAGAAATTTATATTACTTAATATTTTTTCCTGTTTTAAGACCTTAATCATGTCAAGTGATATTAAGAACTGTCTTTCTAGTCTGCAAATATCTCTAAAATTTACAACCCAAATTTCTAAACTTGAATTAAAATGCCAGCTTGGAAATGTTTGTATTCTGACCCAAGTACATCCCACACACAGTTTTCAATGCCAGAAATTGTTCATCCTCACAAGTATCTTTGTTTTATATTTCCACACTTCACCGTATGCTGAAAATGGCACATTAATTAGCATCTGCTAAGTATACTCTTTCAAATCATTTTTGCTCTTATCTTCTACAGGAAAAAACACTACAATTAGCATCATCTCAGAATTAACATTCCTCCTGAAAATCTTGTCTCTGACCAGATTTTACAACAATGATTAACATCAAATCCTTGTAAAAACACTGTACTCAGCTAGAAATGTGATTTTAATCTGGGTAGTAGTGGCGTAAGCCTTTAATCCTAGTACTTGGGAGGGAGAGGCAGGTGGATTTCTGTGAGTTCGAGGCCAGCCTGGTCTATAAGAGCTAGTTCCAGGACAGGCTCCTAAAGCTACAGAGAAACCCTATCTCGAAAAACTAAAAGAAAACAAACAAAAAAAGAAATGTGATTTTAATTGACATAAACAACCTTAATATATACCTTTAATCCAAATTTGAGAATGTACAGAACTTTTAAAATAAAAACATTAGGTAAAATGTATGCTGTTAGTATAGGGAATTAGGATTGAAGATTGTATTATCAAGCTTTTTATATAAAGTTTTTTATATCTGTTTTAAGAGTACCCAGGGCAAAATATTATTTTATTTTTATATTTCAAGATCTGATAGCATCTATTTGTTTGTGCTTTGAAGACAAGAAACACTGAATAATTGTTGAAGTAAATACGGATTGCTAGCAACAGCTTTGAATATTTATTGAAGTGTAAATAAATAGTGACTGATAATGTATAATCTATATATATATATATCCTTATTTGTTTTTAATTATATTAAAGTTATCACAAAGCAGTTATTCAAAATATATTGCCATGTAATAGAGTTATATAATTGGAAATTGAACTAATAAAAGGGCTTACTCTTAAGCTAGTGGAAACTCATGAATTCTAGACCAACAGCTATGGAGCCTCGAATGGACTGAACTCAATATGTGGGAGACAGTTGTGAATCTTGACTCTCTGTGAGGCACCCGGAAATAGGACGAGGATCTATCTCTGGTTCATGAGCTAGCTCACTGGAGCCCATACCCTAGAGTGGGGTGCATGCTCAGGGTTAATACAGGGGAAAGAGGTTTGGCCCTGTCCCAATGTAATATGGCAGGCTTTATTTACATCCTATGAGAGCCCTTACCTGTTCGGAGGAGAGGATGAGGTTTGGGATGGGGTAAAGTGGAGTTGGGAGGAGAGATAGGGAGGAGAAGAGTGGATGGAATGTAAAATGAAACTAAAAGTTAAATTAGAATTTAAAAATACTGTCCTTTCCATTTCTTTTCCATTTCTCCATTTTCCCCCTGTGGTGGAGTTTTGAAAGCCAATGAATTCCAACACAAGAAGCAAGATTCAAAACCGAAAGATATTACATATTGCAACCAAAAATACCTTCAAACAATGGAATTAAAATTAATAATTATAATTTGTTATTAGTTCCCACATATTTCCAGAAGAGCTCATGAATCTCTCTCTGATTGACCCTTTGTTGCTCAAAAATTCCCAGTCCTAGACCTCCTTCACATAAAACAATCCAAAGCATGAAATTCACATGATCAGGTCTGCACCAACAATCCCTACTCTCTGGTACCAAACTCTGTCTCTATTTGTTTTGCTCCTGCTATGATAAATACCAAGGCCAATAGAAATTCCAGGAGGAGAGGGTTTGTTAACCTCTTTACTGGCTGACTTCCCTAACTTACTTAATTACTTTCCATATTTAGTCCATGCCCACCCGCTCTGGGGTTGCACACCCACAGTGACCCAGGCTCTCCTGCATTAGCTACTATTTAAAAGGTTCTCCAAAGAAACAACCACAGGCTAACCTGATTCAGGTAAGAACTAAATTGAGCTTCTTTCTTCCAATGATTGTCAAGTTGATTATGGAAGCTAGCTGTGACAGTAAGGAAAAGTGAGCAAAAGATTAAAATAACAGACCATGCAAGTGAAAGGAACAATTCTGAAAATAACAACATTGTAAAATACATGGGAAAGAATCAAAACGTACAAGTAACTTAAATTTGTATTTCTAACATCAAAGGACAATGATCTCAAAGAAAATATAATGAGGATGCTTAGATTTGTATTTCTTGAAAACACAAAAAATAGTGGCACTTCAATTATTTAACTCCATGAAACTTGTAAATATGTTGCCTTCATTTACAAAGGTATAACAGACTGAATAGTCAAATTTTTAAGGATTAGTAAATAGAGACATTATTCTGATTCATACAGATATACTACAGTGACAATCTTTATTGGAGGAACAAAAACACAATGTATAAACAGAGATATAGTTACAAAGAAGACTAGGAGCAAGAGACAGAGGGAGAAAAGATAAGAGAGGATGCTACTGACTTTGAAGACAGAGAATAAATAAGAAGTCAAAGCATATGGACAGCCTTTAGAAGCTCAGTATGATAAAAAAAAAAAAAAAACAAAAACAAACTTTCAGTCCTCCAGAATGAAGCAACTCAGTTGATTCTTTAACTTTAAGAATAATGCTGCTTTCAAAAAGATTTTCAAAATGGTATGAGAAGAAAACATCAGAATAAATAGCCAGTGGAGAGAGCGATGTGTAGTAGGTAGTAGGGAGATGAGATAGGTAGACAGAATTAGGTAACGACCAGTCTTGTTTCTAAGAACAACAACATTCAAATTTCACAAACTGAAATATTAAGAATACAAAAAGGAGTTAGAGTGCTTACTTAAAAATCAAGCTTCTATTATCTAATGGTGAAATATAACGTGTTTTACGTATACTTTGTACAATTTAAAGTGATTATAAAGTGATAAATCTAAGCTGAGTGGCAAATAACTAATAAAATTGGAAAAATGAATAAAGGATGTATCACTTACCTGAGAAAAATTTATTAAAGGCAAATATACAGAAAAAATTAAAATCAAACAGTGTAAGTTAAAATAAAGTTTGCAAAATAAACACACATAGAGTTCCATACAGCTTTCTAAATAATACCCAGGTTGAAAACAAAAATTATACTCATATGTGCTTTAGAAATAAGGAATATAAAAACTTCAAATATTAATCTGAGATGTAGCCAGAATATATGTAATTAAAGTTTAATATATTTGTAAGAACTTAAATACATATACACTAATTATAAAATAAAATATATATTAATAAGACAATCATATAAATAGATTGTTATCAGAATCAAAGATATTGCTAATAATCTGAATTTGTTAATAAATTAAAATTCTTTTTCAGGTCAGATAGGATATGGTTTGCATTAGAACATTATTTTGATGTCTCTGATTTTCGTGTCATACTTTCTGCTTTTGAACAGGGTCTCATGTTGTCTCTGATTTTCATGTTATACTTTCTGCTTTTGAACAGGGTCTCATGTTGTCTCTGATTTTCATGTTATACTTTCTGCTTTTGAACAGGGTCTCATGTTGTCTCTGATTTTCATGTTATACTTTCTGCTTTTGAATAGGGTTTCATGAAGGCCATGCTAGCCTCCATCTGGCACACTCAAGGATGCAAGTGAACGTAGATCTTTCTGCATTCACCAACAGAATGTAGGGATTACAAGTATAGGCCACGAACTTCAGTTAATATGGTATTGGGCCTCAAACCCAGGGCACTCCTGATGCTATATTAATTTTCTACCAACTGAGCTATATGGAAAGTCATGTTTGCAATGTCTCTGTTTGATGAGTACTGCAGAATAATTAAAACAAATAAAACCAGTAATGGCTAGAGTGAAAAAGCACCCATGATACTTTGGTTCTGCATCTCATGAACTATATCACCCATTAATCAAGAGGTCACTGGACTAAGGCCAATGTTAAAGTGTGGATTCTGTATCTTTAGTAGAGTACAACAGAGCTATACTGCAGGTGAATTGAGTAAAAGAAAGATGATAATTTTGAGATCATACTCTTTTTAATCATATCATCCATAATTACAAACATTTTTATTCTATACTCTATGTAATTTATTAGCACAGTGGCAAAACAATAAGCATATGTATGCATGTACATGAAAATCAAACAAAAACAGCATGAAAACAGGTATTTACATGTAAATCAAGCAAAACAGTATGAAAACATTATTTGCTGACAGTTAGTAATAATCATATGACAGAATCAGTATCAAATACAAAACCTACTTTATAAAGAAGAGCAGTAGCTTATTCTACAGTTAAATATGATTTACAATGTCCCAGAAACATGGATTTTAGTTGTTTAAAATAGTTTATTTTTACATATGCATGACTTCAAGAATTTTTATTAAAATCATATAAAATAATAAGTACTTGTTATATTAAATATATTGATAGAAACCCCTCATAGGAGTATTAATGGAAAATTTTTGGTATAGTCTGTAGGAGAAGAGCCTGCTTGTTCATCGCAGCCACCCAGAACCAAAATAACCATTGAGAAACTGTATTAATTAAATCACTGTGTGGTCCATTAGTTCTAACTTTTTATTGGCTAACTCTTACACCTTAATTTAACCCATTTCTATTAATCTGTATATCTCCACGTGGCAATGGCTTATCGGTAAAGATTTGGCATGTTTGACTCTGGCAACTCCATGTTGTCTCTCTGACTCTACCCTTCTTTCTCCAAGCATTCAGCTCTGTCTTCCCTGCCTTCCTAAGTTTTGCCCTATCAACAAGCCAAGGCTGTTTCTTTATTCATTAATAGTAATGACAGAACAAAAGGGAAATCCACATCAATAATCTCACATGTTATTTGAGAAAATTTTTCAAGTGGGCCTTTGTAGAAACAAGTGATCTGTTAAGATAATTCATTTTATAAGGTTCTAACGAGAGTCACAAATATGAAGGTTAGACAGAGAAGTTGAAAATGGAGGATGTTAAGAGACTAAAGTCAGCCCACCATGATTTGGATCTAGATTAGCAAAATTCCAACCCTTAAATTTTCAAGTTCAAATCATGGAATTGGACCCAAAAAGAGGAACATGGGATGTACTCACTCATATTTGGTTTCTAGCCATAAATAAAGGACATTGAGCTTATAATTCGCGATCCTAGAGAAGCTAAATAAGAAGGTGAATCCAAAGACAAACATATAGGCATCCTCCTGAGTATTAACCTTCATCAGGCGATGAAAGGAGACAGAGACAGAGACCCACATTGGAGCACCGGACAGAAATCTCAAGGTCCAAATCAGGAGCAGAATGAGAGGGAGCACGAGCAAGGAACTCAGGACCGCGAGGGGTACACCCACACACTGAGACAATGGGGATGTTCTATCGGGAATTCACCAAGGCCAGCTGGCCTGGGTCTGAAAAAGCATGGGATAAAACCGGACTTGCTGAACATAGCGGACAATGCGGACTATTGAGAACTCAAGAACAATGGCAATGGGTTTTTGATCCTACTGCACGTACTGGCTTTGGGGGAGCCTAGGCAGTTTGGATGCTCACCTTAGTAAATCTGGATGGAGGTGGGCGGTCCTTGGACTTCCCACAGGTCAGGGAACCCTGTTTGCTCTTCGAGCTGATGAGGAAGAGGGCCTTCCTTGATCGGGGGAGGGAAATGGGAGGCGGTGGCGGGGAGGAGGCAGAAATCCTTAATAAATAAATAAATTTAAAAAAAACAAATCATGGAATTGAACTTATAGAATATACTAAAATGTGTTTATTTTTTTTTGTGGAGTACCTAAGTTTATATAATTAACTCAATCATCTTCTTCTTTCAGCATACTGCTTTAGACTGTCAAAGAATGAGATGGGAAAGAAAGTAAACAGACCTTGACAGATGAAATACTAATGAAGAAATAGAGTGCATAATAACCATGTGTTTGCTACTTAGAAACAGAGAGGGAAGTGGTGACATATTCAGTGAGTGGTTCTTAGAGACTTTGGGTCCCTCTGCTTTTCTATACTTAAATTCCACATTCATATGTCAAGTTTTCTTTCAACAGCCAGTGGAGAAAAGTCCAGGAGGATATCTCAAGGGTATCTGTTTAAACTGAAACTGTCAGCCCTGCTTTTATTACTTCTGTTAATATTAGATTGAGTAGAACACAAATATGGCTGCAAAAATTCTCTCTCTCTCTCTTTCTCTCTCTTTCTCTCTCTTTCTCTCTCTCTCTCTCTCTCTCTCTCTCTCTCTCTCTCTTTCACACACACACACACACACACACACACACACACACACACACACACACACACACAAACCTGAATAAATCACCAGGAAACAAAGCTTAGTTTCCAGAAACCATGTGTCAAATGTTATGCCTCAACAGACTTTTAGCAATATTTTTGAATTGTTAAATCCTAAACTCTATGTCTCAGTATTTTCCTTCATATCTGAAAACGGAAACAGTTCTGTTAAGGACAATATATCCATCAAAACAGTTTCTATGAAATTCATATTTTATATGCATATTGTTATATTGTTAAATCATCTACTTGTAGAATTATTTATGCATAAATACATATTTATCAAAACCCAAAGTTATGATAAACTCTGAGAGGAATCAGAGACAGTGCAGTTGAATATATTTGTAAAATATATGTGTGTATTATAAGTGTTGCTGCCTGTAATATACATATGAGAGTGTTATATCCCTTGGCGGGGAATTACAGTTTGTGAGCTTCCCTCCATAAAATTGACTCTTAGTCATTGACCTAACTCTCTAGCCCTAATATGATTATCTTTAAATGTACCAACCAACAAAATGAGACTCAACAGATAATAGGCTTGCTTAGCTAAAACATATGCTACTTTTCCCAACCTACACACTATATCTTCTTGTTAACATCACTCATAGCATACCCACTCCTAAACTGTGCTCTAGAAACAACCATACAGCACACAGTGCTGGTACTACTCCTTTTTAGGAGAAAGGGCTCACTAGTCTCATTGTGCAACACTTTTTCTTGGCTCTTCTCTATGCACATTAGGTTTAGTAGCAATAGAGACAACTACCAAAATACCTCTTCGAATTTAACGTTTCAACAGTTGAATGTAGTGATGCTGTCTCTCTTTATGAGTAAAGCTCATTAAATTAGTCACCATTCCCACTGACTGCAATATTTTTACAGCCATGTAGGTGGTTGTTATTCTGAGTTAGTTATTTTTGGATTTAGGCATTGTTAAACTACATGCTGTCCATAACATAATGGGGCTCCCTAGATGAAGGGACTTTTAATTCTCACTTTAAAAATTTAACATTATGAAGCATTATGAACAATCATCAATCATGGATTGGTAATAATTCCCTTGGTTGTAACTTGCTGGGGCATTGTACTTATAATTTGGTCAATCCTGCTGCTTTCTAGAAATGTATTTGTAGTCTTATTCCACAGACTGCACAGTTGACAATAGAAAATAAAGCCACAGTAAAAAGAGTCCAACTAAAATGCTATAGAAAAAAAACATTAATTGCATAGGAGCTTCTCTGATAAAAGTTCTCAATAGAAAACAACCTTACTATTGATTTCCCAGATCTCTTCTCTGGAGTTATTTAGGATTTCAAAGCAAAATGTATCTAAAGTCTTCTCTCTGAAATTTCCTTCCCAATGAGCATGGTGAAAAAAATAAAGCAGAACTGGAAGTAAATATGGATGTAGAAGAAAATCACTTTTGAAACAGTGGCATGTTGCAAAATTCTCCCACTTATTTGTCTATAACTTGAATAAGAACAATTTTGACTGAAAAGTATAATGGAGATCATTTTCTTCATGTTTAAAGAAATATGAATAGACTACATATGCCTCCAAAACAGTGAAGACTGAGAGAAAATGCATAGAGCCCTCCCATTCCTTGAAGAACACACTTTGTTGGAAATTCTTACACAGATACTCCAACCCACTCATCCCTTGTGAGAAAAAATAATCCCAAATCACACAGAAAAACTGACAGTATTGTCAAATATCAATGAACAATTCATCATCAGTCATAAACATTTTATCTTTCAAGAGAAACTGAAAACTAACCAAAGTTTCACTGAATGACCCCAAGGCTACCAGAAAGAATTATGGAGATCTTCATAGTTTCTTTTGAAATATTGCTTTTCAAGTTTAATGCTTCATTTCGCCAGACTTTGCTTCAGAGTCTTTGACTTCACTTTAATAATCTCCTTTATTATTTAAGTGCACAGTGGAAGTAAAGACAACCTTTGTACATGATTTATAAAATGCATGTCACCATGGCAACACTACTTTAATTTTGAAAACAGGTGTCTTTATAAGAACCTGGATAATTCTAATGAGAAATGGCCAGAAATGAGAGTTTTTTTTAATCTTATTATATGTCCTGTGAATATTTCATCTTATTTGCATTATGAAATATATTAATTTTGCCACTTTCCCTAAAAGTACTCAATAAAGTTATCTGTATTGTTTTAGAACTTTTAAAGGAAACTTAGAAATATTAGTTTTGAAAAAATAGACATGAAAATAGACTAAACACAACTCAATGAAAACAGATGAAATTTTCAGTCTTTATTTTTTCTCGAGACAATAATCACATTTTAAGTTATTATGAAAATAAAATAGCCAGAATTTTCATAGCAAAGGAATGCTATTTTATTTGGATTTAAAATTGGCAAGAAGACTCTCCTAAGTCAGGCAAGTATGAGATCTCAAAAAACAGCTGAGCCACCTAGGGTACCAAGAAAAGAGATAAACAGATTATAAGCAATTCATCCAGACAGTATCTGAGTTGGAAAAATAAATTCATTCCACATTAATCTAGCCATTATTATGGATGTGTTATTTGTCTAGTTTTAGGTAATATACAACAATGGAAAAAAAGAAGATGCTCAGTCATCTATAGGGAGTTTATAATTTAAATAATTTAAAAAGATTAAATATTATCAAAAGCATGAAAAACCATAAATATTTACATTGTTATGAGTGATAAAAACCTTGTAATATGCAATTTTATAATATCTTAGTTTCTCAATATGTCTAGCAAAGTTATGTGATTAGAGATACTACATTTTGTATATTTTCTTAATTTTATTGAACAAATGAGAAAAAAATCAATGACTTTGACTTAATGCAACCCATTTAGTTTCCAAGTAACAATCAACATTAAAATAAAGAGCTAAATATGCTTCTTTGAAATAGATAATATAACAATACTGAAGGTTATAATATATAAGTTAAAAAGCTTGTATCTTAAGAAAAGTAAAAAAAAAAAAAGAATTTAAAGAAATGCCCAAATGAAACATTATGAGAAAAACAAAAGCCTTTCAAAATACCATTTAGTTTGTTTTGTATTAGCCATCTACTCATGGACATGTGACCTGGACTTAAGATCTTTTAACCTCAGTGAGACTTGATTGGAGAAAACTAATTTTCTTTTTACAAAAACTTACCAATTGGAAATATTTCTTGGGTTAGGGATGGAGACTTGTTTCTCCTTCTACTCTCAGTGTCCCTAGGCCATCAGGCCCAGACTTGAACAGGGTCTCTGCATGTTCTCACAGAGTCTGTGAGTTCACATGTGCACTGGTCCTGCTGTGTTTAGAAGGCTTATTCCTGTGGTGTTCTCCATTCCCTCTGACTCTTACAACCATCCCACCTCATCTTTCCCACAGTTCCCTGATCTGTGAAGTGAGGAAATGGATGGCAACATCCCATTTAGGACAGAGTACTCCAATGTCACTCACTATATGCATATTGTCTAGGTTTCTTTCTCTGTATTTTTTCTGTATGCTGCAGGAGGAAGGATCTTTAATGATGGCTGAGCAAGACACTGATTAATGAATATAGTAGGATGTAATTAAGAGCCATTTTGTTGCTAATTTCCTTTAGGAGAACAGTGGTATTTGGTTTTCCCATGACACCATATGAATCAAAGAGGTTAGCATTAAATCCACATACACTGGATCTAAGAGAAAAGAAATTGGGGAATAGATATTGACTCATTGGAATGGTCAATGAACTCATAGGCATAAGAAATGAGTTCCTGAAACAAACATTGAAGAGCAGTAATTAATAAATAAAACCCAGGAAATGGAAAAGCTTCATATGGAAAACTATGCCATTGTTTAGATGAAGGGGCAGTCTACAGAACTATAAAAGATTTTTACCAAATACACATTTGATAGAGGCTAATACCTAAATATAAATAAAGAAAACTAATAATTCAATTTAGATAAGCAGTGCAGGTATAAACAAAAGAGGAAGTTTTCTCAAAAGAGAAGGCACAAATGTCTAAGGAACACTTGAAGAAATGTTCAACCTCTTTAGAATTCAGGGAAATGGAAATTAAATGTACTTTGAAATTTCATCTTTATCTGCTAAAGTAATAATACAGGTGACTTCTCAGGCTGGTGGGGATATAGAGTAAGTGAAACACCCTTCCATTGCTGGTGAGAGTGAAAATTTAAATATTCAATGTGGAAATCAGTATGGCTGTTAATCAGAAATCTAGAAATTGATCTACTCCAAGATTTTGTTACTCCATTCATAGGAATGATCTCAAATGGTGTGTCATTTAGCTAGAGAGCTTCTCGTTGAAATATACTTATTGCTGCTCTATTTATACTAGCTAAAAATTGGAAACATCATAGACCTCTGTCAATAAATGAATGGATAAAGAAAATGAGGTATAAATATGAGTGAAGTATTACTCAGCTATTAAAAGTGAAATCTACAGGTAAATTGATGGAGCAAGAAAAAAACATTTTCAGTGAGTAAATCTGCACCCATAAAGATAAATATGTTATGTATTCATTTATATGTGGAAGTTACCTGCTACATCTTCAACAAGCAATTCATATAACCATAGAGGATAGACATAAAGTAAATGACAGGGGGACAGGAATTGGATCACCATAGGGATGGGAAATAAATATAGTTATGGATGGATAGATGACAGGAGTATTGTAATGAAAGATCAAATGGAGAGTGGGAAGAAAAACAGGGTGAGGGAAGGAATATGTGGCAGGACAGTTAAAACTAAAGCTTATTTGAGGGGTTTCCTGGAAACCTAATACAGCAGAAGCTTGCTAAAATATATACATATAATAAGGTGACTTAATAGAATCAGCAAATAGCGGTGGTGACAGACTCTCAATTGGGCACCCATCTCACATGACCAAATGAAGATTCCCGTTCTGAGGATTGGTTATACCTACTGAGTTGTTAGCAAAATTAACCCTTTGGAACTCCCAAACAGTTCAGCCTATTTACAAAAATTATTGTTTGTTCTTTGCCAACTGATTGTAAGGCCCTATTGATGATGACACCTATACAACTTACCGAACACAGAGAAGTCAAACTGGGGCTACCTAAAGCCTACATTCTTTTTGTCTAGTGTCCATGATACTGGAAGGTAGTCTGAATGCTACCAAGGGAGATATGTGAACATAACCCTATAAAACCTATGATCTACAGTGGTTACTTGTATGTACAATACGATAGTGCAACCATAGCACAAAACTCATGGGACTAACCAACAATATCTGATTGGATTTAAGGCCCACTCCAGGGTAGGGGACCTCATCTCCCTATCAGTATTTGAGTGACCAGACCAAGTCACGTTTTCTGTCAGTTTGCCTAAGTTGCTTCACACAGATGGGACCTCCATTTGAGGGAGAATTTACTCACCATAGAATATGCATTAAATCAAGACTCACTAACACCCTGACTAATAAAGAGCAGACTCTTAAGTGTGGATAGACTTGTCTTAAGATGACATATTAGTAGTATGTGCTTACTCTTCAGCTCATTATCAGAACTCCCACATTAAAGATAGATTTCAGTTATCTAAGTAAAGTAAACCACATTATTAGGCAGACTGTAATCATAAACATACATTGCAGATAACATACTAACTTTATTATTACACCCTATGTCTGAATTGTAATATCTGCCTTATTGGAATTGCCTGAAAAGTCAATTTCGTTTAATAACAATAATAAAGGAAAAAATCTTCTAAGTACTGATATTTTTCTTGCTACCAGAGTAATAAATATGTGTCTTACTACGTTACATTATATGTTCTACCATTTTGAGTGTGGTAAATTCATATGAGACATTTCAGTGCTCTGATCATCTCAAGGCAGCAACTGAAGCACTAGGTACAGAGCTGCCTGTACAATGCAGCCACTCCAGGTCCCAGACTAGAAAGACTGCCTTGGCATGAAATGAAAATGGGCGAGTGGGCCGAGAGAAGAGTTGGAGGAAGAAGTTACATTGAAATGCTACAAAGCAAACTAAAGCTGAATGGAAATCTTAACCACAGTATGTGTTCATAAAAAGAAACATAAATATAAATCAGTGTTCCTCAAAAGCAAAACTTTACACGTTAGAACATTTTCTCAGAGACATCACAATTTAAAATAATATTAACATCATGCTTTCACAACACTAATTTTAAAAACGGCTTTCTCAGCCTCTCTCATTGAATATTTCTTCTTTTTTAATATTGTTAACTACTACTATTATTATTCTAATGTTGTTTTTTTCTTACATGTTAGTGCATCACCTGCATGCGGTGTCCATGGTGGACAGAAGAAAACATCATGTTAGTCACCATGTGAGGACTGGGAATTTTAACCCAGTCCTTTGGAAATGCAGCCAGTGCTCTTAGTCACTGAGCCATGTCTCCAGGCTCTAGAAGAAATATATCTTATTAGTAGGTTTTACTATAACTGATATATATTTACCTGTGTTTTCTTGGCCTCCTCTCACCTGCTGTTAGCCCTAGGAACTGAGACTGGCTGGCTAGAAATGCCACAGGTGAGGTCCTATGCAGTGAATTCACTAAAGCGATATGGAAAGAATAAAATAGATCACCTTCAACAAAAACAAGCCATGCTTTTGCTGTTCCCATTGAACACACTGTTCAATAAAGGGGTGTAACGTTTGGATATGTGATAACACTTTTAATTATTGTGCACACTTTAAAAATGCAGCTGAATATAATATAATTTTATCAGTTTGTCTCTCCTACGGCATCAACACCATTTATCATTTCTGCTGCCATCTGGCATGTCTGAACTATCATGATCAGCAGTTTATGAGGAAATTAAAACATTCAATGGGTCTCTCTTCAATAATGTTTTGAGGTCAGGGACAACATTGCCAGCGGCGGTGAAGATGCATTTTTATCGCACACTTGAGAGGCATCCATTCAACATATTTTATAGCTTTCTAGTTTAAGGCTAGCCAAGCTTTTCCTTATTTGTACTGGTGTGACATGGGGGTCATTCTGTATAATAGCTATCTAAGAATCACTCAGAGTAGTCTCCTCTCTAATATTCTGCTTATGCAGCTGCATTCAGCTAAAAGCTGAGCTGCAGCAATAAAAGTCTCTGCTCTCTCTCTCTCCACCTCTAAGTGTGTGTGTAACTATCTATGTCTCTCTTACCATGCTACTTTCCCCACCTTCTCTTGCATATGTGTGCCTAGGTGTATTTACTTGTTTTTCTTTAATAGGAAAGAATTTTAAAAACAACTAGAGTATACCAACCTCTGTACTGGTGAATGTACTTCTACTTTCAGAGGTAACCTTCAATTTTTATATAGTATAGCAGAATTTTATCTCTTCAAGAATTTCAGCAAACATATTCTTGCAAAATTATTTAGTGGTATGATCAAGCATGCTGCTTAGTTTGGTTCACAGTTGAAAATCAGTGACATGGCAACTGAGGAATACTCTACCCACGAATATTTTTGCATAATTCTTGAGTTTCTTGGGATGGTAGTGATAACTTTCCTCTCAGTTCATACACAAGCAATGATAATGTCTCATGTTTGCTGACTGATACATCAGGGAAATTTCCAAGTTTTGAAGACACTGTTTATTTTCCAGTAAGAAAATGTGATTTAAGAAAGAGTAAAACAGCCGGGCGGTGGTGGCGCACGCCTTTAATCCCAGCACTCGGGAGGCAGAGGCAGGCGGATCTCTGTGAGTTCGAGACCAGCCTGGTCTACAAGAGCTAGTGCCTGGACAGGTTCCAAAACCACAGAGAAACCCTGTCTCAAAAAACCAAAAAAAAAAAAAAGAAAGAGTAAAACAAAATTAAAGAATAATAAAAAATAATTATTTATTTCCCATAATTACATGACTACAAAAGTAAAAAATATGCAGAAATGTCCCCTCTTGGTTATTCAGCATCTTTATTGATTTTCTGGCCTGTATTTCTGCTTTGTAATGCATAATCTTGTGTACAATACACACTTTCAAATACATGTGTAACAAACTTACCCATAGATACATAGAAAAGATACATCAAGCAAATATATATATATATATATATATATATATATATATATATATATATATGAAGTTTTCACCAAAGGGGTATTGTAAAAATATATAAGTCGTTTCCATCAAGGGAAATTCTCAAACAGTCCTTTTTGAGAAGAAATATTCTTTTATAGTCTCAACTTGGTTTGTGATATACTAAAGTGTAAGAATAGTTGAGGGAGTAAGTAAGTCTAAAATTATATCTATTCCAAATCAGTGGATCATATGAATGTTTATTTTTTCCAGAGCAGAAATTACTACTTTATAGAAGCTTTTACTCTGGTTCATTGACATATTTGTCTATCATCCAGTGATAGCAACACTCCATGTCAAATATGTCCACCTTCCAGCAACTTTAAAGTTGAGAGGGAATAAGTCTTTTCAGAAATTGTTTGAACGTTGTCCAGGTTATTCTAATTAGGTATTTGCAATGCTAAACAAATCTTAGAATAAGCTTATATGTGTTTTAAAAATACTGCTGTGATTTTATAATTGATTTTGTAAGTGAACAATTTAAAAAACACTGATATCATTTTATTGCTATGATTTTCTAATCAGAAATATGATTTTGTTTATATTGAAAAATTTGTAATTGATATATTTAATTTCTGTATATTGGCCCGATACATAACTATAAACATATTTTTCAAGTGTTTGAAGAAATTGTATATGATAATAAGGACTTCAAATTCAGATCAGAGAGAACTTTCATTGGAATGTGTGGATATATGTGTACATGTTTCCTAGTGATTTTAGTGTGTGTGTGTGTGTGTGTGTGTGTGTGTGTGTGTGTGTGATGCATACACATGTGCATTGGCATTTTATTAGTACTCTTGATAATGTGGTATTTTTTATCTAAAGTAAATTACATCAGATTTTTTTACAACAAACAATCATCTTTTGTTTAAGCAAAAAAGTTTATCATTTTTAAACATGTGTGATATCCTTTATTCTTCCTATTAAGTAGGCAGCTGCAAAGTTCTTCAATATCACCTCAACAGGCATCCTTTCCTCTTGTGCCATTGAAGGTACTCGTATTTCATGGATCAGGTTGGTTAACACCTTTCTGCCTTTCTATGCGGACAGTATCTATCTTTTGTCTAGAAACATATATGGACACCATGTTTTTATATGATTAAAATTATACATTTTATCCATGAACTAACTTTTCTGGATAAAGTGTTGTTACAACCCTTCCTTAAGAAAACTTACTTCATCATAAGTGAAAACAATACAGCATACCACAACAGCACACAATGCAGAGATCAATGGACTCATGGAGTCTAGAAAATGGGTACATCTATGTTACAACTCTTGGTTCAGGAAACCTTAGAGAAAAGATTCAGGGCATTTGAGCTGTGACTCTTCTCCTTATTCTATTCCTATTATTCTTAGGTTTGGTCTTTTTATTGTGTCCCATATTTCCTGAATGTTTTGTGTTGAGAATTTGTTGGCTTTGCTTTTGCTTTGGGGGAGCCTAGGCAGTTTGGATGCTCACCTTACTAGACCTGGATGGAGGTGGGCGGTCCTTGGACTTCCCACAGGTCAGGGAACCCTGATTGCTCTTCGAGCAGATGAGGGAGGGAGACTTGAGGGGGAGGAAATGGGAGGCGGTGGCGGGGAGGAGGCAGAAATCCTTAATAAATAAATAAATTTAAAAAAAAAGAAAAAAAAAGATTCAGGAAGATTGTCAGATCCACAATACCAGGAAGTCTGTACTAAAACAGTCTCTCCCAGAAACAGCTATATATACAAAACCTAAAGAAGGTAAGATCAATGGAGATATGAACACAGAAGGGGGAAATTTTCATGGTGATCTCATTCTTAGACAAAAATCTACAGGCAACCAATGTTTGCTGGGAAAAAGGGAATTAAGCTGTCTCAGGGATAAGCCCTCTTATTGGTTGTCTAATACAGAGAAGTCATCCTTGAAACCATATATATATATATATATATATATATATATATATATATATATATATATATAACAAATCAAATGGAGATAGTGTACTTTATTTATTTATTTGTATATGTATATACAAAATTGACCATAATAATTCTATTAAAAAGACTATCAGCTTCAGAGTAGGAGCATGAGAAGTACTGGAGGCTTGAAATTAAGCAGTGAAAGTAATGGATTTCTGTTTAAATTAAAAAATAAAGTAAAATGAAGTTAACATTAAGATAGCTTATAATTGTAAAAATATAGGTAGTTTGAAAGGAAATGATACTTCCCTAAGATCTGACTTCTCTTATCATTGTAGACATGGTCTCTGACAAAGACTTGTTCAGGAGAACATTTCTTAATTGTCTTGTTTTCACAACATGAACAATATAGCTAATATATCATTGATATTCTAATTTGCCTAAAACTATGCATTTCTTCCAAGTGTTGCATTATGTTTAACTATTAGTAATAGAACTGTTGTCATCTGCTATAGGTACCCAATTACTTTAATTGATGCTGGAATTCTACTTTAAATCTCAACAGTAGGAGCAATAGTGAATTTGGAATGTTCTTATTGCTGTTATAAATACAAGGGAAAAACAACTTGGGGAAATAATTTTGGTTCATAGTTGCTGGGGAATACTGGCCATCATGGTGGTGATGACTGGCAACAAGCAGAAGTCTGGATGGCTGTGTTTCATTTGCCCCCAGGATGTAGGGAGTGAACTGTAAGTGGGACTGGGTTATAAAGTCACAGTGCCCACCTCCAGATATCACTTCCAAGGAGGCCTAGCTTTCTAAAGAAACCATGACTTTTGTAAATAGCACTTGCACTACTGCCTAGAGAACCACTGCTCTAAGACATCAACCTAGGGTTGACACTTTTTCACTAAAACTAAAAGCAGTAAGTTTACAAAGATATAAAAATGGCAATGAATTATTTTGAGATGATAGATACTTGTCAAAAAATTTCAGGTCCTTTGCATTGCCCTTCCTCTGATAGATTGGGCAACCCACAATCCCAGAAAAGCTTCAGCTGGCTAGACTCCCAACATGTTACTTCCTGATATCTGGATTTGAAGGTGACTACTGATACCTTGGGGAGATAAGAAGTTTATGCCTCTACATCAAAATACTGGAAGCCACTGGAAGACAAAGCCAGGTGCTGTTGGAATAACTCTTTTGGAAACTGTGAAGATGTGTTACTTTCATTATTAATAAAGAGTTGATTGTTCAATAACTATGCAGGACGTGTTTAGGCAGGAAAGTCAAACTGAGAGAATGATGGGAAGAAGGGTGTAGTCACGGGGTTGCCAGCCACACTTATAGGAAGCAGGAGATAAACATGCAGTGCTGAAAAAAGGCACTGTCAAGAGGTAGAGGATACATTAAAAACATGGGTTAATTTGAGTTAAAAGAGCTAGTTAGTAACAAGCCTAAATTATCAGAGGATCATTTATATTTAATAACAAGTCTCTTTGTGATTATTTGGGAAGCTGGCAGTCCAGAAGGAAACCTCTGCCTATGGCCAGGAAAATTGGAAATACCAGTGTAGATAAGTGTCCAGATATTTCTAGATATGAGTTCAAAACCATGATAGCTTTATTGGGAAACTAAGAAAGAGGGATGGTGGAAAAGGAATGGCATTAAAAACATTTACTTTAAGTCAATCTTATAATTACCTGAAGGTTGCTTTTCATATAGATAAAATGGGTGTTTCAAAATTTGAAGATGTATTATAATTTTATCAGTTTGAAAGTTTGCCACAGATGTGAATCCGTTACACCTTGACTAACGATCAGAGAATCTGAGCTTTTCATTGCTCTCTGAAAGTTATTGACAACAGATATGGCTACAAACAAGTTATTGACCTAGGGTGTGGTTAATTAGTGTTTCCAGTATAGAAGTAGATCTGCTCCACCTTGACAAAAGGTCAGAGAATTCAAGTCTATTTCTGTTCCTTCAAAGAAGATTGGCAGGAAGTTCCAGGAAGTGGTTGCCTTCAGAATACTTGGTCTGAATTGAGGTTGTTGTTATCTGTCCTGTCCAAACAACAGAGTGCTTGACTGAGGATAAAGTCTATTGCCTCCCCCTTCCCCTTTTGGAGTGGAGTATATAAGCTTGTGAAAAATAAGTGGGGCTATTCTATGTTTCTATCTGTATTTCTTTCATATCTCTGTTCCTATTACTTAATAATCTTAATTTTCATGCTCCTGCCGTGTAACGTGAAAACACTATAAAGGCCGGCACCCCAACAATCTGTCTAGATGATACATGGGAATTACAGGTTGCAAGTCAGTCACTGATGAATTTATGTACATGGAATAAAAATAAAATCATGCAATTTTATATTTAATGTTAAATGCTTATATATCTATCAAGCATTCTATATATCAGAATTATCAGTTTTAAAAATGAGTAAACATTTTTTCAAATCAATATATGTTTTCTTGAACTCAACACAGAAGAATAAAGGACAATTCCTTACAAGGTTAATAACAATTTGGAAACTAACTTCTAAAAATAGTGATTACATTAGGGTAGCTAAATTGTCCAATAATGACCTTGTTGAAGAAATTGTCTTTTATTGCCTTTATCATGATTGCACAACAACATTTAGTAAATTTTAATCACTGCATAAAACGTTTTTTATTAACTGTGTTTGATTTCATATATGATATTTTATATAATGAAACTTAACAAAGTCTCAAATTCCTTATGTGCTTATATAAAATTTTTTAAATGTTTCCTATGGATTCTTTATAGCTCCATTTTCTTATAATATGTTAGATATTACTTATGTAATAGTTACAAAAATGAAAGCACCTATGTTTTTAAGGAAATATAGCTCTTACCGTTAAGAGACACCTCAGGTTCCTGCTCTGAAAAGAATGAGTCCCATGTCCTTCTGCATTACTTATCTCCTATATTAGGAGATGCTTGTATCAACATAGTTGGAATACTTTTAAATTAAACAATTCTCATTTGAATGTACTGAAAGTAGTATTCTAAATTTGGTACTTTTAATAAATTGACCTACTTTAGAATGTCATACAATTTTTTCCTAAAATATTTAATTGCTTATAACCATTCAATAATGTATTAGGGAATTTATAGTGCTTTACTTATATCCCATTCAAATGTGGTATCATTGGCATAGTTTCTGATCAATATTTTAAGTTCAACATCCTACTTTTCCATATATTTACAACATATTAAAAGCCTACACATAGATAAAATACTTACATTCTTCCTCCAATTTGTCTTTTAAAGTTCTCTCTTCTCTTTCTCTCCTTTCTCTTCTTCCTCATGTCTCCTCTCATTCTGTTATTGCATCCCAATAGAATAACTATAGATAATAAAATCACATGTAGTTAATTAAGATATGCATACTCATTCAGTTAAGCAGTGGGGTTAATAACATTGATAAATTTTCTTTGGTATAGTTTTGGTGGTCTTTGTGTCTTCCAACTGGCAAGACTAAAGTAGTAGAATCAGGATTAGAATACTTAGTAATAAATAATTGCCAACATATTACTAGACTATTATAGTATTGGCCACAGTAAATTTCACTTTTAAGCTAGTCACAAACATATTCAAAGATTGAACATCACAAAATGTAGCAGATGCAGGCCTCTGGTGTCAGTGAGAAACCTGAACCTTCTGAATAGAAGAATATGAGAAGCCAAAAACAGTCAGCTCAAGGAAATTCTTCCTTCTTACCTGGAACCTGAATGATCATTTGCAGTGAATAAAAGAGCTTGATTTTTTAAAAACATGATATTTTGGATTGATCCTTTTGGAATTTCCCATCATGCACCCCAGTCCCACCCATCTCCCAGTCCCGCCACATCTGTCACTCACACCTGCAGCATCGTCTCAAGGAAAACTATGCAACAACAACAAAAAAGTTAAAGATTAAAAAAGAAAATAAAAACCCAAATAATATTTTTTATTTAAAAAACAAACTAACAAAAAATCCAAGCAGACAAACTAAACAAACCAAGAAAACCTCTTCACTCTCCTCTGCCATATTCACCTCTCCGTCTCTTCTTCACTAATCCTAGTGGCATTGGGAACTGTTGTGTGTGGGGAACTGAGAGGCATATGCTGCCATCTGAGTCCGTGGTGACATCTGGACTTGAGTTGCTACTTCCTTGTCCATATCCATGGCTTTGCCACAGCTGGGATTTTTGTTGCTGCCTAGTTTCCTGTGTTATCACAGGACCCATGTGAAACATGTTGAAACATGAGTTGAAATACAAGGGCCTTGCTGAGCTGATCCCAAAACTCAGTGGTTCAGGATTAACCCCCACCCCAAGTGGAGAACTAGTTCCTACTCTCACCTGACCTAGGTTAAGGGACCAATGATCTGGCACACACACACACACACACAAAAAAAAAAAAACTGGCCTCACCATTAATATGAGAATTGGATTCCCCAATATGTTGCATGAAAAGGACCCTTGTTTGTCCTGGCTGCTTGTCTACCTCAGTCGCTAGAGCATGAAACTCTTAATCTCGGGTGTGGGTTTGAGCCCCACATTGGGCACCAATTGTTGGAGAGAACTGGCCCCTTTGTTCTGGCCGCCTGGCTAGCTTACACCGGAAATAATCACACAGAAACTGTATTAATTAAAACACTGCTTGGCCATTAGTTCTAGCAACCTAGAACTAATGTCACATCTTGATTTAACCCATTTCTATTAATCTGTATTTTAACACGAGATTGTGGTTTACCAGGAAAGATTTAGCATTTCTGACCTGGTATCTCCATGGTGGCTCTCTGACTCTGTTTTCTTTGATGCTCCAATGTGGTCAACTAAATCCACATAAAACCTGAGAGGGCTTGAGAAAGGAATTCTAAAAAAAAAAAAATAAAGACAGAGTTTAACACAGCTTTTTGTTGTTTGATGGAGGCATGACACAGAGAGATTTTCCTGACTCAGTAGCCACAGCAGGAAAAAAAAGTGGTGGTTTTAAAATGCTGGCTTTCTGGGCTGTGCTGCTAGCGTGACCTCTGGCTCTAAATGGGAGACGGAGCATTTGGATGGGATTGTTGCAGCTTGCTTGATGGCAACATGGACAAGCTTTATCCTGGAAGTAGGGTGGTGTGCTTGACTCCCAGAAGCACAAGTGGCTCCACCATGCTGGACTGGGCGGGACAAGCCTGCAGGACCTGTATTTGACCTAGGATTGTTGCAGCTTAGATTCTTAAGCACTTAGCATTTTAAAAGCACAAAGCCAAAGTACTCATGGACAGTAAAGAATTACAGATTCGGATTAGGACAGATTCAAACATAAAAGACCTCTAAATGGGTCACAGTGTTGGGTAAATGTATGTAGGCTTGGTAGAAAGAAGAAAAAGAGTATAGAGAGTCATAAAATATAGGTAATGCTTTTAAAAAAGGGTAGAAAACAGTGTGGTACTGGCATAAAAACAGAGAAGTCGACCAATGGAATCGTATAGAAGACCCGAATTTTAACCCACAAACCCATGAACACCTCATTTTTGATAAAGGAGCCAAAAGTATACAATGGAAGAAAGAAAGCATCTTCAACAAATGGTGCTGGCATAACTGGATGTCAACCTGTAGAAGAATGAAAATAGACCCATATCTATCACCATGCACAAAACTCAAGTCCAAATGGATTAAAGACCTCAGTATCAGTCAGAACACATTGAACCTAATAGAAGAGAAAGTGGGAAGTACCCTACAACAGAAGGGCACAGGAGATCGCTTCCTATGTGTAACCCCAACAGCACAGACATTAAGGGCAACATTGAATAAATGGGACCTACTAAAACTGAGAAGCTTCTGTAAAGCCAAGGACACTGTCACCAAGACAAAAAGGCAACCCACTGACTGGGAGAAGATCTTCACCAACCCCACAACAGACAAAGGTCTGATCTCCAAAATATATAGAGAACTCAAGAGACTAGACTTTAAAATGCCAATTAACCCAATTAAAAAATGGGGCACTGAACTGAACAGAGAATTCTCAGCAGAGGAAGTTCAAATGGCCAAAAGACACTTAAGGTCGTGCTCAGCCTCCTTAGCGATCAGGGAAATGCAAATCAAAACAACTTTGAGATATCATCTTACACCTGTCAGAATGGCTAAAATCAAAAACTCCAATGATAGCATTTGCTGGAGGGGCTGTGGAGGAAGGGGTACCCTCATCCATTGCTGGTGGGAATGCAATCTTGTGCAACCACTTTGGAAATCAGTGTTTTTGTTTCTCAGGAAATTTGGGATCAACCTACCCCTAGACCCAGCAATACCACTCCTGGGAATATACCCAAGAGATGCCCTATCATATGACAAGAGCGTTTTTTCAACTATGTTCATAGCAGTATTATTTGTAATAGCCAGAACCTGGAAACAACCTACATGCCCCTCAATGGAAGAAAGGATGAAGAAAGTGTGGAATATCTACACATTAGAGTACTACGCTGCGGTAAAAAACAATGACTTCTCGAATTTTGCATGCAAATGGATGGAAATAGAAAACACTATTCTGAGTGAGGTAACCCAGACCCAAAAAGATGAATATGGGATGTACTCACTCATAATTGCTTTCTAGCCATAAATAAGGGCCACGGAGTCTTCAATTGGTGATCCTAAAGAAGCTAAGTAAGAAGGTGAACCAAAGGAAAACCATATAGTTATCCTCTTGGCTATGGGAAGTAGACAAAATTGCCGGGGAGAAAATTGGGATCTTGGGGGTGGGGTGGGATGGGGAGACGGGGAGAGGAAAGGGAGAAGGGGAGGATGGGGGGAACTTGGGGAAAAAGGAGGATTGGGATAAAGGAAGGTTGGATAGGGGAGCACGGAAGCACAATTCTTAGTTAAGGGAGCCACTTTAGGGTGGCAAGAGACTTGAACCTAGAGTGGCTCCCAGGAGCCCAAGCTGAGGTCGCCAGTTAGTTCCTTGGGCAGCTGAGGATAGGGAACCTGAAATGACCCTAGCCTATAGCAATACTGAAGAATATCTTGCATATCATCATAAAACCTTCATCTGGTGATGGATGGAGATAGAGACAGAGACCCACACTGGAGCACTGGACTGAGCTCCCAAGGTCCCAATGAGGAGCAGAAGGAGGGAGAACATGAGCAAAGAAGTCGGGACCACGAGGGGTGCACCCACCCACTGAGACAGTGGAGCTGATCTACTGGGAGCTCACCAAGTCCAGCTGGACCGTGACTAAAAAAGCATGGGTTAAAACTGGACTCTCTGAACATGGCAAACAATGAGGGCTGATGAGAAGCCAAGGACAATGGCACGGGGTTTTGATCCTACGCAATGTGCTGGCTTTGTGGGAGCCTAGCCAGTTTGGATGTTCACCTTCCTAGATATGGACAGAGGGGGGAGGACCTAGGACTTACCACAGGGCAGGGAACCCTGACTGCTCTTTGGACTGGAGAGGGAGGGGGGAGGAGTGGGAGGAGGGGAAGAAGGGTGGGAGGAGGGGGAGAAGGGTGGGAGGAGGGGGAGGGAAATGGGAGGCTGGGAGGAGGTGGAAACTTGTTTTTTTTTCTTCCTTTTCTCAATAAAAAAATAAATTAAAAATAAAAAAAATAAAAAAGGGTAAAGTCTTTAAAGAGACATAGTACAGATATTCATAGATTAAAGGGAGTAAAGAAAAATAAGCCATGTAAAAATGGAAAACTCGCAGAGAGTTTAGATTATGTATATTATTGTGTTTTCTTTGAATTTTTTGACTGTGAAGTAGCTAAGTACAGAGAGACTTTGTGCGGGCTGTTAAACTAAACCAGCATGTATATTATAAATATGTTATGATGTCAGAATTTGGGTCTGAATGAAGGATATGAAGCTTTGGAAAAGAGGTTCTTTTTGTTTTCACTGAAGATAATAACCTGTGGATTGCCTTCAGGTGAATATGGTTTCATGAACCAAGGTCTCCAGAAAGGTTGCTGCGAACACCTTCGAAAAGTTACTTTACTCAAATACTGACTGAGTTGAACCTATCACACAGGAAACACCATAAAAGTCCTGATTAACAGCACTCCAATCAGAAGAAAGGAATTTGAAGAGAACTACACCCATATTCCAAAATATTGTTTGTAAATGTTTTTTGTTACATTCAAAGGAGTATATGATATAGATATGAAAAATTTGCAGGTATGGATTTTGGTTTATTGATGAAAACATAAGATCAATATTGTTAAATGTATATTTCTGTCACTGATTAAGGTACTGTGTTTGTGTAGTTCATTTAAAAATATAATGCATAATTAAGAAATATAGGTTAATAGATAATCATCTATAATATTTAAGTTTGTAGTCATGTTAGTTAGATTTTCTAGATATGCATAGATATATTTTAGATGGATGGGCATTCTTCATATCTTTCAAAGACTACAGAATATGGCATTTAAAATGTTTTAATAACTTAGGACTTTTCATGAAAATGAGACATGTTTGTTCCTGGCAACACCAAGATACATCCTGAGGAAGATGGGCATCGAAGAGGTTCCTTATGGTGTTGGTTCATTTGGGCAAGAAACTGCTCTTGCCTGTACTGTTGCATAAAGAACCCACAGAGAAATGACTGTTGAACTTGCCAAAAGGTGAGATCATACTTCAGGGTTCTGATTCATGTAAGAGTCTGTGAGACATTCCGCAGGATACAGAAGAAAGTGAGTGAACTCTCTTTGAAGTTTCCTGCTTTATGAAAATGTTTGCTGGATACTATGGTCCTGTAAGCTAAAGATAGATGCCTTAATGCTACAGAAAAACTTTGGGTGACTGTCCAGGAAACAAGATGTCTCTGTCAGTTTTAGAGTTTTCTAAGTTGCTTCTAATGAACTTCCTATTTACTTAGGTAATATTCTATCTCTCTGGAATATTTGATGGAGTTGAAGAATTTATAGTTATAGTTTTCTTTAGATATAATAAAAGATAAAGGAGATATATATGGTAACTGTAGATTTTGTTTGATACCTGTTTTGTTATATGTAATTTTACTATGTTAAAGTTAAAGACTTCCTTTTTATTTAAACAGAAAAGGGGAAAGGTGTAGGATATTTTTCTGTTCATGTGTCACTTTCATTGGTTCATGAATAAAAAAACTGCTTTGGGCCTGATAGGGCAGAACTTAGGTAGGGGTAAAGAAAGAACTGAATGCTTAGAAGAAGGGCAGAGTGAGAGATGTCATGGATCTTCTTCCAGAGACAAACGCTGGTTAGAATCTTTCCAGTAAGCCACAGTCATGTGATGATACACAGATTAATAGAAATAGATTATATTAAGATATAATAATTAGCCAATAAGGAACTAGAGCTCATGGGCCAAATATTGTTTTAATAAATACATTTCTGTCTGGTTATTTCTAGGGCTCAGCTAGTCAGGCGCTAGGGATAAATAAGGAGCCCTCGCTCCTTGCAATGCCCATGCTTGTGAATGATAGTCCCACCACTCATAACTGTGTTGGTTAGCTAGTCCTAAACTTTACTTGAGGGTAATTGTCCCAGCATCCCAGACTGAACATTTCAACATACAAACAGGTAAAAAATTCAGGGCTTTGAGTGCAAAAAGGACTGGATTTGCAGAGCCAATGGTTGTATGGTCTATAAGACTTGGAACAATAGCAGGATATCTGTAGAGTTCCTGTGGGGATCCAGTGTTGATTGAGTGCTAGAGGCCAAAGGCCTTGAACTTTTCCAATTATAGATTATACATAGAACATTTAAAGGAAGATATATACTGCATGAAAAAGCTGAATTTTGCCACAAATCAATGGGTATAAGCTTCTGTATCCAGATAGGCAGTTCTGAATATCTTCAGAATCTGTATGTACATGTAGGTGTTTTTGTATGTGGAAATATGGCTACATTTAGATAGGTGAGTCTCCGTGACTTTATGAGTTTCTCATTCCAAGAATGATGCCAATGGAGGAAACTCAGGTGAGGGCATAGAAAATTTAAGTGCTTACTCTAAGAATTAGTAAATGATATTAGTAAAAAATAGAAAAATATATTACGTGTGTATGATGGTATGTTTCCCCATCAGGTAATATTAACAGGTATGGGGAAAATACAGAATATTGGATCAGTTGTTTCATAGTTTTTTAGCACAAGACTTTCAAAAGCACAGAAAGAATGCATTCACACAAATGATTTATTGAAAATAATTTCAGGAGAAATTAGATAGAAAGCATTGACAGAAAAATGGAAACCAACATTAATATTATTTTCAAATATTCCTCTTTCTCATTAAGCTCAGCACAAAATTCTGCAGCAGAATTTCATTAGATTTTGTTGGATGTGGATTTCATTTATGCTGTCTCTTGTCACAGGGTTATCTCATAATTTTTTAGGCCATTTTAGTTCCTTGGATAATGTTGTTAGAACACATTGCTTTGGTAATTCCTGAGTATCCATAGTATGAATCTAAAGGGTATCCCTGAATATTAGCATGGAACATGTTTTCTGTAAGGTTGTGGACAAAATGTCACAATGAGAAGTTGCTCAGAAAAGAACTTCAGATGAGAGCTAAATGACAAGGAGAAGCATCACCACCATTCCCAACACGTTATGTGAAACAAGCAATTGTGAAGGGCATGAGGATGAGATATAATATTAAACTATTTTAGAAGTGAAGTTTAGACCATTGCCTATAAAACAGCAGTAGCAAATGAAGATATCAGTCACCCACATTTATAGCTGAAGGCAGATTGGAGAGAAACATGGAGACACCAATGTCTTTTGCTATTTTTAAAGGCAATAATGAATTGCGTATTTCACAGTCAAACTAATGAGAGCAAACTTGACAAAGCAAACAGAGTTTCAAAAGATATATGCTAAGTATACTATATTTGTCTTTTTAGAGAGTAAAATCAAAAAGGGTATATTTAAGATATTATTTGCTCAATTACTACTTTCCAATTTATGTTTAACTTTTCTCTATCTCTAAATGTTATTCTATAAAGCTTTAATCTGTAATTGCTCTTTTATCCCTTCAAAAACTACTGTGTTAGAAATTGTTCTTTTTCTATGAATTAATTTCCTGACATTTTATTAATCATGCAAGAAATAAAACATATTTTTTAATTTATCTTTGAAAAGCTAGGTCAATTTATTGGCAAAGGAAAAGATAATGTTTATCATATAAAAACACATTTCATATTAAAGAAATATTTTCCTGTTATTATAGAAGCACATTTTCTTTTGAGAATTCAGGGAACTTAATAGATGGGTATAAGTAAGTTTGTCTTGCATCTTAAAGAATTTCATTTTAATTTGTTACATTTAAGTTATAATACTTCAATGTTTTCAGCAAACTACATAAGAAAAAATACTCAAATAATTTAATTATGTCGATAATTTTTTCATTCTTTATTATTCTCATCTACACCTTTATTTTTTCATGTTCATGTGTGAATATAGTATGTATGTATTACAAAATTCTTGCATGTGTTTTGGCAAAAATATGTTTGTTCATGTGCGCACATGTGGAAGGCTAAGGTTTCATTGTCCCTCTTATAATTCATTGAGGTAAACCTACATCATAAATATTATTGAGTTCTCTAGTCTACTTGCTGAGGGATTTCTTTATTTCTCTCTTCTGCATAGGAATTATAGCTGAGTGGCTAAACCCACCTGACATTTCAATGAATTAGGGAATATGAAATTTGGTCCTCATACTTGCCTTACAAGTATTTTATCCACTGATCCATCGCTTCAAATGTTAAGTTATTGAATTCACCCTACTATAGTGCTTGGAGTTGAACTGAGTCTCCCTTGTATTGAGCAAGCAATACATTGTGTTGTTTCTCAAGTTCTTGCCTAAATTTTACTAATGAGGTTATTAAACTGCTGTATATTGATAGAAATATATACTGTTGTTCCCTCAAACCAACGATTATGGGATTTTTTGTTATTTATTCTTTTCTGATCATATATGGCCATTTTAAGGGTCCATGAGAGGACTCAGTGCTACCAAGCAGGAAGGAAGGTATAAATTCCATCTTCAAGATGCACATTTTTGGAAGGAAAGGACCAAATCTTTTTAGGTGTCCTCTAATCTGTAGGCACAAGCAGCAGCAGGAGCATGTGCACACACTCGCACACAATAAAAATAATAAAAAGTATTCAAAATAAGCTAGTAAGTATTTATGATAAACTGTGGCAGAAAAGTTCACGATTACAAACAATGCTGCTATCAACATAGTTGAGCATATACTTTTGTTGTATGATAGGGCATCTCTTGGGTATATACCCAAGAGTGGTATTTCTGGGTCCAGGGGTAGGTTGATCCCAAATTTCCTGAGAAACCGCCACACTTCTTTCCAAAGTGGTTGCACAAGTTTGCATTCCCACCAGCAATGGATGAGTGTATCCCTTACTCCACAACCTCTCCAGCAAAGGCTATCATTGGTGTTTCTGATTTTAGCCATTCTGACAGGTGTAAGATGGTATCTTAAAGTTGTTTTGATTTGCATTTCCCTGATTGATAAGGAAGTTGAGCAAGACCTTCATTGGGCGATGAAAGGAAACAGAGACAGAGACCCACATTGGAGCACCGGACTGAAATCCCAAGATCCAAATCAGGAGCAGGAGAGAGAGCACGAGCAAGGAACTCAGGACCGCGAGGGGTACACCCACACACTGAGACAATGGGGATGTTCTATCGGGAACTCACCAAGGCCAGCTGGCCTGGGTCTGAAAAAGCATGGGATAAAACCGGACTCATTGAACATAGGGGACAATGAAAACTACTGAGAACTCAAGAACAATGGCACTGGGTTTTGATCCTACTGCACGTACTGGCTTTGTGGGAGCCTAGGCAGTTTGGATGCTCACCTTACTAGACCTGGATGGAGGTGGGTGGCCCTTGGACTTCCCACAGGGCAGGGAACCCTGAAGGCTCTTCGGGCTGATGAGGGAGGGGGACTTAATTGGGGGAGGGGGAGGAAAATGGGAGGCGGTGGCGGGGAAGAGGCAGAAATCTTTAATAAATAAATTAATTAATTAAAATCTATAATCTATATTAATATTTGCTATAACAGATAAAACATTAAGTGAAAAAATATTCGCTGATGCAATCGAATTATCATTAAAAATGATTTATGTCTAGTGATAATATTAATATATTACAAACATGTATTTAAACACAGAGGCTTCACTCTTTTGGTATTAAAGGCTATGGCTACTTATAACTATTGCCAACTCATGTCTCACTAATTTTAAGGACTGTTTATGATATATATATATATATATATATATATATATATATATATATATACACATATATATGTATGTGTGTGTATACACACATATACATATTCTTGTGAGATATTCTTTTTCTGTCAGAGTTTAGAAACTGATTAAAGACTATCTTTTAAAATACCAAATGTGCATTAAAATCCGTTCAGATTTCTTTCATATCTTCATATCATTGTGATTTATCTTGCAGCCAGCCAGGGCACTATATAGTTCAAGTGCAGAAATACGTTTATCACAGATCTCAATAAAATCAAAGTAGTTATCAAGAATATCTTTTGTCTAACAATAAGTGCAAAGATAAGTATGACTGTAATACTTTAATATATAGTTTAAGAGTAAAACACTTTAATCATTTCAGATATTAGTCTCACTTTAATGTCTGTTAAATAGTAGCTTGAATTTCTCAGTTTGTTCATTTTGTTTTCTCTTCATTCATGCCATCAAGGGATGATAATGAACTTTGGAGAAGATTATTTTTCCAAAACATGATATTAAGCTTTTTCTTTAAAACAATTGATCCTTTGGAGAGTGAGAAGAGAACCACCACACACCAAAATGGCAGTAGGAAACATCCACATTAGAATACTGAGTGTCTGTTAGATCTATAACAATGTACATTATAGCTTTACACAGGAAATCATTGCCTGAAGCCAAGACACCTGGTCCTTCTGTCCTGAATTAAATTTATGATGTGAGCTGTAAGTAAGCAACAAAAAAAGTATAGTATCATTTGTCTTTCCAAAAGTTGCATATTCTGTATATTGAATGCCTAAGATAGAAGAGAATATTGGAACATATCATATCTTCCTGGGTGTGTTAGCACAAGAATATTTTTCAATATGTTTTTGAACCTTAAGAAAGAGAGGGGAAGCGTTTAAATAATCAAAGTTAATAAAATGTGCATTAATAATATATAACAAAGATGTTCATTTACATGACAATATTATCAAGTCCTAGAAAAAGAGACATATAAGGTATCTACAGAACTAGAGATGTGACAATGTTTTCCTACTAGTTTCAGTTCTGAAAGACACGCACATTATGAAATGTACGCACCAATGTGATGAAGTCCTAGAAAAGGAGGCACATAAGGTATCTACAGAATGACTACAGATACAACAATGTGTTCCTAATAGATTCAGAAATACACATAATAGTTGATCAGCTAAGATCTACAGCCTGTGTGTCCATCTCTAAAGTTTGTGCTGGGAGAAACCATGGTTTCAAAACTTCCCATTTTGAACTTCTTTGAGTTATATAGTATTGTTGTATTTCATACGTAATGTTTACAATGAAATGATAAGTCACTTTTTCCATACTTTTTTTTACGTTTTCCATACTTTTTTTTTTACGTTTTCAGCTGCTCTCATAAAACTAGGTGATTCCTGTGTGTGTTTGAACATTCAGAATAAAACACTCCTATTCTTATGCATTCTGTAATTGATGAAGATATTCTTCTCAGTTTGTTACTTTAAGTGTTACCTAATATTGTGAAAAATATCTCAGGGAAAAATATAGACAACGTCTCTGTTAGAACTTACTCATATAGAATTCCCAGTAAACATTAGCAGAAAGACACTCTAGACACATGAGCACTAATCCCTCATCTTACTTGAAAGTACAGTCAGGGAAACCACTTCATGCCTGAACCATGTTCCATATATTATACTCCCTGGGGACCGAAGATATGGCTCAGTCTTGCAAAATACCTGTGTTTGTTTCCCAGTACCCAGGCAAGGTGGCTCAGAAATGCCTGTCTCTTGGTCTAGAGAGCACCATTACCTGTGGGTACTTTTCCACATGTGAACATACCTATACACAAACACAAATGTATGCACATACCTAAAAATAATTTTTAAAAACGTTTTTCACTTTTCCACTTCTCAATCAGAAATTATATTCTGTAAGTAGAACTTATAAAATTTGATTGAGGGAGAAATGCTAAGTATTCTTCTAAACTATCAAATTGTGGTCACTAAATGCAGAGAGAAAGACATACTCATCTCAGAGTTAATAAAATGAAAATAAAATCAAATCTAGCAAGGAAACAAAGCAACAAAAGTAGTTTTCAGGAGTAAAACTTGTCATGTGTTCATGTAGGTATGAAACCTAAGAAAGGGAATATTTGGCAAACCTCACCTTTTAAACATTAATTTTGAAATTGCTGGTAACTGCTTTGTCAGAGCTCCTAACAACCAATAATACACCTTAAAATCATAGCAGAAATAGGCCTATGACATGGAATTCTTAAGGTTTAGATGCCAAATGTCCCACAACATCATACGTGTTTAAGGCTTAATCCCACAGTCGAGCAATACTCAGAAGTAAGGCCAATGGCTGGTTTTTGGATCCTTAAAGTTCTGACCTCTTTAATAGGTTGATCCATTTAAAGATTCATAATTGAATGGGCTATTTGAGGCAATCAGACCTTTAAAGGGGCAATTGATCATCTAGTATGTTTCTCAAGTTTCCCTCTGTCTTTTCCTGTCCACCCTATTCACAATGATCTGAGTAGATTTGCTCTATCTCATACATCCTGCCTTGATGTTGAACCTCATCCCAGGCCCAGACAACAGACCCAAGTGACCATGGACTTAATTATGGAATCTATGAGTCACTGAAAGTCTTTCAGTATTTAAATAAGTTTTCTCAAGGGTTTTCTCACATCAACAGAAATCTGACTGAAGGAGTGTGGAATCCTTTATAAGGATTTGGGATGATTTATTTTCTAATCCCACTCTGGGGCTAGTCATGGATAAGTTTGGACATAAAAAGTCTCTAAGAGAGCAATTCCATCAGTCAAGTTAGATAAGAACTTCCCATCTACAGATCAGAATAAGGTTTTGGACACAGAAAAACAAAACAAGCCTGACTTATTTTTCTGGTTAGATCGAAACGGTGGGATATATGTCTTTATTTCTGATCTGAATGGAAACATCCGCTGGGAATGATTTCTTACCATTTTCCCCAAACATCATACATCAGTATTTTGTGGCAGACTTCTAAAGTGGTTGGATCAAAACGTTAAGTCCGTCAGGCATGCTTGGTTTTCTGCTGCATTAAGCTACTTAATAAGGTATTTGGATGGTTACAGTCAGCCAGAATCTGTCTGTATAGAGAACAGATACATATTATCAAAAGGGCAGTGTGTACTAGAGATTCTATTTTTATTTTTTTTGTAATAGAGTTCTCCATTTTTAAAAATATACCTAGTTTCTCAGACCCAAAAAAAGGAATATGAATTTTTATCTGGCGATGGATGGAGATAGAGACCCACATTGGAGCACTGGACTGAGCTCCCAAGGCCCATATGAAGAGCAGAAAGAGGGAGAACATTAGCAAGGAAGTCAGGACCGCTAGGGGTGTGTCCACCCATGGAGACTGTGGGACGGAACTAATGGAAGCTCACCAAGGCCAGCTGGACTGGAACTGAATGAGCATGTGATCAAACCGGACTCTATGAATGTGGCTGACAATGAGTGCCGACTGAGAAACCAATAACAATGACACCGGGTTTTGATTCTACTGCATGTATTGGCTTTTTGGGAGCCTAGTCAGTTTGGATGCTCACCTTCCTAGACCTGGATGGAGAGGGGAGGACCTTGGACTTACCACAGGGCAGGGTACCATGACTTCTCTTTGGACTGGAGAGCCAGGGGGAGGGGGAAGGGGGAAGGAAGTGGGAGGTTGGGAGGAGGTGGAAATTTTTAATAAATAAAAAATAAAAATTACATCAAAATGATTTTATCCATAAATGTGGAAATTTGACAATGTTCAAGCAAATTATCTGTAGAAAGAATGGTGCAGAAATTGTTTTGTTTTTTTTTGGAGGATATAATAATTACAATATTTCTCCTTCCCCTTTCTTCAATACATACCCCTGGATTCTCTCCTCAAATTCATGGGCTCTTTTTTCACTAACTGTAAAAACCGTAAAATCATTTTGTTGGTGGTGGGGTTTTTTGGTTGTTGTTTTTGTTTGTTTGTTTGTTTGTTTGTTTGTTTTTCTAAGACATGGTATCTCTGTGAAACAAGTCTTTCTGTCCTAAAACTTACTCTGTAGACCAGACTGGCCTTGAACTCACAGAGATCAATCCACCTGTGCCTTCCAATTGCTGGGTAAAGGCTTGCACCACCACTGCTGGGCCTGTAGTCCATATTATCTTACCAGAGCAAACAGTTTGGAGACAGGATGACCAGTTGGTATGCTGTTCCTTGTGAAATTATGGAGAAGATATAATGTATCTTTGTCAATGCTATGTGCTTGCAACTGTCATTGCTGGGGATGTTGTAATCATTTAGTATAATAATGTTAGTTCTTTGAAAAGGTCAGGAGAGACCACAGCATCCATCCCTACTTTCTATTGGGATGAATAAACATGTTTTACTTACTTTACAACTAAAATGAGATTAAAATTTGATGTTAGTAGTCATCCTGACCAATTCCTATCAAAACCACTATGGTACTTTATTAATTACATAAAAAAGGTTGAGATAAAATTTTCCACATGCAATTGAGACTTTCAGGCTAATCTTGTAGTTTTTATCATAACCTGATCATTGAAATAGAATGTTTTTCCTTTACTCTTTGAAACAGAGTTTAGTGTACCCCAGGCTAGTCTTGAAATTACTATATAGCTAAAAGTGACCCTAAACTTTTAAGTTATATTTTACTATTATTACTTTGCAGGAATAGGTGTTTCTCTTGTGTATTATGTCTGAGTATCACACTCGGGAAGCTAAAAGATAATGCCAGATACCCTGGGGCTGAAGTTATTGAAGGTTGCCAGTAACCAAGTGGATACAAGGAAGCAAATCTGAGTACTCAGTAGAGCAACCAGTCTTCTGGAACCATCTCTTTCCTTGAACTCCAGCTTCTAACTCTCATGCCTCAAATTCTCAAATGCTAGTGGACATGTGTTACCACACGTCTTTAGAGCCCAGGGCTTCGTGCCAGCCTCAGAAGCACTCTATGGACTCGGCTACAAAGCCAAAACAGAACTTTGTTTCTTAATCCTAAACTAAGCTAATACTTTCTGAAAGTTATGTAATATGTATCAACTCTATTGTTGGATTAATACGGGATATAAAAAGTTGATTTTATGAAAATACTTCATTCAAGTGTCTGAGAATTTATTTGTATGCTAAACCACTTAATTTGCCTGGAGCCAGAGCATGAAAAGTGTGATTTAAATTTTATACAAGTTGTTTTCAATTTCAAATATAAAAGTCTTATTATAAGATTACAATAAATTATGCATAATGAATTATGCTAGATAAAATTATTATTAAGTAATTTTAATGAAAATAGACTGTAACGGTAGTGTAGTACAGCTTTAAAACAGTGTTTTTATATACTGGTGCATGCTTCAGAATACACATTTTCCACGTGGTTATCGATTTGATTTTGTAAGATAGTGGCTTTTAGAGCAATTGTAGCATTTGTTATTTGATAGTGGTGTCCGATGTGGATGTAGTCCTCCACTGACTTTAAGATATGGAAGTCTACTAGAAAAGCCTTATGTTTATTATAATTCTGGTTAGACCCAAGCTTAGAATCTATTAAGATGAACAATTTTTTAAAAATCCCTCTCCATTGTTATTAATCATGTAATTATTGATTAGTAAAGAGTTTAATAAAATGTTTTTTATATTTTAATAAATAAAGGAAATATTTACTATAGACTAGATGCTAAATTTCTCAAAGAAATATTAAAATTAGAGACTAACAATGATCCACTAATGAGTAAATAAGTATAGTACGCTATTATATACATTGAAAACAATAAATATTGTGTCTTAAAATGTTCTTGTGTTTCATAAAAGTAAAAACAAATATTAAAAAGTGCTGTCTCTAGGTATAGTGGTGTTTGTTTTTGGAGATGGTCTCATTTTTATTTTATTTCTTGACCTGAGTATCGGAAAGAAAGAAAAAAATAGCATGGTTATTTTTCTTTGGAATTTAATTAATCTATATATTAATATGTGTAACTTTTTGAATGTGTACTTTACTTTTAAATAAAATAAAAATACACAAAAAAATACATAGGCAACATGTTTACCTCCTCTTCACTCTTCTCTAGACAACCTTTCTAGAGAACCTGCCAGTCATACATGATGGTTTGTGTACCTGATGTCTCACACTTTACAGTGTCATCTTAGTGTTGATCATATGGTTAGCACTACATTAGATGCCCTCACTTCCACAGCAAGCAATTGGTGTCTACCACAGCATTACTTGAGACACTTACAAGGCTCATGAATATTATCAACATGAACTACAAAATGAATTTTTTGGTATCATTTCATGTTCCTGAAGGAAAAGGTTTAGGACACATAACCTAACTGAATATCTTATTATAATGTTGTGTGTTCCACATTGCTATTATCGTTGTTCAAAGTAATAGCGGCTCAAATTAATTTTCTTTTCCACTGGCATAATGTGTCAATGTATTTAATTATTGAAAAATAAATTTGAAAGAACATTTAAAATAATGTTTAATATTTAATAAATAATAATTAATCAATATATTTAATATGAATAACATATAATCTATAAATATTCTTACACATCAATGTCAAATACAAGCAATTTTGGTAGTTTAAATCTGTATCAGTATTTAGAGCTTATGGTAAAGATCCAGCAATTGTAATGATGTAAATGAAGCATGATTTCACTCTACATTAATTATTAAAACAGTATTTTTATATAGAAAATCATGCACACACTAGTATACACACATGCCCACACAGATGCAAGGAAGTGGAGAAATTACCTCGTCTGAACTTTATACTTTATATGACTGTATATAGCTTTTATCTGATTTACTTTTTCATTACCGTCTCTCCTTTTAAATTCCTTTCTGAGCTCAAAATTTAGATACTGGTAAATATAACATGTCCTCGAAATTTCTCTGTAACACAATTATATGCTATCAATCAAATTAATTTTTAAAACATGTTCACATTTCAAAACTTTGAAAAACTTCTTTGAGGAGAATATGTCTTTAAGTCTGCATTGAGTGGTGCAGTCACATTCACCCCGTGCAGGAACACTGCCCTGCTAATCAAGTGTAAGAGAAAAGAGTACCCAGGAAGTCAGAGTGGGATTTCTGCTGCACCAAGCCAGAACTAAAACAGATTAATGCATTCAAACTAATGGTGGGGAAGACCCCAGTGACCAGCGTGGAAGTCGATGTACATGAAGGCGTTTAAGATTTCATTCCTTGTTAGTTTGATCTATCTACATTAAAAAGGATGTGCTAGAAAGCAGTTTAAAATAAAAAAAGGTCCATTTGTCTCCTTCTGGAGCAGAAAGTAATAGCTGCCCAATTTTATCTCTCTATATAAAAGAAAGAGAGTGAGGAAAAATTTGATCTATGACAGATCAGGCTCAGAGAATCTTAGAAATTTGTCTAAAATTGAATTGTTCCAGACTCATGCATATTGATTATACAGATGAGTACTTTACCATCCCCGAAAGCCCTGTCGGAATTTAGCTCTTGAGCAAGGTAACCACAGGAAAGAGTCACATAGCTGATCCGGTGGTAATGAGTCACTTTTTCCACAATGAAGTCATATTATGGTCAGAAATAGATCTTCCTTGAAGCATTAATTCCAGACACTAAGGGAGTGATTACATTTGTATAGATATCTTTCTGCCTTTTTTTTTTTATTAACACGTAGCTGAATCTATAAGACTAAGAGAAATGTCCTACTGTTGATCTGTTTCAAGGATCTGATCTGGAATATGTTCTCTCATTTACTGCCCAAGAAAAAACGCCACTATTTTATCTAAAAGCCTACAACCCTAAACTCTTTCTATCATTTCAAACTTTCTTTTCTGCTACTTTAACCTTAATCCTGCCTACAGATGGCATCTCACTCCATTCAATTGCAGAGACTTTTTCATGCATTTAAAATTTACCCTCTTGTCTTCATAACCCTCTTCGATATAACTTGGTTTGTAGTTAGCCTTTCAGTGATAAATGTTTATAAACCATCTTGCATTTTCCATAGTTACTAGAGATAGGAAATACTTCAATTTTCTGCATAAGAAGTTGTAAATGCATTTATACTTGAAATTAAGCTCTTTAATTGGTCAAAAACATATAATTGTGGATAATGATTTTTTAAAGCAAAATAATTCTACTCCTATGGTAATCATTCTTATATTAAAGGCTGTCTCTCTGGCTTCATTATTCATAATGAGGCCTGAATGTTCTACCACATGATAGTAATAATTTCTATGTATTTTCTTGTAATATTTTCTTGTTTTGGAGGCTATACATTTATTATTTTGGTGGATTTTAAGTGTGAAGTGTTAGCAAAGACCTTCTTAATTCCTTCCATTGAAAAAATTGTATCTTTGCTATCTATTGTGTGTATTTCACAGGGTTCCAATGAACACTGATGTGCTGCTAATGCTCCAGGAATTATGTGGTCTCTCTTGCTAATCTTTATGTTTATCATGGTTTGGACTATAATATACTTAGCAATGACTTCTCAAAGATGAAAATACTTTGTTTTATCTTTATTTAGAATGTTAACTCATTGCAGAAGGAAAATTAAATCATTTGGAAAACATTGTTTATAGTTGGTAAGCTTGATTTTTCTGAGAGGAATCCTTGTTATACAAATGTTATCAACTTCAAGCTTGCCTTGGATATTATACTAAACAATCCTTTACATGTTCTGCAAGCCAAAGTCTTATATAGTCTTGAGATCATTTGTACCATTTCATCATTTGGTTTATTTCTCTGATGAAAAAAAAATTGGCTTACATCAGAATTGTGTATTGTATTATTTTGATGGCAAATCCATGATCCCAGAAATATAGTTTAAAGTTATATTAAAATTTTCTCATATATGACATTTCATATAGACTTAAAAAACTTTTAATACTCTTAAAATTGAGATTCAATTTGATTTTCCAAATTAAATATTTAATACAGAATTTATAATAGATACAAATATAAAAATGAGCCTATCCAATATTTAAATATATAGACAAATGTTTTATTATTTATAAATGAATCTTTCTGTCAAATAATTAGTTAGGTATGGTTATTTTTCTGAGACATATGTTAGATGATAGTTGTTCAGGCTACTTATCTTTTGAACATTAACTGATTATACTGAACTTTATGAATCAAGTGATTGTCAAACAACCAGCTTTTATATTCAAACTGGAATGACAAGTGAAAATCCATCCCCAGTTCAAATGTGAATGTGGAGAAGCCTATAGATCTTATTACACTTTCTGAAACCTTACTGAATATCTTATGCTCTTTGACCATAAGACTGAATGAATGAAATTATAATCAGAGCCGACAATATATTCACTTTAATTATTTGTTCTCCTCAGTTCTCACTACATGTACCATTCTTCTCTCTGTTATTCATCCAAATTTAAATTAAGACTTAAAAAGTCAAATGTTCTAAGATAATATTAAATGGCAGAGAGATAACAAGTGTGAAAGAGTGTGCGTCATGAAAGTAGCAATTAGCATAGAACCCAGAACTCTAGTATTTGACATTTAAGCATCTCTCTCAAGACTTCATCATGAACAATTTATAGCCTTAACTACAAATGAAATGTCAGAGATAATTGGTCATGTACCTTTGATATTTTGTCTTAGGGTTGGTGAATCAATTTTATAATTTGTAACATTTAAAGCCAATATCAGGGACTAGAATTTCAGAACTAGCTTATTTTTTAAAAGAATATATAGTTTATCCCATTTCTTCAAATATAATAGTATAGTTACATTAACACAGTGATAGCATTTAACACCCCACAGAGAGAAAATAAGAATAGTAATAGTAATAATATAATAAATATCTTTTTATATTTTCTTTTAAGTGAAGTAAACTTAATATACTGTACTATAATTTTGAAGCTTGAAAAAAGCTACATAGTTTTAAGAACCTTATTTATATGTCTGTAATAGGAATTCCTCATTACAGTTTTTCCACAAACCTTAACATATGCAAATATCTTTCATTATGACTTATAAGTAAGACCAACAATCTTAGTTTAGAAAAGTAATACAAAAACAAGTAATATTCCAAAACATTATATAGAATTGGATTCACTTGTAAAATATGAAATGAATAAGTCTTTAATCAAGAAATTGCTATCTTGCTGTCAAGGTCACTTGGTGGTTAGAACACGTGCCATGGCAGCCTAAAAGGAGAAAATGCTGTTTGAAAAGTTATTCTCTGATCTCTGCAAGTGGACCACAGCACACACTCCTGCACTATATAAACAGATAATTTACATACGTAAAAATAGGAAATACAAAATTTTTAAGTTTATCTAATATTTAACTGTAAGGAATAAGTATAATGGAAGTGGATACACTTAAGAAGAATAAACTAAAACATATTTGATACACTTATATTTTCAAAACTATCCCAAGGTTTGAAAGTAAATACTCTTCATCTTGAATGAAAAATAAATTTCTAATTTTAAATGTACCTATGTTATCCACCTACATAGTAACATTGTACCACAAAGCAGGCTCAGTGAATCTTGCCTTTTGATTTAGTCTTGTGAGTTCTGCTCCTTCTTAATAGATGACATTCCATGCTTATAGACTGAGTAGTCTTTTGGGCTTAGAAAGAAAGAATCATTGAATCCTACTTGTCACTTAGTGTTACTGATCATACCCTGACTCCCTTTGCTACAAACAAAATGAGTTATATGATGATTAAAATTTAAACGTTTAATAACACAGAAAATATGTTTTCATGTATTTTCACGAATTTGTCTGGAAGGAAAGAGCTGTCTATCTTTATAGAAGAGTATACCTTTCTTTCACACCCAGCTTGGCCATCCTCTTTTCTCAATCACTCCGGGCTATACACACTGACACCCAAGTCTATCTTTCAGTTTTTCATATACATTACCTCTCTCCTTTCATGCTGTCATTTCCTCACTATTTATTTTAGCTTATTATACTGGTTGACACTGCATTTGCTGTGATAAAATACCATGGCCAGGAGCAACTTAGGGATAAATACGTTATTTTGATTTGCACATTTAGAGGGAGAGTCCTTGATGATGGGGGAGGTATGGCAACAGGTGACCTCAGCAGAAAACTGAGAGATAAGAACTTTATTTACAGGAATGGAGCAGGGAATGGCACTGAAAGTAGGATGCCATTACAAGCTCTCAAGTACTATCCCAGGGAGGTATGCTAACACTGGAAAGACCCACCTGCTAAATGGTCCATGGCAGCAGCAGGTAGGGGCCATGTGTCCAAACACCTGAATCTATGAGAGACACTTTTTATTCAAAACATCACACTTGTTTATATCTGAAGATATTTTAAAGCCTATATAGCTCGTGCCAGTTGAATAACATAATCAGTCATTTTTTTTAACTGTCGATAAAATAACATTTCCTTCTTTCTGAATGTCCTATCGAGGAGTTTGTCTTTTACATCTGCATTGAAGTACATCTGTGTTTGCAAAAGAAAAGCACCCATTCCCTTGCAGACTCTTTAAACTTTAGTCAAAGCTTGTCAGTGTACAAAGTCTGCCACAGAATGCAGGCAAAGCTCCAGAATCACAAGATTCTCAGCAGTTCCACTGGAGCCCATTTTCACTCCCTCCTATTGCTGCTTAACTATAAATTGATCAGTATGTTTTCCTCAAGAATTATTGTAGAGGTAACTTATTTGATGGAATGTGCAATCTTACTTCATGGGTTAAGGATATTATAAATAAGTTGGTGATATATGGTGTAAAGTTCTGAACACAATGACTGTTACACAGTGAAGAATTAATAATTACAGTTCTTTACACTAACAAACTTCCACTGACCTTGGAGACTAAGGTCAGCCACTTGAGAACAATATCAGGTCTTAATGTAAACCTTTGCCTCCCTGATATCCATAGACATATACAGGGATAAATCCTTCAGATTTTTTCTCTCATTTAATCCCCTTCTTCTCTTTCTAGACCACAACCACATATACATATAGTAATTTTTCTCTCACTGTATAAAAGTAGAATTGTCATTTGGGCAGTGGTGGCACATGCCTTTAATCACAGCATTGGGGAGGCAGAAACAGGCAGATATCTGTAAGTTCGAGACCAGCCTGGTCTACAAAGGCTAGTTCCAGGACAGGCTCCAAAGCTACAGAGAAGCCCTGTCTTACAACAAACAAATAAACAAAAAAAGTGAAATTGTCACATGTTTTGTAAGATAACATATAAAATATTCAACTAATGACTAGAAAGCTAACTCTAGGATATATGTTGAACCCTTTAGTGAGTTAGTGTGCTGTTAAACTTTCTAAGAATTGCTGTTACCCTGAAAGTTTTTACTTATTCTTTTCATGAATATGTTTTCTAGGTTGTGATGATTTGCTTCAGTGAGTTTATTTTTCATCATCAGATATTTCTTAGACTTTCTCAATTAGGTGACTTTTATACTATGAACATTTTAATATTTTCTTATATATATTTTCTTTAATATTTTTTCTGGGAGTAAAGATGAGTAATTTCCTGACCATTTATTCTTCCAGTACTCATTTTATTCAGATACTTATCATCATATACACTATTTCTTGATTCTTATCTTTCATATGTTATTGCATCTCTCATGTGTTTATGACGTCCAAACATTTCCTTATATAAATATATTAACTTTTCTTAGCTTCTGAAAGTTTCAGTGTTATGTTGTGAACTGGATCTACATTTCTGATATGCTTCTGTTTGTAGAGATGCAACCTCTTTTTTAATTCACTTAGTAAACAGATTATAACATCTCTGTCAGGTTTATTTGTAAATTACATTCATTTCTTTGTCACTTAGGCACTACCTAGGTTTGGGAAGAATTTTTTTTCCTTGCTGAAGATTAGAAGAGCTATTAATACGCACTTTGTTTTTTACTAATGTGCTGACAGGAATACATTTGACAATGTGTTTAGAAGTACAGTTTATCAGAAAGATGGCCCAATATCTTCACATCTGTCTCTTTTCCTTGAACTTCTCATATGCTCCTGATATAACATATCTATATTGAGGATTGATGATGGCAATACCTTTCAGCACATGGATACCAGAGACAGGAAAACAAGCTCATACAATAAAGTTCAGTAATCACCTGAGATTGCCACCATGTGCTTCTCAGTCATGTTGGTCTCTGTGATACTGAGACCCTGCCGAGAAAATCAGGTTCCTTCAAAATGAACATGCTTTAAGGACGATATAAGCTTTTCTTCTCATCTTCTAATAGCTGTTGTGTTGTCACCAAACTTCCAACTATTTCTCTTAGTTCAATTTAAATAAATATTTCTTATAAAGTTTTTTTATAAAACACTGGACATTTAAAACCTTGACATTTCTATAATTTGACATTTATAAACAAAAGATCAATTGGGTGTAATTACTCAGTGATTGTACATATATAATTTAAATTATCGTTAAATGAACAAATAAAAGGCTCAAAATATTAAAAGCCTGAGCACCTAAATTTCCACATTATATATTACATTTGCTATTTTATGAATCAGTAAAATTTTGCTCAGTAATAAAATGTCTGCAATGCCTCACGGTAATCATGAAATATGCTAATGCCAACTTATGACTAAATAAATTCATTTTCTCATACTCTTCAACATTACCTAATGACATATCAAAGAGATTCTCTAAGGTTCACTTTTTCTGACTTTTATTAATACAAAATACGATGAATTTTTACAAAAAGCAGCATTAATTAAATTAGATAATTTGTCAGAACATACAGTGAACCATGTAGGACATTGTAAGCCTTGAGTAAATATCTGCTAACTTGTCATTTTTACAAGGCAAATTACAAAAAAAAATACACACTTAACAAGACTTTGAAGTGAAATTTTAGGGTTAAAAATGTCTGTGTATAGCAATTTTTAGTAGCAAATTGTAAATTTTAGCCAAATATGAGAGAGAAAATGAACAGAGTTTATGAATCTTATAATTAAGGAATGCTGCACAGGCTGGTTTTGTTGTTGATATATTTGCAAAAGTTCCTTATGGATAACTGGTGTCTAGTAAGACGTAGTCACACAAGTCAAACAAGCAGTTTTAATGCTCGGAGATTAAGCAGCAAGAAAAAACAGGAGCAAATGACCCATGGTTAGTCGATGCCCCCCAAAACAGAAGCCATTGACTGGAAGAATGGAGTCTCTTCCATGTTTCCTATCTCACATCACAACCAAGAGGCACCTAATGCTCTCAGAGTGAGTGTGAATGTCCTGGGAGCCCTGGAGTTCACTGAGTTCAAGTACTGCAGGAAATGTCTCTCTAATGAACAGGGACACAACATCCTCTGCTCCCCACGATACCTCTTTTCTTCAAAATATGGTCTTCAGGACATTTTGCCTGAATTGTCACCCAAACATGGTTGAATCGGTGAGACCCTGTCCCCTAACATGGCACATCGAGCCTCACAAACGCTGTCCATCACACTAAGCCACCACAGTGTACTAGTCAATGTAGTCTCCTTCCTTGATTAAAAGAAGGAAATTTTTGCTTCCATCTTGTATTGTTCTGTTTTTTAAATAGTAAATCTGCAGCAACTAATTTACACATTGGAAATGAATGTGAAAAAATAATTATTTAGCCCTGGACAAATAAAACCAAACCAGAAACTTTAATTCAAAAATGATATAATGAATTTGGCCTTTAATGTGTGTTTTATTTATCTTTTGTACTTTATGAAAACTAGCACAAGTTTCATCTTGTTGTGCCTCTTGAACAAGATAGTCATAGAAATTCTACAACCACAAATAAATCCCTAGCATTCCAAAATTATAAACATGTATAAAACATTATGATGAAGATTAAAAATATGGGTATAAATATAAGCTATATTAATAGTTGCAAGATTAGAAACAATAGGACTTCCATGGAAATTTAATAGTTTAAGACAATAAATTGTGTGTAACAAGCCACATGTATTGGAAACTCACCAACTAATAAGTCAAATTTAAGATTTATGAAGAAATATAAAATGTGAAAAGTTTCTATTATTTAATACTGATGTTGGCAATGTTATTCTGTAACGTCGCTTGTACTATTTTCTTCTCTTCAAAAGTTACTGAAATTATAGACTGTGAAGAATGATATACTTAACAGATTATTACATATTTCTTAGAGCTAATTTCAAATATTTTCAAGAAAGCAGATGTGTTTGAACAATGAATAAGTTAATTTTTTGATTGAATTTTTCCACACTTAGATAAAAGTCATTGTTCTCCAATAAGTAGACACAACTTTAAATAATCAGTTTATAATCATTTTAAGAATGTAAACTTGTAATATGCTTATTCACAAATATCTATATCTTGACTTATAAATACCATAAAAACTACTGCAAATTTAAGAAATGTATAGTGCAAAAAGAGCAGAGAGAAATGCAGATGAATTTTATAAAAATGAGGAGAATAATAAGGAAGAAAGATAATATAAATAATAATCAAAATGGTAATGTGATGAATGAAAGAAATATGTTTCAGGACAAGCATCATTTTATTTCTTACCAACATGGCATTTACATCCTCTAATTACAAAACTAGGCCAAAGATTGTCATGGTTGTCTGAGTTTGTAGGTCTAGCCCTCTGCCCTACAGTTCAGGATGGAAGCCTGCTCTAGTCCTTCCGGGTACATAACCAGTCCCAGGTACCAAAGGATACATAAAGAAGGCAATATTTAAAATAAAATAAATTAAATTAAGTCCTGCAGTTGTAGAACCACTAGATTCTGAGAAAGTCGGGTCAAGATCATGATTGGGAGAACCACTCAGACAGGTGACCCAAGCTAGTGGGTGCTCATGGACTCTGGACTCACAGCTGGGGACCTGCATGGAAATGAACTTGGTCCTCTGAATGTGGGTGACAGTTATGTGGCTCGAATTATTAGGGGAGGAGGGGCACTGGTAATGGGACCAAGATTTATCCCGGTTCATGAACTGGCTTTTTGGAGCCCTTTCCCCATGGTGTGATACCTTGCTCACGCTTGACATACAGGGAAGGGCCTAGGTTCTGCCTCAGTTGGTATACCAGACTTTGTGACTCCCCAGGGGAGCCTTTAATGCCCCTGAGAAGTGGATGAGGGAGTGGTAAAAGGGAAGTAAGGGCAATTGGTGTTGGTATGTAAAATGAAAAAAAAAATTAAAGGAAAATGTAAAAAATAAAATAAAATACAGAAATTAGGATAGTAGAAAAATACATTTAATGAACAATTATCTTAAAGACTGGAACAAATTAAAACTCTCCTATTTTATATTAAATAAGAACAGTGTGTGTACATGTAGAAGTTTAATATAGATTCGGGGCTTTACCCAACGCCTTGCTGCTCATAGAGCTGTAGAACTGATCCAGCATTTCATTAAATGCTTCTGTCTCTAATGGTAAACTCCTAAGCCAATTCCAGCATCTCTTACAAGAGAAACAGCACCTAGCATTCCTTTTTGAAACCCCTGTGCACACTGGGGACCTAGAATAAAACACAATGGTAGTTTTTTTAAAAAAATATTATGCAGGCAATATCCCTGAACACAAATGTTTGCAAGCAGAAGTGTTTCAGGTTTTGAACTGTATTTCGGTTTCTGGAATATTTCCACGGACTACTCTTGAAAATACAAGTAATTTAATGAGCTATTTTTCTAGTAAAATTTAATCACATCATGAAAATTACCACATTGACCTAAAGTAGCTTCTTCTGATTTAATTGAAAACATTGTGAATCCAAATGCAGCTTTGAGTAAGGGCAATAAGTTTTATGTACACGGTAATAATTACATTATCAGCACATTAAATTTAGTAAGAAAAGCTTACATATATAAGGCAACTTATATCTAAGTTCAAAGTGAGATGATGCCACTTACTACATGCCACTTAGACGGTTTTCGTGGTGGGGTAGTGGGGATAGTTATGTAAAGGATATATGCACCTTTTCTTTGGCCAACAACACTTCAAATATAAGTGGAACCTATTAATTACATTTTATATGATAATTTCTTTAACATCCATATGCAAATTTGTCATCTTGGAGTCCTTCTTCAGACAGAATCTAGATGCTCTAGGTTGTCAGCAGTTTATTCCAGCTAACAAAATATTTTAAAAGTGTCTAAAATAATAGAGATTCTTGAAATTATTCCAAGCAGCCAGAAAATGTAAACAACCATTTGCAAAATAGTAAAATCATGTTGCATATATTTGCATTTTTGAATGAAGTAGTAACTGCAAACACATAAAAATAGAACAGCAAATGATAATCCAGATTTTGTATTATATGAATATTTAGCTATTTCACATAATAATTCAGGAGCCATCATCATTTGTAGTTGATTTATTCAATAGGGTAGTTTATATGATTTTAGTTTTAGGAATTGATTTTTTTTCTAAAAATATTCTAAAAGTAAATATTCTTTTATCTATTAGTCATTCAAATAATTGCAACATAGATTTACTTCTCACTTGTTTTTGATTATAAAGTTTTACATGCTGTAATTTGTTTATTATAATTTGAAATTATGTTATTAATTTATGTGAATTATAGTAATCAAGGCTGTCATTAGTGTCCAATACAAGGGGATAAGGTTGAGGTCACTTAGCAAGAGATTATTCTGTCCTGTCTAGGACAAATGTGCCCTTATGTCCTTTCACTGAAATAAGTTCTGCCTGGCAGTGTTGCAAGGAAAACGTTTGTGCTGCTACACTTAACAAAGCAGACAAAGTTTTTCAGACTTGCATCTCTTTTCTTTTTCTATACTTAAGATCCTTTTCATTTCTATAGGCCCAATGTGTATCAAAATCAAAACTGCTAGAAGTAACCAAATGTATGTGCTTCAAAATAAACTCAATTCCATTCTGTCTCTAAATTAAGAAATTTATTGTCATTTAAAATATCACTTTCCCAATTTAAAAAAAAAGTATTTCTTATATGCTCAAGATGACAACACCTATAGGTGAGTGGGAATATCCGGCACTGTCTACTCAAACTGAGGAGTTAATGCTTGCTTTAATGACACAGGCATTGAATTAGTGTTCTACCAGATGTTGACTAAAACATCACATCACTGATATATAAGGCATTAAGTTTTCAAAAGTAAAATGTAATAATCTCTGTCTGATTTTTAAGAAGGAAATTTGGGTATTAAAAATGGATAGTGTGCTAATTCTACCTACCCAAGGGCATGGGGATCTTTCCATTTGCTGGTGTCTTCCTCAATTTCTTTCTTCAAAGATTTAAAGTTCTTGTCATACAAATCTTCCACTTGTTTGGTTAGAGTTACTCTGAGATGGTTTATGTTATTTGTGGCTATTGGGAAAGATGACGTTTCTTTGATTTCCTTCTTAGTCCATTTATCATCTGTATAAAGGAGGGCTACTGACTTTTTTTTTTTTACTTAATCTTGTATTCTGCTACATTCCTGAAGGTGCTTATGAGTTATAGGAGTTCCTTGGTAGAATTTTTGGAATCACTTACGTAAACTATCGTATCACCAACAAATGGCAGTCTTATCAAAAGCAATCTACAGATACAATGTGATGCCCATCAAAATCCTAGCAAAATTTTTCCTAGACATAACCAGAGAATACTCAACTTCATATGGAAAAGCAAAACCACCAGGATTGCCATACAATCCTGTACAATAAAGGAACTTCTGAAGTCTTCACTATCCCGGATTTCAAATACTGCTATAGAGTTACAGTATTGAAACAACCCAGTACTGGCAAAAACACAGACAAGAGGATCAATGGAGCTTAACTGAAGACCTGGATATCAGTCCACATGCCTATGAACACCTGATTTTTGACAAAAAAAGCCAAAAATATAAAATGGAAATAGAAAATATATTCAACAAAAGGTGCTGGCCTAACTGGATATCAACACATAGAAGAATGACAGTAGGTCCATATCTATCACCATGCACAAAACTCGTTTAAATGTATCAAAGACATCGACATAAAACTAACCACACTGAACTTCATAAAAGAGAAAGTGGGAAGTACACTTGAACACATTGGCACAAGAGACCACTTCCTAAATATAACACCAGTAGCTCAGGCACTGAGAGAAACAATTGATAATTGAGATCTCCTGAAACTGAGAAGCTTCTGTAAAACAAAGGACACAGTCAACAAGACAAAATGGCAGCCAACAGAATGGGAAAAGATATTTACCAGCCACACACTGGACATAGAGCTGATCTCCAAAATATACAAAGAATTCAAGAAATTGGTTATCAAAAAAAGAAAAAATCAAATACAAAATGGGATACAGACCTAAACAGAGAACTCTCAAAAGAGGAATCCAAAATGGCTGAAAGACCCTTAAGGAAATGCTCAACATCTTTAGCCAACAGATAAATGCAAATCAAAATAACTCTGAGATTCCATATTACACCTATAAGAATGTCCAAGATCAAAAAACATTGTAGACAACTTATGCTGGATAAGGTGTGGGGTAAAGGGAACAGTCCTACATTGCTGGTGGAAGTGCAAACTGGTACAGCTTCTTTGGATGTCATTGTGGCCATTTCTCAGAAAATTAGGAAACAACCTACCTTAAGACCCAGCAATATCAATTTTTGGTCTATTCCCAAAGAATGCTCAATTGTACCACAGGGACATATGTTCCACTATGTTAATAGCAGCATTATTTTAATAGCCAGAACCTGGAAACAATCTAAATGCTCCTTGACCAAAGAAATGATAAAGAAAATGTGGTATATTTATACAAAGTAGTACTTCACAGCAGAAAAAAAATAATGACATCTTGAAATTTGCAGGCAAATTTGCAGAATACATCATATTGAATGATATAATGCAGACCCAGAGAGACAAATATAAGATGTAATCACTTATAAGTGACTTTTAGACATAAAACAAAGAAAAAGCAGCCTATAATTCACAACCTCAGGAACTAGACTAGAAAGATGACCTAAAGAGAGATATATGTGGTTCTCATATACATGGGAAATAGAAAAAAGCAAAATCTCCTGTGTAAATAGGGAGCATGCAAGTCATGGGAAAGGGTAAAAGGGGAGGGGAGAGAAAAGAAGGGGAGTGAAGAAATATATATATATATATATATATATATATATATATATATCAATGAAAACTATTGAATAAAAGAGAAATGTGGGCATATAAAAGTGAATATGGACTCATTAAATATTTTTTTCTTGAAAGTGTCTAAATTTTCTTTTACCTATTTAGTACTAATTAGGAAATTCCTAGTTACTTTCTAGTAATTTTCAAGATGCATCTTGTTATATATAATATATAACCTAATATATATTATATATGCCCCAGTTAAATTATTTTAGGACAATTTGACTTATAAACTCTATTGAATTCAATCCAAGATGCTTAGATTAATATAATATAATTTTTTAAAATTATTCTGAATTTGGTATTATATATAATCATTAAGTAATACTTAATCAGAAAAAAATAATGGGTGCTAGCAACTTCTCATTGTTTTCTTTACTTGTATTTTTAAGAAATATATTCTTAATTTGAATGTTGCAGATAATAAGATGTTTCTGCTACTTGGAGTTTTAAAATTGGCACAAAACTAAAAAAAAAGTCCCTTAACATTTTCCTGGATCTATAAGACAACACAACATTAATTTCATATGTTTATCTAACACATAGATTCCATACATGTTTTAATCATTATTTAAAGTACTTTTTCTAGTTTGTTCTTATAATAGATGTAATTTTATTTTTTATTTATTTTCTTGCATAAAATATACTCAGTGCTATTAAAAGTCTAAAAGAAATTAACAGTTACTTAAAAATAAAACTGCAGATTTAAAATGAACTCTTGTACTATCAATTACAGCAATAGCCTAATAACCTTCTTTAGATATTTAACTTTGCCCTATGAAGAAGTGCTATAGAATAAAAATGATGCTACACTTGATCTTTAAAAAAAGCACATATTATTTATTCTTCTCAATAATTCTACTGAAAACCTCTTTTCAGTTCATAAGACAAATTCTTACCATAATTTTTAAGCTGAATTATTGAATGTCAGTGTGAAATGACATAGTCCTAGTGGTCAAAATTTGAGTGATCCTGCCGCTCCGTTGTGAAACAGAGTCCTGCCATTCAGTTACACTCAAAATGTTGTGTTTTCCTTTGTGCCTTCATTTCTTCTTTACAGCAAGAAGAATGTTAGTAGTTTTGCAGAGGACTAACTACCAGAGCATTTAATAAAATGCAGAGGCTAGCACACACTACTAGTCCAATAGGAGTTTCCTTTTCTCACACTTTTATAAAAATTGGTTTGTTGTCTTTTTAGAATAACACCTGTAATAGGAACGAGGTGGTATCTTCTCAGGAGACTATGTGAAGAGAATTGGTGAGGTTTGCTCATCACTAATTTCAGCAAATGATGGTGTTTGTATCATGCAGAGATGGTATCACCAATCACCTCTACTACTTCTCACTCCTCGTACTCAGCTTTACCCCTTTTCCGTGTAAAAACCCTCTATAGACTACACAAAGTAACTGTTAGGTAGGCTATGATGACACATGTCTATAATGCCAGCATTCAGGTGGCCAAGGTAAGAGGATCAGGAGTCCAAAGCCGTGCTATATTGTGAAGAATAAATGAATAAAAATTATATACTCTGTAGTATATATAACACATGGAGGCATTTTCTAAAGAGAAATAAATATTTTTTTCAAAGAAACTCAATTTAACAACTGGGTAAAGGAGCAGAGGGGGTCAAGAAAACAAAGCACACAACCAAAAAGTGATTTTTAAGCAAACAATACCAAGGAATATAAGAACTTAAGTCAGGCTAGGAAAATAAATAAATCATAGACTATGCCTAAATTTCAGGATATTCTACACATAAATTTTAGCTCTGACAGGACCAATGAGTTTTTTACAATGTTATGCCAAACTGCTTCAGTCACTAAAGCAGGTTTTATATTCAGATCTCATTGACTGTTGTGAACACAGTATAGGTCGTCTACTGTGGAACACTATAAAAATGGACAATGTATTCTCAATCTGTAACCTGGGCTGTAAAGTAACTTTCCCTGAAAATGTCATACTGCCAGGGGCCTCTACATTTCATGTAGATTAATTTCTTCTGAAGATCAAATAACACTGTTTAAGTGCTGTGTGGTATATATTGTGTTAAAATTCTATATAAATCATGCAACACAGAGGAAGCACAGCACGCGGTGCAATAATTCTTCTTCCCGGGATGTAATTTCCCTGATAAAATTGCTATGTTTCTTTGTAGCAGTGGATTCGCTCAGGTAATCTGAACTAAGGGAGCATCAGGAAGCCCCCAGTTCTCCAGAGGCACAGGCTCACCTTATTAGGCAATGTGAGTGTGACAGTGTCTAGGATATTGCTCAATTAATTTTCTTTTCTGAGCATGTATTCTACACATTGGGGAGCATGATGTGCTCAAAGGTTTCTGTATACTATTACTGAAAATTGATTTATGACGGAGAGAATCAGGATCAAAAATCCCCCAAACAGCCTACTGAAAGAGTGGTTCTATTGTTTTTTCACGCTGAAAATTCAAGTAAGAGAATTCAAAGGCTTCTTCAGAAAACATCTGTCCATCACGAACGAGACTAGAAACTTAGTCAGCTAAAAATTCAATCTACTTCCTTTAGAAAAGATTAGAGCATCTCCGCACAGCTCCAGCCACCCCCATGACTGGTTGAAATATCGTATATTGCAAAGAGGTTTGAGGCAGATTAATGTGATCTCTTGCCACCAGATACTTGTACTAAATTCAATGAGAAGCAGGAAAGTCTCAGTATAACAAGAAATAAAATATGAAAAAGCCAAAATAGAGCGTATATGTTGTGTTTTGGAATGATATTACTCTAATTATATCTTTCCATTTTTTCCCAATTGTGCTTACTTATGACTCGTGAACTAGTAAGATAATATAAGTATCTCCTGACATAGTAGTTAAACACATCCATGCTGGTAATGTCTTATTTTCTTCCTTGTTGCATCGGATAACCTCCTGGGTTGAATTTGTGTTACATCCACAAATATCAGATTTTACTCACTATATTTTACAAAGATGCCATTTCTAATATATATGTATATATATATATGTATATGTATATATATAGCATGTTTGGTTTTTAGTTTGTGTATCAGTGAGGACATTAATTTTCAATTTTGAACATTAGAATCCTTATGATATATTTATTTTATTGTAACTTGGTGTCATAATTAGTCTATTATTTTAACAGTTATGAAAATACAGAGCTTATCTTCTCTAATTCTTGAAATGTTCTGTATCTAGAAATATAATATTTATGATAATTAATGAGTTCTTATACCCTTAAAGTATAGTACTCTTATTACACAAGATGTAAGATTTGAAAATGTGGTCCTATTTGGACTTGGACACAACACAAAGATAGAGTGTTTGCATTCCATATGGAAAACCCTGGTTTAATCCTCAGTATAGGAAATGCAGTGTTGTTTTTAATAACATACTTCATTGTATTAACATTACCTACAGGTATGCCTATTCACAACAGTGGTACCAACAGAGGCCAGAAGAGGGTATTGTATATTGGTATTGAAGTCACTGATGGCCTTAAGTCACCTTGTAGATACTGGGAATCATATATGGGACCCCTGATGAGAAGTCAGTTCTCATAACCATTAAGATTATCCAGTTCTAAGAAGTTATTTTTATAAAAATGATGATACTATATGTATCTAATTTTCTGAAGTGCACTTTGCTCATAAATACATGAAAAAAAATGTTTTATTCTGTTTTTAGCTTTTCAATTTTTAAAACCATAAAATATTGAAATTGTAACTCTTTTAAATTCTCAAAATTCAGAGTCCATTGATATTTTATAAACAAATGAAATGAATTGATAGAAGTAGACTAAAAAGTATTAGCTTGACTACCAAAGACAATAATTTCTTTACTGTAAATCAACTATTATTTCTTTCTAAATAGATTTAAACTTTAAACTTATTACAAAGCATATATTATCTATGTACTTCATAATTTGTGAATAATCAAAAGTTTAGGTTTATATAATATCAAACATATAGAGTGTTTTATTTATACATATTAATGATAACCAAAGATGTGTATAGGATCAGCACATATGACAGAGTCAGAAATATTAGGGCACAAATACTGACTTGTTCCATACTATACATAAATACATCACACAGTGAGTTCCTGGCCATTCTAAACTAATAACCAAACTGTGCCTCAAGAAAATACCAAGTAGAAACAAAAGATTTACAAACTTTGCTACTTATTTAGTATGAAAGTGATTGCAATAATTGCACAAGGTAATAAGAGTGATACCTTCATTGATTTACCTTTAAAACACATTTACCATGATATATTAATGCTAGTTAAAATAGTGAAATTGTATACTTTCATATAATCTAACCATATTAAAATTAAATGTTTCTTACAAACAATTATAAGAATTATAAGACCTCTCAATAATGTGAGTTGTCAAGGATACCACTTACCAGGATATGGATCATGGGGCTTATAAAGATAAGTAAAGAGTTCAAAAATGAGAATGAATATAACAAACAGAAGCAAAGGATAGTATTAGAAGGGAGTTCCAGTGAAAACTGAAATTTACCTGCATTTAATGTTCCATACACTTTTATACCCCAATAGAACATGGGGGAGAAGGCAAAAGACTGCTTTAACATGATACCAAGAACAATTAGAACAGTTACTTTCTTTAATACTTGCCATATCAAGTCATTAGATTTTGAGAAAAGCATTTTGTTCTTTAGGCAGTGAACCCACCCTAGACCAAGTATCCTGAAAGCAGACACTCCCTAGGTCAAACCTCCTAATTCAAAAAAGGAGTAGAAGTATGCCTAAATTCTCTGACTTTTGATCAGGATGGAGAAGATCTACCTGTCTGGGCAATCTAAATGTTCAAAATACCACATAACCACACCCTAGGTAAGATTATATCTACACTTGTTGTCAACAACTTTGAACAAGCTAAAGTTTTCAACCTTTAGATAAGGTGGAAATAAGTTCATATTTTTATACCTTCACAGCGAGTAATTGAGAGCCTATGATCTCAGCATGTAGGGGAAGAAGCCGGAAGATCGGGGATTCAAAGTCCTCAGTCATCTCACGCATTTAAGACTTGATGCTAGAGAAGAATTCATGATTAAGAAAGCATGTTGATCATCTGGAAGACCCATGTTCTGTTCCCAGCACTCATGTCGAGCAGCTTACAACTTCTAGAACCCAGCTTCAAAAGATATGATTCATTTCTGGCCTCTGTGGGTATCCAACAACATCTGCTATGCACTCACATAAACACACACACACACAATAAATAAATAAATAATTGAATCATTAATCATTAGTTTAAGTTCATCCTAAGGTACCTACAATCCTGTCACAAAACTAATTGATTAATAAACCAATAAAGGAAAATTATTATAAATTCTAAAGCCACATTTCCAATATGAGTAATTTTTGTTCTGCTTTATAGAATATGGTCTTGCATTCACTATTTTCAGTGTTGAATGTTAATCTATAGAAAGAGTTAATCATAATTTATTAGTCAGGAATTACATTAAACCATACATTTAACCACTAGAACATATATATGACCACATTATTTTAAAAATTATTGCTGTAGTTAAGATACACATACACATGCATGTATATATATATACATACGCACACACATATACATATATATATGTATAAGACATATACATATATAGCTAAAACATCTAACTATTGACCAGGCACGGTAGTGTATTCTTATAATTCCCGTACTTGTGAGACAGGGACTATAGGATTTGTAATTCATGTATCATCTGTTCTCAGCAACATAGTTCCAAACTTTCTTTAAAGTTTTAACCAAATTCTGTCTCTAAGAAGTGAAAAAAATAACACAAAGGACCGAAAATGTACCACAGTAACAGAGTATATGCCTTCTACATACAAGTCTTAGCTTTGATTCTCAAAGCTATGAATAATCTTTAGTTAATTATACAAAGCAAATCTATAAAAATCTATTAAAGAAACAACTCAACTCTAAAGATTTATTTATTCTTTAGCTATTTATTCCCTATTATCTCATTTGTTATTTATATTTTTATAATGAATTTTAACTGTGTTTTACAAAGTTTTTGGTGTATTTTCATGTTTTTTTCTATCCTATGCATAATTATAATGTGCAATTATGCATTTTCTCTCTTTCTCATAGTGTTTAAATCACAAACAATAGCATACTAAGTAGATCCTTCTGTGTCTGTTTATCCTCCTGAATATTCATTTCAGCACTTCCTAGTGTTGGCCTGGAGAAACACACACAGGCACAGAACACTGCTACCTTCCTTTGAGAACAAAATTGACAGCCTACCCAATTGTCTGCATTCAACAGAAATAATGGCTTGCATGGCCTAAAGAAGGGCCAGCCTCATTTTTATAGTTAATCCAGAGTGTCATCTTGATGGTAATTATATCACCTTAGAAACAAACAAGGCATGTCTGTGAAGGAGTTTCTAGACTCAGTTAACTGAAGTGAGACTATCCACAAAAATGAACGTGGATGGCACCATTCCCTGGGTTTGGATCTTGGATTTAAAATGAGAAATCTACCTGAACAACCACATTCATCATTCAGTTTGCTTACTGCAGATGAAACATACCAGCTTCTTCAGGTTTCTGCCACTGATATAGTGCCTCTGTGATGGTCTATACATTCAAGCTGCGTGTCAAAATGAGTTTTTCCCCCTTAAGTTGCTCTGATTGTGTACTTTGTTGCAACCATGAGAAAAACACTCAGTATAAATACGAACCACAATAATGTTCAAAGAAAAATGATTTGGGTAATTATGTAAGCCAGAGTGTCGGTTAATGTGAGACTAGGAATGCATATTTTATCATACTTGATATTTGCTTTAAATAAACCTCTCACATTGTAATATGGTGAGCATGTGTATTTTGTTATAAATCTAAAATATACCCAAATGTGGATGTAGCAGTTATCTATGTAACATCTGTAAATATTTACAAACAGCCTTTATCTGACTTCTCAGTTTTACACTGCGGTTTACAAACACAAGTGTACAGCGACATCTGTGTTACCATGGCTAGGTGCTTTATGACCTGTTGCCGTTACCCTAGTGTGGGCTTTGTCATGGTCAATCAAGAGATTTGATGGAAATAGCATTACCTGAATGTAAAACTTCACTCAATTGCAGAATTATGACATGTCACCAAATGATATTAGCAGTCGCCCTGTGAAGTTTAATAACATATGTGCTTGTTGTGTTTTTTCGGTAATAGTGTAAAAGGATTTTATAAGTTATACAATAGTATACAAAGGATTTTATAAGAAGCTATACTATAAAATATAAAGAGTTTGGAGGAATGTGATCAATCTGTTCTGAGACTACCCAGCAGGTCTACTTCCAGACTGAACAGTTGAACTTGCTAGCACAGTACAAATTACTGAGTCTGATACATACTGTTTCTTCTACACACTACTGATTTTGTTTTCTGACCATAAACATTTTGAGAATAAGTGTCTTTAGCTTTAAAGGATGCCGACAGTAGCAAAGGTCTTCTAGAGAATCTTAACAAACTGGGATAACATTGCTTCTGATTTTTGGCCCCCTTACGGCAACCAAGCACAGACTTTTAGTATACTTAACTCATATTTTGGTCCATAGGCCTTATTTTAACCCTCCACAAATTATAAACAAGTTTCCTCAATTAGGCCACTTCGAGACTTTTACTTCTTATCTTACACATAGTAGAGCAACACTGAGCTCATTGATTGCTCTAATCCTGCATGCTCTTTTAATTCCCTGCCACCCCTGACAACTTCTTATCTTCCAAAAAAATCATTTTCTATGTCTGATGTAGGTTTCCCTCTGAATGCTGTGAATGCCATTGGTTAATAAAGAAACTGGCTTGGCCTAATAGGGTAGTAGAGAGCTAGGCAGGGAAAACTAAACTGAATGCTAGGAGAAAAAAGGAAGAGTCAGGGAGAAGCCATTTAGCTGCTGCCAGATACAGACACAGTGAAACTTTGCCTGTAGGCCACAAGTCTTGTGGTAAAATATAAAATAATGGACACGAGTTAATTCTAGATTAAGAGCTAGTTAACAATATGCTTAAGTAATTGGCCAAGCAGTAATTAAATAATACAGTTTCTGTGTCGTTATTTTGGGAGTCTGGGCAGTCAGAAAATGAATAAGCAGCCTCCTTACTACATAAGTCTATGTGTTAATGGTTAATTTTATTGCCCACTGAGTTTATCTAAAACTTTCTCTTTGATTGATGCTTTATAACTACCTATTGAAGTAGCCAGTAGATCAGCAGAAACTGCTACGAATTTCAATCCCCCCAAGTCCTATGGGCATAGTCATACGGGAGTTCATGGTTTCCATGCTAATATCATAGTTAAAAGGGGTCATTTCTAAGCCCTTTTCCCTGTCCCCCACCTCATACCTTCTTTCCACTCCGTCTACATGATCATCCCTTAGCATGGAATTGGGTATAGATAAAAACGTGAGCATTTCAGCATCACTTAATCTTAATAACTTAATAATAAATCTTTGCCTTCACTGTTGCTCACTGCCAAGAGAAGCTTGTCTGATTAAAGCTGAGATAGAATTTGTCTAAGAATATTAACTAAGATATTGATATCATTATGTCACCTTAGTAAATCAGTTAAATGACTGTAGCAATTTTTCCTACAAGGTCTATGTTTTTTCCAGTCATGAGTTTTTGAGCATGTTTAAAGACAACAGGTAAAATTCCCTCATTCAGAATGGGCATCAACTTCAAAAAGAATGGTTGGTTACTCTAAACCCCAACACACAATTATTACACAAGTATGCTTTTCTTTGCTGTCAGGTTACTATTGTAGTACCTACGGTTCCCAGCTACAAAACACTAATGGACAGTGTCCCAGGAGAATACCTCAGTAATTTTTTTTTTTGATTTTTCGAGACAGGGTTTCTCCGTAGTTTTTGGTTCCTGCCCTGGATCTAGCTCTTGTAGACCAGGCTGGCCTCGAACTCACAGAGATCTGCCTGCCTTTGCCTCCCAAGTGCTGGGATCAATATTTTTAAACTGACAGTCTGATAAATATTTATATCATATAAATATCATATATATATATCATATATGTAACTTTAAAATAAGGAAGATGTAGGTCGTTGTGATCTATTTCATTCATCGACACAAACTATTTCAGTGGTAGTACATAGCTGAATATAATTTGTCAAGTGACTTGTAGAATTCAGCAATTTAAATAACCAAGATATAGACCTAAGTGTTTCAATGTGTTATTTGTAACTTTCAAAAGAGGGCAAACAGTTTAAGATAACAAATTTCCAACCATGGATTTATGGGAAAAATAAACCTCAATTATGAATTTAAAATACTATATATTTTCTTCTTAGTGTTGTACAGTAACTGTTTTAAATATTCATTAGCCCTTTATACGTTGTCTATGTTCAACTGGGTGATCATACACCCACACACATACTGTCATCACTAAATGTACTCTTGGATGTTAACTTAGCTTTGGTTGTTAATTTGACACAAATCTATAAATACCCAGAGAAGAGAGAATTCAACTACATATTATCTAGTTTTCCAAAACTTCATTAATAAAATAATATTTTATCTTATCAGTTATCTCCTTTTTTTTTCCACATAAATCACTAGTGATATTATTTGGGACTGGTAACTCTGTTGGGACAGGTCCAGGTGCTCCTGAAAACGTTATGTTACTGTCTGTTTTTTGTTTGTTTGCTTTGGTTTTAGTACAAATGTGAAGTTATAGTCATCTCTATACTGAGAAGAGCAAGGATTAGTTTTGGAGAAGAAAATTTTTACATAAAATGAACTATATCATGTTGTCAATTTATGGCACAAAGAATAGAACAAATAGAGTTGAATTATTCTGCATGTTAGAATATGACTGATATTTAAACATGGATATTAAATCAGAAAAAACTATTCAACTCTGTTCTTTATCTATGATTATGACTGTCAGTAACGTATTCTCAACATAAAGAAAGATCTTTATCAGACTCTTAGATTGGTTAATTAAAGCCTAAGTTCACTTATGGCTCATACTTGATGAAGTTAAAATTCTCTCACGTGACTACTAGTATACTTAGAGTTAATATTCAAAGGTAAGTTAAAGGCCAGGTGAATAGCTCTGCTACTTACAAACTTGTTGAACAAACATTTAGTATACTAATTGCAGACACTTAAAGACATTATTTTATTAATATAGTAGGAAGCAATGAGATTATAGCAATGGTAACAAGCAAAATATGTGTATATTTCTTGATCAAGATTGTTAATATCATCAAATATTTGCCTACTGAAAATCCAATAAGCTATCTTTAAGTTATAAATTTTTGTTGATATAATATATGATTGTAAAACTCTTAAAATTAGTCTATGTGGAAAGCTGATGCATCCTTAAAAATTTCATTTGAAGATAATTTCCTGAAGACTGTAATAATGAGAATCTCAAAGGAATGTATTTTATGTGATTTAAACTGTTAGGCTCTCAACAGGAATAAATCTAACATGATTAGTACAATACATCCCTGTATAACTCTGGTTCCCAGATTGTTCTGGGTCACTGTAGCCATGGATCACTGATGACGTTATCTATGTGAATTAAATGCTGGAAGCCTCATACGGAGTCATTTGGCCCATCTGTCACAAAATGTTTGGCCAAAATTAAGCAGGACTTAAGCTACTGTGAATTCTCAGTCAACAAAATTTCTCTGTGAATAGGTTCACAGTTCATTCAAAGGCCTGAAAAATAAGTAATCACATACCCCAAGCAGTATCTTCTAGAACCAATGAACCAAAGTCTTTCAGGACTTGATGGTCTATGAGACCAATTATGGACAAGACTAAGGTGGTGTACTGAACCTTAGTCTGAACATGGTTTCATGGTGCTTCTCATAAAACTGAAAAGAGCCAATGATCATTTTCTTACACTCAAATTATATAGCAAGAATATATCAGTTTACTGGCTTATATCCATGATGAGGTGTGAGGAATATTCTTAGGGTTGAGACCTAGCAAACGACATGAAACTGTCTCAGAAAAAAGAAACATAAATCCATAGTGAATCTCTAGCAAAATAGCAAATATTACTTCTTCTTGTATTTTAAATATGTATGTATATATATATGTATATATGTTGTATATGTACCCAATTTCTGCCCAATTAAAATATTTGACTGCACCAGATACCCAGAAATTATAATAATGGGATTAACTACAGATTATAAAATTCTAATATATGTGTTTATTGTTGACAATACATTGGTGTTTGAAAGGAGAATATCAGCCAGGAAAGGATCTAGTAGCTGTCCTAGAAAATACATTATTTTATTTTTCAACCAAAAAGATAATCACAAACACTTTCTTTTGCATGAAATATAGCATTAACCAACAGTCTCTTGTGTCATACATTCTTTTGTTTTATTAAAAATATAGATGGGAAAAATGTGTTCCTTTCAACAGATTTTTACTCTGGTTAAAGTATTAAAGATATTTTGTCCATTTCTGGAAATTTTAAAAATGATATTATGCTAATGAGTAGAAATTTATAGTCACCCTAAGATCTTTCATAAGAAATATGAATCAGAAATGATACACTTACAAAATCCCATGACAGCTCAGGGACTTGAAACAAAGGAGGAGTTTCCAAGATGCAGGGGTACAACATTTAGTTAGAAGAGCAATTTATATATCCTATTTTGATGTACCAAACTTGTAGACAAGCTTCATAGATATATTTAGATTTTCAAGCAGTATGAATAACATTTGAAATTCTGATAACACCTAAGCAAGTCCATGATCTTCCTGTGTGCTGGAAGATCCTGTTACTTCAGTAGATGCTGGAGTAAATGAATTTTCACAAACATGTCCAGGTTTCAAGCAGTTATTTCATAGACACAAAGTAAAATTAATGGAAGTTATTGGATAGATAAAGATGCTTGGTCAGGTGTCTGGCTAGAAGAAAGAGAAACTTCCAGTTGAAATAGACAGGATCTTAGCATAATTGTATACTTTCTTTTGATGTGTTTGTAATTCACAATGTTGCACTGGACCTTCACATAAAAGGAATTTCAGCCCTGGAGATTAAAAGTCTGTGCAAACATAAACTCCAGGGTGAAAGGTTGATAGCATATCTGCTAAATCATAAAGGTAGACAAAGATAACAATATTATATCTTTAACTGGATAGTATAGATTTTAAGATAGGGCATACAACATGCTGATCTTATGATCACTATATACAAACCACCAAATGATCTCCTGGCAACACTTATGTCTTAGCTATCTATTCTTTATCTCACACATAAAGCTACATATGTTTTTATGTGACAAGATGAAATAAGAAAAATTCATCCCTGGTTTATCTAATGACCTGTTCAATACACTTCTATTATCTTGTAAATGAAATTGCCACCATTGCAATTCTATTCAGAATGACAAGAGTAAAGAAAATTTTCTTATTAAATATAGCTGCAAAAAAATATCTGATTAAATAAATTTAATAAGAAAAGAGATTACCTGAAATCAACATTCACAGTGATTAATGGGTTATATTTAATGGGCTGTTTGGCTTATAAGGAACTCTAAAAATTTAAAAGATTGATAACAGAAAATAACTACTGCAATGGGCATAAATGTGCATATTAATATTTTGCATGAATGTTCAATAATTAATATTTCCAAAGAGGAATTCTCAATAACTATACCATTACATGGTGCACTGTGTAGTTACATATGCATTATAGCAGATAGTGTATCATTCAATATCTTTCTCAAAGCAGTGATCCCTGATAATAAACCTATGCACAAAATAGCTAGCAGAATTATTTAGTACTGTATCTAAGCTCCAGCTATGAACAGCAATAAACACACTATTGAGTTTCTAACAGAATACCATTCAACAGAAGGGAGAGTTATCAATGTATTTAATTGTTTATTATGTTACATAATATTCAATATTGAAAAATAGTAATAAGTTGCCCTAAGAATATGCACTAATTACTACAATTATTTTCCCAACAACCTTTCCCAGTGTCACTGCTTTGTACACAGATCTGGCTTTGTGCATTGATGGAGGAAGGTCATTGGTTAAATAAAAAGAAACTGCTTGGCCCTTATTCGTTAGAAGATAGGTGGGAGGAGTAAACAGAACAGAACGCTGGGAGGAAGAGGAAGTGAGCTCAGACTCCACAGCTCTCCTCTCGGGAGCAGACGCCTCAGAGAGACGCCATGCTCCCAGCTCCCAGGCAGACACGCGATGAAGCTCTGACCCAGGATGGACATAGGCTAGAATCTTCCCGGTAAGCGCACCTAGGAGCGCTACACAGATGATTAGAAATGGGCTAAATTAATATGTGAGAATTAGCCTAGAAGAGGCTAGATAGAAATGGGCCAAGCAGTGATTAAATTAATACAGTTTGTGTGTTGTTATTTCGGACATAAGCTAGCCAGGCAGCCGGGTGCTGGGGACGCAGCCCCGCCACCTTTATTACTACAGTGCATGGCCAGTATAATCTAGGAATAATTTTCTTTGAGGAGGGACTGTGGTTTATAATAAAAGAAATGACACTATGACTGTTAGTTATGTAGATACCTGATGTTACTATGTATTATATTAGAAACCATTAGTTAGAGAGAGCATTATATGAGCTAAAGGAAAATCAATTACATGAGAGTTGGAAAACAATATCTGAGAGATTGATACCCTTCATATGTGTCTTTCTTACACTATTGAAACAAGGGAAACATGTAAATGTATGTCAACTTATAATTCTTGCTACAAAGAAAAACTTCTTTCCATTTCTGCAATCAATTACCAAAAATCTTTAGTGTATAGAATCACCAAAAGAAGAATATAACTGGTTCAATATATTTGGAAGCTAAACATAATCCTTCACTCTCTGTGTATTTCCTTCTACTTGAAGAAATGTAGAGAGAATGAAATCTCTAATATGGCTGAGATGCTGGCCATGAATATGATGAGGAAGTATGTACCTGCAGCAACTGACTTATAATGGATTGCGTATGAAACCTGTATACAATAGACAGTCTCAGTTTCTTCATGATTTTCGGCTAGTTATTTGGATGACACTCCTCTAGCACCTTTGGAAATTGTACCAATGACTAAGACCAATTTCATTCAGGCTCTTGAATCTTCTTGTTTGTTTGGTTTTTGATTTCGGTTTTTTGAAATAGGGTTTCTCTGTAGCTTTGGAGCCTGTCCTGAAACTAGCTCTTGTAGACCAGGCTGGCCTTAAACTCAGAGATCTGCCAGTCTCTTCCTCCAAGCGCTGTGATTAAAGGCATGTGCCACTACTGCCCCGCATGCTCCTGATTCTTTACATAGCATGAGAATGTCTATGAAATGTTCTATTTATGTATTCATGTGCATAGAAAATAAATCTTGCTCAACACAACTCAAAACCTGCCTCAAATCAACAAAGCATAAAATACAAAATATGAGAAATTATTCTTACATCAAAATATTCTTCATTTTGCATTTAAGAAAAATACTTTAAAAGTTTTAATTCTTCCATAAATGGATATTTGTTCAACACTAAGTCTGTGCTTGCTTTCTTTGCATTATTCCATTGGACTTAAAATGTGTGTTTTCAGCATGGGAAGATTTTATCTAAAATAATTTTTGCATATATCTTCATATTGTGCCTTTTATTACTGCAAGAAGGACAACAGCACACTTTCTGACTTTCAACATCTCTGGACTTGAGAATATGTCTTCCGAAGAAATGATTTTTCTTTTCCAAAAACAATAAAATATTTTTAAGTAAATGTCTCAAATTAAGCTCCACAGACTAACCTGCCATATATATGGATGTCAATAGTCAATCATCAAGCCACATGGCTAGTGTTTTAGCTATTTGTGGAAAACACAGCATCTTGTTGGGTGACACTTAATTACCATCATGATTACTCAACGGGATATAACTGAAAATAGTCACCTGGGCTTGATTACTCTCTTCCCACCTTCTCTGTGGAAAGTACAGGGTTTGGAAGGAAGCGAGTCACTTAAAAATGTCAGACATTTTAAATATTTATTCCCAAATTCTTCCAAAAGGTTATATGTAAACTGGACTACCTTTGTAAATATTGATACCTGTCATATGTAAGCCATAGACTCATTATTTAATGAATTTAGCTATTATAAAATCACAGTATCTTTTCTCTTAGGGCACAGTGTTATTAAAATGATGCATAGGATTTTATTAGCTTTATGGATAAATTAAAAGAACTTTCATTGGTGTCTAACATAAATAAACATCAATAAATCCATGGAACTCCTTTAGTCTTAATATTTTCATAGAATCAGTGAAAATATTCATGAAAAGTCTATCCGGAAAACTCACATCAATTTCATCAATACCCAACAGCCCCATAAACAGAAAAAAACTCCAACAGCTTTAATCTTTAAAATTCTTAGCCCTATTTCTGATCTGCAAAGCATTTATTTTTACCCAAAACATATCTAAAAGTAAACCAATGCTTTTCCTCTGTAAAACTTATCTAAAATTTCCCTTTGTATGCTAGAATTAGAAGTTACAAAATAGAAAGCAAGAACAGAGCTTATCGCTTCACAAACTTTGTATTTGTGCTGCTGTGGATGGTTCTCGCTCTTCCCATACAGCAGCAATCTAGAATAGAAGGCCAGAGGAAAGAAGCAATTATGGACAAATTTATTCTTAACTCCCAAATTGAACTGAGCTGAGGCAGAAAATTTAGTTTCCCTTCTGAGAAGTGATGATTTCTATAGGCACTTCAGGAAGTGAGGAAGATTGGATGCAGGCAGTTTTCACTTTAGCTCTTTATTGACCTATTCAAAACTCAAAGAAACTTGAGGTCCTTCATGTATTATTTTTTAAACATGCTTTAAAAACAGCTCTAAGAGAAGATACCAATGTTTGCTATATGCTACACACACACACACACACACACACACATACATGTCCATTTATAAATATGAATTGGTCATATTCATTTAAATAATTCTTTTAGTATATTGTGCATAAATTAAGATCAAATTGAATTCGAAGAAGGAAATTTTTATTTTAGAATTTAATTTTATTGAAATAGTTTCTGTGCTTTTCATTCAATATATTCTGATCATGGTTCCTTTCCCCCTACTCCTCCTCAATCAAACCCATCTCTCACCAAAAGAAATCCACTTCTGGGGAGGAATATGTTTAAAAACCATGCACCAAATTCCAAATTTTGTTCCTTTATGAACACTGTGATTTTTGGCAGAGAAGTCATAATATCTTTTCACGTATAAATTTTCTTAGCAATTTAACCATGTATCTCATGCTACAATTTTACTTATACTCCAGATGCAGGATTCTGCATAAACATGTATGGTGTGTATCCTGAGGCTGAGGCACTGAACCATGGCTCTCAAGTATTCAATGTGATGAGTTTGTCTATGTATGAAACATTTTATAGATCACTGGACAATTCACTGTAAAATTTGGAAATATTTTGATGTGACGTGCGATTCAAAAGTAAAGCATTGTTAATTACTATTATTTGCTATGTTACTTGCAAAAAGAAATTTTTCCATTATAATACCATGAGTTGGTTGCATTGAGTACACAAACTCTTTCATCACAGAACCTGCTTGACTCTGAAATGTTTCCCATGAACATGTCAAAATAATACTTTGGAAAACAATGTGAATGAGAATTTGAAACAATACTCTATTGTTAAAGGAAAAAAATATTAGAGAATTTTTTTGAGATGGGATTTCTCTTTGTAGCTTTGGAGGCTGTCCTGGATCTCACTCTGTAGAGCAGGTGGGCCATTAACTCACTGAAATTGGCCTGCCTCTATCTTCCAAGTGTTGGAACTGAAGTTGCAAGCCACCACAAACCATAGTGAGAATTTTTTAAATGATAGGATGACAAACAAACGAGACTAATTTTTTTTTCAAAAATTATTTAAACTTTTCAAATTGCATTACTTAATTTCTGTGGTCCTTTATCCTAGGTAGTATCGTCCATCCCAAAAGTATTATCTATGTACCATATTTCTCTAATGAGAGATGGAATTGGAAGCTCTGCTTTGTGTTGGTCTCAGATTTAACTTTCCTATTGCATACTTTACTTTCCTCTGGGAATCAAAACTACACTATATTGGAAAGATTCATTGGTGTTTTGAAAAGTTACAATTTTAGGATATTAGTATTTCTAAGTATTAAATCAATATTAAATTCTAAATCTACAACCAACTTTTACTGTATGTTATTTTATGGAATATTAGCATCGAGCAAATGGAAATAATGGAGCTGGTTAGTAATATAAATGCATAAACTTATTTATTATTTAAATGTGAATATGTGTCACTTTGAGGATCTGCATATATGACTTTTTCTTTCTCAGCATGTGGTACTTTCCCCAGACTGATATTTGGCCATTTCTTACCTCTTTAACATCTCTTAACATAGTGCACTTATTATCAAGATGAATTGAATCTGTGCTTTTCAATGCTGGTAGTAGGTTTGAGGTAGGCACTGTGGACAAGTAAAGCTTTTTTAAATTAGTATTCATAGATCCTAGTATCTTTTTAATAGTCCTTCTTCCCTATAATATAAATGGATCACAACTCTATTTGTGTAGAATAAATCATGGGTACTTATTAGCATTCTTGTGGGGAAATTTAGTCTTCATGACCACTGCTTTTACTAATGATGCTACATTCAGTTTAGTTCGCTCCTCCTTTTATCCTATCAGGACAAGCCAGTTTCTTTATTAACAAATGTTATTCACAGCATACAGAGTGGAATCTTAATCATAAAAGTGAGTTAACAGATCACTTGAAAACTCTAAAATAAAAGGAAGCAATCTTACCCAGGAGAACTAGACGGCAGGAAATAATCAAATTAAGAGCTGAAATCAACAAAATAGAAACAAAGAAAACAATATAAAGAATCAATGATACAAAGACTTGGTTCTTCAATAAAATCAGCAAAGTGGACAAACTTTTACACAAACTAACCAAAAGGCAGGAGGAGAATATCAAAATTAACAAAATCAGAAATAAAAATGGGACATAACAACAGACACAGAGGAAATCTAGAGAATCAGTAGGTAATATTTTGAAAATCTGTACTCCACAAAATTTGAAAACTTAAAGGAAATGTACAACTTTCTAGATAAACATCACTTACCAAAATTAAATCAAGATAAGATGAGCAAATTAAATAGAACTAAAACTGCAAAAGAAAAAGAAACAGTCATCAAAAATCCCCCCCCCCCAAAAAAAAACCAAAAAAAGACCAGATGGTCTCAGCTTAGAATTATACAAAGAAGCACTAATACCAATACTCCTCAAATTGTTCCACACAATAGAAACAGAAGGAACACTGCCAAGCTCTCTTTATGAACCTACAATTTCCTTTATAGCCAAACCACATTAAAACATTACTAAAAAAGAGAAGTACAGACCAATCTCACTCATGAACATTGATGCAAAAAACTCAATGAAATACTGGCAAATCAAATCCTAGGACACATCAGAAAAGTTATCCACCATGATAAAGTCAGTGCCATCTTAGAAATGCAGGGATGGTTCAACCTATGAAAATCTGTCAGTGTAATCCACCATATAAAAAAACTGAAAAAATAAAAAAAATGATTATCTCATTAGATGATGAAAATCTTTCAACAAAATACAACATGTCTTCATGATAAAGGTCATAGAGAGAGCAGAGACACAAGGAATATACCTAAAGATAATAAAGGCAATATACAGCAAGACAACAGCCAACATCAAACTAAAAGGAGAGAAACTCAAAATGATCCCACTGAAATCAGGAACAAGACAAGGCTGTCCACTTTCTCTATATCTATTCTTGATATTCTACTAAGAGCAATGAGACAACAAAAGGAGATCAAGGGGATACAAATCAGAAAAGCAGTCAAACTCTCGCTATTTGCTGATTATAAGATAGTTTACATAAGCAAACACAAAAATTTTACCAAGGAGCATCTACAACTCAAAAACTTTCAGTAATGCAGCAGGATACAAGATTAACTCAAAAAAAAAAATCAGTAGCCCTCCTTGACACAAATGATAATTGGGCTGAAAAAGAAATCAAAGAAAGACCTTACACAATAGCCACAAGTGGCATAAAATATATCAGAGTAACTCTAATCAAACAATTGGAAGATCTATATGATGAGAACTTTAAATCTTGGAAGAAAGAAATTGAAGAAGACACCAAAAAATGGAAAGATCGTCCATGCTTTTGGGTAGGTAAAATTAATAGAGTAAAAATGTGTTTTTGTTTTTTCCAAAAGCAGTCTACAGATTTAATGCAATGTCCAGCAAAATTCTTCATGGACCTCAAAAAGAATAGTACTCAATTTCATATGGAAGAGCAAAAATACCAGGAAGCCAGAACAATCAGTAAAAAACTTCTGGAGGCATCACAATCCCTGACTTTAAACTCTACTACAGAGTTGGGATACTGAAAACAGCCTGGCATGGCATAAAAACAGACAGGAGGACCATAAGAACTGAATCAAAGAACCAGATACTAATCCACACACCTACAAATACCTGATATTTGATAAAGAAGCAAAAATATAAAATGGAAAAAGAGAGCATATTCAACAAATGAAGCTGGCATAACTGGATATCAACATGTAGAAGAATGAAAATAGACCCACATCTACCACCATGCACAAAATTCAATTCCAAATTGATTAAACCTCAACATAAAGCCAACCATACTGAACCTCGTCAAAGAAAAAATGGGAACTATGCATTGGCAAAGGAGACCACTTCCTAAATATAGCACCAATAGCAAAGACACTAAGAAAAAAAATAATAAATGGTCCTTCCGAAACTGAGAAGCTTCTGTAAAGTGTAGGAAATGGTCAATAAGAAAAAAATGGCAGTCAACAGAATAGGAAAAGATCTTCACAAACCCCACATCAGACAGAGATTTGGTCTCCAAAATATACAAAGAACTCAAGAAATTTGTCATCAAAAGAACAAATAATCCAGTAAATTAAAATAAATGGGGTACAGATCTAAGCAATGAACTCTTAACAGAAAAATCTAAAATGGCTGAAGGACCCTTAAGGAAATTTTCAGCATCCTTAGCCATCAGAAAAAAAAAAAAAGCAAATAGAAATAGCTCTGAGATTCCTTCTTATACCTGTAAGAATGGCCAGGATCAAAAACAGATGACAGCTCATGTTGGAGAAGCTGTGGGGTAAAGGAGCACTCCTGCATTGATGGTGGGAGTATAAACTGGTATGGCACGTTTGGATATCAATATGGTGATTTCTTAGAAAATTAGGAAACAACTTTCCTTGAGACCCAGGATTACCAATTTTGTGTATATACCCAAAGGTTGCTCATTTGTACCACAACTGTTATTCTTAAAATGCTGGGGTCCATGCCGGCTCACAGAACAGCAGTGAGCTCCGGCTCCCCAGCAGGCGGGCAGGTGCTGGGCACCGGCTCCGAAGTCCAGCACCCTAGTGGTAGCAGAGTTCCCATCAGGGGAGGGCCACGCAGCGGAATTCCCAGTACATGGTGGAATTCCCAACAGCGGTGGGTGCATGTAAGCAGACCCATAGACACAGAAAATAGCCATAAAACATTTATTGAGGGAGAGAGGGAGAGGGAGAGAGGGGTAGAGGGAGAGGGAGGAGAGGAGAGACAAAACCCGTGTGCACCCCAAAAGACCAAAAGAGAGAGAGAGCAGATGGCAGCAGAAGGTGAGAGAGGTAGTGGCAGTGGGCGTGGTTTGTCTCTTAAAAAGACAGGAAAGCACAAGGACATGTGCTCAACTATGTTCATAGCAGCATTGTTTTCACAGCCTGAACCTGGAAACAACGTAAATGTCCCTCAACCTAAGAATGGATAAGGAAAATGTGGTATACTTATACAGTGGAGTACTACACTACAGAAAAAAATGACATCTTGAGATTTGCAGGCACCTGAATGGATCTAGAAAACATTATATTGAGTGAGGTAATTCAGACTCAAAAAGACAAACATCATATTTACTAGCTTATAAGTTGCTTTTATACATAAACCAAAGAAAACCAGCCTACAAACCATAATCTCAGAAAACCTGGACAATAATGACGACGGTAAGAGAGACATCCATGAATCTAATCTACATGGGATGTAAAAAAAGACAAGATTTCCTGAGTAAATTGGGAGCATGAGGATCATAGATGATGCTAGAAGGGGAGGGGTGAGGAGTGAAGGTGAGCCTAGAAAAATGTATAGATCAATAAAATCAATTTAAAAAGTTAAAAAACAAGTTAGTATTTATGTAAAATGCTGCCTGCATTCATCTTTATTTTCTAAATTATATGTTACTATGCTTGCCTTGTCGACTTCAACCAAGATTAAGACATCAACGTCTTGTTAATTAGCCAATGAAGTCAATATTAAATGTGTTGGAATGTTACTATAATCCTCCAGGATTTTCTCATTAAAATATATATATTTCAGTGAATTTTTAAGTTTCAGTCAGTTGCCATTTCCTTCTACTTTTCCCCTATGCAATTTAAGTAGGAACAAATCATCATTCTTCAGAATAATAATCATAGACACTATGTGCATCAATTTAAATGTCAGGCTTTTCCACAACTCGTGTTGTCTATACACACATAAATTAGTAAGTGACTATTCACTAAGCATAAAAACTTTTGTAATTAATAGGTCTCACCAGGGTGCAATAACTCTTATATTAAGAAGCCCAGTCATATAATGTTACTTAAATGCATATTTTTCAGGGCTGATCATTTGATATTGGAATACCAATAGTGTGATATTTTCTTAGGAAGACTGTTTCTGTTTCTCTTTTGATTCCTCACTTGCACGTAGTCCTTTGTCTGGGTCTGAGATCTCTTGAACTTTCCTGATATGGGATTCTCCTCTGTATGCTGTGAATATGATTGGTTAATAAAGGAACGCTTTGGGCCTATAGGGGACAGAGCTAGGTGGGGAAACCTAAATGGGATGCTGGAAGAAAAGAGAGAAGCCGTGTAGCCTGCCCTGCTGGAGATAGACGCCAGAACTTTTGTCGGTAAGCCATAGCCACATGGTGATACCCAGATAATAGAAATGGGTTAAATTAATATATAAGAGTTAGCCAATAAAAAGCTAAGGCTAATGGGCCAAGCAGTGATCATTTCTGGAGTCTGAGCAGCCAGGAAACAAACAAGCTGCCCTATTACAACACTTTCTAACCCCTTTTGTATTAGCCTGTCTATTTCGGTTTTCTTGTTCATGCTATGTTGGGGAGACTCGTGAATAACTTCTCTATCATTTTTAAGAAATGCAAACTCACAGAACACTTTCCTCTGGCACTTATATATTTCCATTCCCTCTTCTACGATGACCCCTGTGCTTCCGGTGCAGCAGTGTGTTGGAGATATATCACTTGGGATTTGATCTACATTTTGATCAGTGGTGTTTTTTTCCTAATGGTCTCTTATAAGGCTATCTGAAAAAGTCATAAAAATATACTATTAACTACCTAACAAAATATTTATGTACAGGTACATCTCTCTATAAAAATACATGTAGTTTAAAAGGTAATATCCTATATAGATGGATGATGATATACTAAAGAGCCATAAATGCCTCCACAAAGCCCAACATCAGTAAAAGAAGCCCTCATCATAATTCCTTTTTCAGGAATTTTCAAATAATCCCAGTGTATTGCTATTGCCCTTTTTCAGAGGTGGAAGGTAAATCTACCTGGTTCAAAACACCATGCATTGCAGACACAGAACTCAAAGGCTCTCATTTGGATCTGATTTGAATGCCTCTTTCCTGAGGACTAGATATCAGGGTACCAGATGGTGTCAGACAAGCTCCCTAAGGAGGGAAGCAATCTATGACAATATTAATATTTACATATTATTTATTTATATATTATAATAAACATATTATAATAAATATTTACAATACAAATTTATATTATTTATATGACTACAAAAATATTATGACATACAAATCTGTCAGAAGTATTCTTTAAAATAATAAGTATCAGCAATTTACTTTGGATTCTCTGTCTCAACTTTGAGCTCACACTTCTGCCATACCATTTCTTAGTAAAAGTGGTAAGTACTCAGGAGTTAGATGTGCAAGATGAACATAAAATTAGAATTGAGTAATCTAAAGCTACTATTTTTTCCTCTTTAGAGTTTTAAAATAGTAATTTTCCATCCAAAAAATCAAAGAAAATCTACATTACATATGTTTTTAATCATCTCAATATGATTAAAATTGGAAATGTTTTTGACTTTATTAGTAAATAAGAAGTCTCTTTTGCAATGCATTTTTACAAACTTTTCATTCAAAATTAGTTAAAATCTTGTAATTTGAAATTAGTAAAATAGAACAGGATCAATAATACTCAAAAGCTAGTATTTTACTTTCCAAATGATATTGGTAATTTTCCTTAATTTTAGAGTCTTGAGTGTAAAAAGGACAAATTTTCAGCTTATAACTATCACTTACGACCTTTATCTTCAGTTAGTCATGAGCAATCTAAAAGCATGCACCACACTGCATGCAGTTCCAAAGGGGAGAAAGGACAATTTATGATTGCTTTGTGTTGATTTCTGTATTTTTTCTTCTTCTATTTTTTTGAAGGAACAGTTTATTTGAGCTCATGGTTCCAGGGTTCCAGAGGTATTGTCCACAATAGTAAAAAAACACGTGACAGCAGGTAGCCAGAGCAGGAAGCTGAGCCGATCACATTTTCAACTAAGCCTACAGAGGACATTTCTCATTTAAACCACTGCATTCTATTTCCTGGTCTCATAGTCACATCATAATGCAAAATGTTCTTAGTCCAACAGGAAAACTCTCCCTTTTCTAACTGAAAGAAAATAAGCATTAGATGGAAGAGTTAGTTTTCATTTTGGTTTAGGTTATTGCCCTGTCTTGATTTTGATCTCTGTGACTTCCCCAAACTTCATGTCTTGCCCAACTATTCAGTAGTTAAGGAAATTGTATGCTTTCTCAATGAGAACTCAAGAACAATGGCAATGGGTTTTTGATGCTACTGCACGTACTGGCTTTGAGGGAGCCTAATGCAGTTTGGATGCTCACTTTACTAAACCTGGATGGAGGTGGGTGGTCCTTGGACTTCCCACAGGTCAGGAAACCCTGATTGCTCTTCGAGCTGATGAGGGAGAGGGATTTGATTGGGGGAGGGGGAGGGAAATGGGAGGCGGTGGCGGGGAGGAGGCAGAAATCCTTAATAAAGAAATAAATTTAAAAATATATATATATCACTAAATGAAAGCAACCTGTGTATAACAATCTTAACCTCTCTTCTATATCATCTCAGAAATAAGAAACATTTGCTATGTTGATTATTTTTATTTGACCCAAGAAAAGCATTTTGGAGTTAAAATAAATTACATTTGTTTTAAAGAAGGACCTAGAGGGTATGAAGAAACAAAGAGAACAAGAAAGAGGGGGAAAGGTGGAAGATAAGAGAGTTAGTTGCATGATACTTTGTAGTTGTTGTTTTCCATGAAAAAGGGGGACTTCATTTATATTCTCCTTACATTCTGCAATAATAAGTCCTTTTCAATGAAATTTTCAATGTTCTTTATATTCATAAAATTTTTAGAGCCACTTCTAAGCTTCATAGTTTTTGGCATTTCGGGGGAAGAAATGGTCATACCCTTGGACAAAAGGACAGGCAGTTGCAATATTTGCATTTTACAGAGAGAACCAAATGAAGCAGAAGGCTGAAATTAACTTCCTGAGAAATTGAGTCTTTGTCTTCAAATGATGCCAGTTATCCCCAATGTGGCTTTCTATGCCTGATAAGTGCATAAAACACTTTCAAAGAGTTGAAATAGTTTACATCTCAATCAATATAAGCCAATTCTTGTAGCTGTTTTGATTGTATATGGTTGTCATACTTATATTTACTAAACATTTCTATGTTTTAGAAACTTTCAACTTCTTAAAGAGAACAATCATCAGAATCAGACTCATATCAAAATTGGTTGCAAAGCATGAGTCAGATAAGTAAAAACAATTATCAAAGCTGAAAACAATTTAAGGTATTTCTTTAGTACTTGCAAAGCTTTTTATCTTTTTCTTTTCCCATTTGAATTTTTCCGTAATTCCTTAAAATGCTCAAGTAGGAATTTTCTTCTCATCTATAGAAAATATATTTTGGATTTAATCACCAAGACAATTGGTATACAAGTCTTTATTATAACATTGTATGCTAAAGGAATTGCTAACACAAATAATTAGGCAATGTTGTGTTGCTGAAAGAATACAGCACTAATATCTACATTTAATAGTATTTTGAAGAAAAAATGCTGTTTTTTTTTTGAAGATCTATTCAATATCTCTTAAACACTTCTAAGAAAGTGGAGTATTTACTTTTTTCCCTCAAGATTGATTTTCTCAAACTTCTCTCAATTATCTAATCCTATAAAAACAACATTCTTACTTTACATTCAGAATAATAGATAAGTTTGGAGGTTTTGGATTCCTCTAGCTGAACTACCCTTCTCCTTATCATGGCTGAATACACTGATTGATAGTTCGATAATTTTTGTTAGCACTAGTTTTATGTTCTAGATCACTGTTAAATTATAATAAACCAAAATACAGTTTGAGGAGAGAAAATTCAGAAACAGATGAAGTCAACATTAAAGAGAGAGCAGAAAAGCACAGGACTAAAGACATCTCATGAACTTTTCTACAAAGCCGCAATGAATAATTTTCCAAGGGGAAAATTCTTTAGATTGGGAACATTTAAATATTATCTTCATAGCAATATGTTCCCCAAGACCACAGCTTTGCCAAACTTCAGGAACTGTTTCAGGCATAATTTTCAGTTTTGACTTTAAAGCCACTTTTTTTTGTGTAAATAAACACACTTTGTAGAATTTATCTCACATTTATATTTGACCTCTGACCTTGTATCATTCTTTTTTATTCCCCTTCCTTTTCTGAAAGTTAAGAATTAAATCCATTATTCCAGTAAGGTCAAAATAAGGTTAGCTTCTACGCCTAGGAGATTTTAAAAGGGGCTGTAGTATTATAAAACAGTCGCCAGAGTCTAGGTAAGTAGAGCCATATTAATATGGAAGGACAGTGTGCTTGGAGTTAAAGACTGAGAAAAAGAAGGGTATTTCTGTACACAGATGTGCTTTTAATTATACAGCATTAACCTTTTTACTATTAAGTTTATTGGACTGAGCCTCCCTAATATAGCCCTGTTTTCTTTATTCTTTAAAACAAAAATTCCCACTTTGCTTATTTTTCCAGATGAGCTTTAAGGTTAAGTAGTAAAGCATGGAGAAAAAAAGCTAGTTATTTTTATAAAATGTATGTCACATAGATATTGTCACTTACACAACATTGTTATCTCTTCTGAGCTGGGTATGTTTCTCATGAAACAGAACATAGTATTCTATTTGTTTAGTATATTTGGAAATATTTGGACAGTAACAAAACAGTCTTTGTTCAGAATTTGCAAATTCCTTACAAGGCCTGGTTATTTAATATTTTATTACTTTTAAAGGTGAATTTTCTCCATTAATGTTAATGTCGGTGTATTTTCTAACCACTACCTCAATATATAGGAACTAAATTGCATAACTTGTCATCAAATATTTAACAAAACGAGGGTTCCCTTTCTTTATCTTGTTTTATTTCTTGAGATATTTTCAGATGTCTTTACACGCTCCATACAGCCCATTTTAGCCACAAATTGCTGATTCTTCAAACATGTGCTGCTCAGTGCTATTGCTACAGACAAATGCTGCAAATACTAAATACGTTTCTTTTAACGCCATTTTCTTTCTTCTTTTCCATGCAAATTTTATCGTCTTTTAAATGGACACAATTTTGTTCTACTTTTCAAAATCTCATGTGAAGTCAGGATTAGTAGCAAGTCTGTCATCCACAGACCATGTTTGGAAGACAGTAAACTAAAGGCTATTAAGACTAGGTGGGGTTGTATGCTACACAGTGAGACTCTGTCTTTAAAGCCAAAGCAAACTAAACACCTACAAAAATACAAATATGGTGCACATCTTTTCTCTTGCCTAGTGTGATACAGTCATTTGAAGTTTCCCTTGTTTTCCATATGTTTCCTTGACTATGGTAGAGAAATAGGGATGGGCTTCTTGTTACCTGCATAATGTTAATTGTGAACAGAAGCAGTTTTTAAATAAAGAGTGGTGATGGATTTTCTAAGAAGAGTAGATCTGATTATCATTCATTCGCAAAACAATGTATATCCAAGTGAAATCAAATGCATCACACTAGATCACCCAAAGGTATGCCTCTGTCATATACTCCTGGGCTATAGTTTTATAAAATGGATGTTTTATCTTTAATGCCATTTATTTTCCAATTATTCATGAAACAGTACCAGATAACGCTCTTATCTTGCTAGAAATATAAGCAAAACCTTAGACTCAATAGCTAATAAATTTAATGTAGCTTTAAATACTTGGTTTCTGAGAAAATTGTCTTTAAATATTACTGGGGATGCCTCATTAAATATTATTATAGCTCTTGCATTGATATATACCCAAAACAAATCGTTTCACAGAATTGTATAATATTCATTTTATTGTTATTTAATTCAGAACATATATTGAATTATACCAATCACTTTACAGAATCTGCAGCACTAATCATAAGTTTTATTATACTAGGACAATGAATATAGTAAACTATAGTAAATATTTACTGATATTAATACACCTTGCATTTTTGAAGTGAATTTTACTTGGTATGATTTCTTAATTTTAAATATGTTCTGAACATAAAACATTCTGTTTGCTAATATTTTATTTGAAATTTCTGCATTGGCATTCATACATGAAACTGGCCTCAATTTTTGATATTGTCTTTTGAAAGTTTTGCTTTCTCTGGAGACAAAAACTCCTTAAGATAAAGAAAAAAAATACCTTTATAGAATATAATGAAATTACAAGTAAAGATGGTTAAACTGTGGCTGAAAAGGTCATGAGAGACTGAACTATGTTTAGTATAAATACCCAATGTTAGAAAATGTCATTCAGAAATTTTCATTTAAAAAGGAATATCAAACACCTCGAATTTTAGAACAGTGTTGTTTTTAAAAGTGACTTTTTTGTGTTCACTATAGTGCCAAAGGTATTAAGCTGTTAAGTAATTGTTATCATTAAAGATAACTTGAGTTGCAAACAGAGGAATCTATGTTTCTAAAACATATTTTATTAAACTTAATATTGAAATGAAATATCACCATAGCCTATACTCAGGTTTTATAAAAGCCAAACTTCTACTCCCTTTTCAAAAAATAAAATAAATAAATACCACTACAGCTATACTTGAAAGTATTTTGCTATGCCCCACCCAATTTCAATTGTCCCTTGCTCTAGTTATACAATAGTCTGGATGTAGAAAGTCATCAATTTATTATTTTCAATCCCTCATATCTTCCCCTGTATCTTTTTGAAGTTGGGAGCCTCAGAAAAAGACTTACTATATTTTTCTCTTTCTAAGGTGTTCTTTGGCTTCCACCTACAATGAAGGTCCTGACTCTCTTTTTAAAGCTGTTTTTCCGCCGGGCCGTGGTGGCGCACGCCTTTAATCCCAGCACTCAGGAGGCAGAGGCAGGCGGATCTCTGTGAGTTTGAGACCAGCCTGGTCTACAAGAGCTAGTTCCAGGACAGGCTCCAAAACCACAGAGAAACCCTGTCTCGAAAAACAAAACAAATAATAACAATAAAATAAAATAAAAATAAAATAAGATGTTTTTCCTGCACTATATTTTTTATCACGGAGAATCTCTGGTTAGGGTTTGTTTAGGCTATGCTACTGCAAGACTGTGGAGCCATTTAAAAACTGTCGATTTTATTGTGCCTTCTTTATATTATATGGTCTGTATCATGCACCTCTCCACTGCAGCCGTATATGGTCACATTTTAGTCTCCTGAATTATTATTAATTATGTTACTATTACACTCCTATTTTTTTTTTTTTGGTTTTTCGAGACAGGGTTTCTCTGCAGGTTTGGAGCCTGTCCTGGAACTAGCTCTGTAGACCAGGCTGGTCTCGAACTCACAGAGATCCGCCTGCCTCTGCCTCCCGAGTGCTGGGATTAAAGGCATAGGCCACCACTGCCCGGCTTACACAATTTTTGAACATTGTTTCGATCATAATCTTAGTGATACTATCATTGCAGTATTTTTGGATTTCCTTTACATACTTTTCTTTGTCCAACTTACTTATTAATTCTCATTTAATTATTCATATATATACATACATACATATATATATATATATATATAATACACATGACTTAATTTCAAGTCATATCTTTGTTTATCACTATACCTTTGAACATGGTTTAAAATGCTTCTATCTGTTAGTATCCAAATTAAAAAACCTTATGTTAATTCTTTGTTTCATCATCATATATGTTCTATTGTATCTCCATGCTCCATTCATTTTGCATAATTCATTCCTATTACTCCTTTGCATTCAAAATAGATGAGCTGGCTGGTCTTACCACTTTTAGGATTAGATTAGAATCACTTCACCTTGGCAAACACCAGCTCTCTACTTTCTGTACAGATCTCTGGTTCTGCTTTATATTGCTTCGGATGAAGCCAGAAGGAAACTCTGTTCAAGTTCATAAATGTTTACTTTCTTTGGGCTCCCAGTGTTACCTAGCAATGCCATTTCATCTTCTTATTTCCCTCACATTCTCACTTTATTCTCTGACCTCTTCACACTTTCTCTTTACAGGAACACTTGACACCCAGAAGTCTCGGCTGATAACTTAGTTTCTGATATTCCTGAGAAAAGAAATAGAATTTTAAAATAAAAAGAAACTTCTCGTACATACAGACCCACCCACTTTTTTCTATGGTATTACTATCCTACTGCCCTCCCCTTGCTACACTGGAAGGAATGACTTAAACTTTCCTAGACAGGGCAGGTGCTGCCTTTCTCTTCACATGAGAAATAAATCAGGTTCGTTGAAATATCATATACCCACTTTGCTGCATAGGTATATGTGTATTCTCATCTCTTCTTTTTTTATTAATTTATTTATTTATTAAAGATTTATGTTTCTTCCCACCACCACTTCCAATTTCCCTCCCCCTACCCCAATCAATTCCCCCTCCATTGTCAGCCCAAAGAGCAATCAGGGTTCCCTGCCCTGTGGGAAGTCCAAGGACCACTCACCTCCGTCCAGGTCTAGTAAGGTAAGCATCCAAACTGCCTAGGCTCCCACAAAGCCAGTACATGCAGTAGGATCAAAAACCCACTGCCATTGTTCTTGAGTTCTCAGTAGTCCTCATTGTCTGCTATGTTCAGCGAGTTCGGTTTTATCCCAGGCTTTTTCAGCCCCAGGCCAGCTGGCCTTGGTGAGTTCCCGATAGAACATCCCCATGTTCTCAGTATGTGGGTGCACCCCTCGTGGTCCTGAGTTTCTTGCTCGTGCTCTCTCTCCTTCTGCTCCTGATTTGGATCTTGAGATTTCAGTCCGGTGCTCCAATATGTGTCTCTGTCTCTGTCTCCTTTCATTGCCTGATGAAGGTTAATATCCAGGAGGATGCCTATATGTTTGTCTTTGGATTCACCTTCTTATTTAGCTTTCTCTAAGAACATGAATTATATACTCAATGTCCTTTATTTATGGCTAGAAACCAAATATGAGTGAGTACATCCCATGTTCCTCTTTTTAGGTCTGGCTTACCTCACTCAGGATAGTGTTTTCTATTTCCATCCATTTGTATGCAAAATTCAAGAAGTCCTTGTTTTTTACTGCTGAGTATATTCCATACTTTCTTCACCCATTCTTCCGTTGAAGGGCATCTAGGTTGTTTCCAGGTTCTGGCTATCACAAACAATGCTGCTATGAACATAGTAGAACATATACTTTTGTTGTATGATAAGGCCTGTCTTGGGTCTATTCCCAAGAGTGGTATTGCTGGGTCCAGGGGTAGGTTGATCCCGAATTTCCTGAGAAACCGCCATACTGCTTTCCAAAGTGGTTGCACAAGTTTGCATTCCCACCAGCAATGGATGAGTGTACCTCTTTCTCCACAACCTCTCCAGCAAACGCTATCATTGGTGTTTTTGATTTTAGCCATTCTGACAGGTGTAAGATGGTATCTTAAAGTTGTCTTGATTTGTATTTCCCTGATCGCTAAAGAAGTTGAGCATGACCTTAAGTGTCTTTTGGCCATTTGAACTTCTTCTGTTGAGAATTCTCTGTTCAGCTCAGTGCCCCATTTTATAATTGGGTTGATTAGTCTTTTACAGTCTAGTTTCTTGAGTTCTTTATATATTTTGGAAATCAGACCTTTGTCAGTTGCGGGGTTGGTGAAGATCTTCTTTCAGTAAGTGGGTTGCCTTTTTGTCTTATGAGAGAGATTTTTAAATGATTGACAGAGAAACAGTGGTGTCAAACACACTGTTACACCCTTGAGGATAACCACAGAAAGCAGGAAGATAACGATCAGAATTGACGGGCTCTAGGAAAGAAAAAATGAGATTACAAAGCAGTTTCTTTTATCTAAAGTCATTTTTCTCATCTCTTCTTGATGAATTTTATTTTAAAAATACAGTGGAGTATCTCTGTTACTTTTTCAGAGAGTGTGCTATTCAATACATTTTCTAAACACTCCTTATTCTATCTTCAACTCTTTACCTCTTTAATGTATTCAAAAGAAGCTTTGATTCCAACTACAAAGCAAAAATGATTTTATTATTGAAAACCATTTTCTAATCCAATTTTATTTGACCTATCAGGAATTGTTAACCACAGTCATATAACCAGTGCTTATGATTTAAGTGTTACTGTCCCACATAAATACTTGATTGCAAACCATTTTGATTATATCCATCCCTCCTTCTCTACTCACTGTTGTCTTAGTCTGTAATTTCTGTATGTATATAGGACACAGACACACACACATAGAGCCCACAAAGCCCAATTGTTCGATTAGTTTCCTCCATACGTATATGTGAATAAGGCTAACCATTTGGTCATGGTCAACTTTCCCTGGGACTCATCCCTGAAGCAATCTCTCTCTCTCTCTCTCTCTCTGTCTCTCTCTCTCTGTCTCTCTCTGTCTCTGTCTCTCTCTCTCCCTCTCTCTCTCTCTCTCTCTCTCTCTCTCTCTCTCTCTCTCTCTCTCTCTCTCTCTCCCTCTCTCCCTCTCTCCCTCTCTCCCTCTTTCCTTTGCCCTGTCTCTACAACCAGGACTGCTTGTAGCTCTGTAATTGGAGATGGGGCCTTGTGAGTCCATGATGAAGTGTTTGCTGGTATGGTTGTGTGCAAGCTTTGTGCAGGCAACCATAGCTGTTGAGAGTCCGTTAGAAGGACATCCTTGTCATGTCCAGGACAAACTCTTTCCATCAGGCTTCCTCTTCCTGTCGCTTACAGTGTTTCTGAGCCTTTTCCCATGAAGATCCTTGAGACTCAGTTACAAGAGATATGTTATTCATGTGGAGACGGGCTCTCTACAGTCACTTCTCTGCACTTTGAACAGTTGTGGTGTGTGTGTGTGTGTGTGTGTGTGTGTGTGTGTTTTGTTTTTGTTTTTTGTAAAACTCTTCATCTGCTGCAAAGACAAACTTTTTTATGAGGCAGAAAGTTAAACTTATTTACGGGTATATAGATACTTAGAAGATAATTGATAGAAAATAATTTTGGCAAAATAGAAATAATAGGTTCTTTTCTGTGATATATGATCTCTACTGCGAAGATTCTTGCTTAGATTTATCTTACTATCCTGAGTTTCCGCATTAAGTTCATTGAGACAACTGTTGGTTTTCTGCAGCATATTAGTGTTACTGAGAATTAGCATTGGGCCTACTTTTTCAGATTAGAAATTATTGTTGTTTACTGGATGTATAAGTGGTGGTGTGGTGGTGGTGGTGCAGGTGAGATGTCCCTGAGGACATAAGAGCAAGAGAACTGTCCCTTGCAGCATGCTGCAGTGGGTGAGCTAACTGGGACAATGCAAGAAACCTGGCCCTGTTGTTGCCAGTGAAGGAATGTTGGCAGGCTGACCAACCCAACTACCACCAGGCCCAGAACCAGAGCCATTAGTTGGACCACCTCACCATCCACCTAATTTTGAATTGTATGAGCATAGGAAAGGGCCAGACCTGCAGATCCAAAGCTGCAGGATCCCCATCACACAGGGAAACAACAGGTTATCCAAGAGGAGTCCCAGCGAGGGCCCAGTATCCATAGTGTAACAGAAACCAGGGACATCAGTTCAGACCAAGAGCTCATTGCAATGAACATTTACAAGTAAAGAGGTATGGACAAAGATGTATACTGCATGACACAATACAGCTTCCACGACAAAACTTTTATTTGGATGTTATTTAATTTGGTTGGATTTTTTTTTAATTTTGCTATTTTTTTAGAGGGGGGTTGCAAGGGTAGAGGATGCATGTGAAGATGTGAAGGGACCAATGGATGGGATTGAGACCCATTAGTGAGTATTAGGATACTCACAAAGAATCAACAACCAGAAAAAAACCATAAGTCAGCTAAAACCTATTTGTCAGAGTGGGGGCACTGTTATGTGCAGCCAGGAAAATAAAAATAAAAAGCTCTAATACAAAGTGACGATAGGTCAGAATCTCAGAGAGGGATCTTCTTTTCAACCACATTGTCTATCAGCCAAATATGTGAAAATAAAAGATGCTATTTATGGAATCTAATATTAAAGAAAAAACATCATATTTTCAAAGGATATCATGAAATTATGATATAAGTTTTTTTCTCATTTTAATAACATGTATTTACTTGATTACATGCATATGTGCAACCAGTGAAAGAGAAGAGAGAGGAATGTCTATCTTTTTCTTAGAAGCATTTCCACTTCAGTTCTAATAACAGAAGTGAGAAACAATGAATGTATGCAAACTTGTGGCAAAAGCTTTTGAAATAACAGGACTGTGAGGCACCCAATATGAGGATTGTCAGGATAGGAGAGCTTTGACACAGTGTTTTCCTGGAAGTTCTGCCGCAGTCACTTGCCTTACAGAAAGATACTTGAGACATTTCAGACAGTGGCTTCATATTTCTGTTGCCTGTGCTTTTCACTATGCAAAGGATGCAGTGCTATTGGAATAAATAAGTTCTGTGATAGTATTTACTGTCAGAATTTATTGCCGATAGTATTGTGAGGATGCAGATTTTAAAGCCCCATGTCATTTTTCAAAGGCAAAAGTATTGAAACTGACCTTTGACTATGCATAGCAGCATTTAAATTATTATATTATTATCACAATGAGCTCTAATTTCAGATGTTTTGTAATACCTTGACCTTTTTAGATATTACTAGTATATTGCCTTCAGAAAGGAAAAAAATAACAGCTGTTTTAAGCTTGTATCAAACATAAGATGTCAATTGCTAACTCATTTGCTTTTCAATTGGGAATACAGCTTATACTAGAATCCTTACTGGTCTAATAGAATGTCAATAGCTATAACAACATCAAATAGCTACCCCTCATTCTACACAGAAAACAAAAGGGCAAATACAGGGTATCTATAATGGGCACCTAATAACCAGAACATACCCAGCTATACAGATTATGCCAGGTTTGATTAAACAAAATATGTGTTAGTTTAAACCCATGCACATAATATAATATTGCCATTTTCATTTCTACAAAATCATAATGCAGTGTTCAGTTTACTCAAGAGGAAAAAGAAATGAAAACTGTTTGGTTCAAAGAAAATGTGCATTTCTTTAGCAAGTTCTGAAAAAATGACCCTGTTGCTGGTGGCACAATCCCACTAAGATATTAAATACAGTTAGAATACCCAAGTTTGTGTGTCCAAGGAGCATTTTTTGTCCCTTCAGTGCAAATATTCTTCATACGATCTTAAAGTGTTTATATGTATATCTATATATTTATATACCCATACCACAAGACTATATATTAGTACATACAACACATATATGATCATACAGATATAATAAAAATATTTACTTTTTCTCAGACGCATGTTGGAGTAATTATAACAGTAACACAATAGAAACATGTTCTAGTTTCTTCTGAATATGTCTTGCTATAGACAAGTAAATGAAGCTGCTGGTACTTTAATTTAACCAACTTGCCTGCACAAGAATGAAGGTTATAGAATAAAGGTATTCCAAACTAAAGGTATTTGAGAAATATTTCCTTGCAATGTAGTGAGTCACCTTTATAACCAGATATAGTGGTTGCCAGCTTGGGAAGTCTTGATTTGGGCCTATTTGGTCAGAACTGAGAGCCTTAAATGAGAGACCCATTAAGAGCATGAGCGGCTTTATTTTGTTAGGGGAATTTGATCCATAAAAAAAGTATTAAACTAAGGAAAATCTGGCCTAATGGCACAAACATTCTCTATAAGGTAAAATCTCATTACCTAAAAATTAATATCTCTTTATTTTTCAAAAAATGTTTTTAGTCCCGATGCAATTTAAAAATTAAAGCTAGCTTTGGAGCTGGAGTGAGGCTCTCTCCTTTAAATTCAAGCGCACTTTCAAAAGAAAAATTCAGAGTCTCTGTCTCATATCAAAGATCCACCTGGTGAGGGACAGAATAACACCAAAATCTAGGGACCATTGCTGCCACAAATCTCTGTGCCCTCATATGTATTTTTGATTCTTTAGAATTTTTCTTTAGATATATTACTATCTTAAAATTTACACTTTCTGTTTTTATATTAATAATGTTTATGTTTTCCACAGTGAACAATACATTTTCCTGAGAGCTGCCTCTAAAGTTTCCAAAAAGATGATATGGCCCCACAAAAACTACTCTACCTGGTTCATAATAATGCCATTGCTCTTGAGCTGATAAACACCACTCAAAGATTGGTTTTGAACTACAAACTGCTTAGGACATTTTTCAAGATGGTTAGCTGATATGACCCACCTTCTTCAGAAATTCATATAAGGCTTACCCCTTACTCTGAGCCTGGCTGCACATGTTTTAGTTGGTCCCATGAGACTTAACCATTGTTAAAGTTTGTCACAGAATCCCATCGAGATACTGTCACCCCCAATACAGATAGAAGTAATTATAAGAAAACAACACTCCCTCTCCCAACAGATGGGATGTATGGTTTTGTGTTTTCTCAGGATTATGGGTAATAGTCATATGTAGGGGTTGGTTGTAAGTTGTGCTAGTTTTGAGGATGGAACAATAAAGATTAGACTCAAGAATCTTGCTTGGAATAAAAGAAAACGGGGGCTAGACAGGATAGAACAATAAGGTAGATTGTTATATCTACTTGTAAAATAAATTAGCAACTATTAGTTTTAGATATGGATTCTTGTATATTAATACAAATGTAAAATTATTTTGTATTCCTATTTAAGATAATTTAAATATTAATACAAATTTAAAATATTTTTGTTACATTGTATATATATTTTGACTTCTGTTTAAAATATTTTGTATATTTATACAAATGTAAGATTATATTTGTCATATGTATGTTTCTACTTCTGTTTAGGATAGCTTCTATATTGATTGAATTTTAAGGTTATTTTTGTCATATTGCACTATTAAATCTCTACCTATGGTTAAGATATTTTTGTATATTGTCACAATTTCAAGGTCATTGTCTTTATATTGTACATCTGTTTGCAGATTGTTTGTTTTTATAATGTGAAGTTTTAGTCTTTAAGCTATATAGGTTATCAAGAATTACAGGCTAATAGTCATCATGTTTGTCATACTTATAGTTATGTTAATTGGTTTTTGCAGATGCACAAAGATGTATTCCATATGGCTAGGTAATCATCAAATACTACAAGGAACTACAGAATATGACATTTAAATGTTTAACTAAGTTAGAATTCTGTTGACATGAGACACGACTGCTTCTGGTAGCACCAATCTACTCCTGAGAGAATAATTGGTACTGAAGACACTCCATATGAAGTCCATTTTCTTCTTGGCAAAACAGGCCTATTGGGTATAGAACTGTCATTGCCTCAACTGCTGACAGTAAGCACACTATCCAATCCAGATATCAGGACACAGAAAAAGTAACTATTAAATCTTAACAAGACAGGATATGTAAGGCTATAGAGGTTTCCTGTTTCTAAAGATGGTCTGTCAGATATTCTAAGCTTATAGTCAAAGATGGTAGCAGCAACATTGCAGACGCAGGCAGCCTGCTGCTTCTGTCATTTCTTGCATTTTTCAGAGGTCACTTGATGTATTTCCTGCTTAATCAGATAATATTACTTTTATTCTCAGGTCTTTGATGAGGTTAAAGATTAGATAGTTACAGTTACAATCTTATCATATCTTAGACATTGGCCTATTAGGTATAAGACTTATACTCTTCAGAAAAGGTCAACTATTGGAGTAATCTCTGTGATTTATCAATTAACTATGGTCTGAACATTTAGAATGTGTTTCTTGCTTGATGTTCTTGCTAGTTGTGGTTTCATTTTTGTTTATGTTTTATGTTTTATTTCATCTGGGCAATACTTCATAGTTCTTATTGCATATAGTTTTATGTTAGGGCTAGTTAGGAATTTAATCTATTTCAGCCAATGACATTTGGATAAGTTTTTTTCTAGATACATGACAGGATAAAACTGAGAAGGGGACATTTGCTCTCTTTCTTGTGTTGCCCGAGCAGGAGCAAGTCTTGTGGTTGGTCTTCATCATCCTTGGGCACAACAGCAGGAAAACATCAGTTGGATGAACAGCAGCATCTACCTTGTTAGGTATTTGTGATTCCGTTTTTCCCTTGCACCCCTTAATAAATTATTGACCAGACTTTGAGAGTTATTGCTTCATCACTTGATTGAGATAAGGTCTAGTATTCTGGTTAGGTAGGTCTAGTATTCTGGTTAGGTATTTGTTTTTGTCAACAGGATACAAGATACAGTTATCTAGGTAGAGGGAAACTCAGTTGAGAAAACCCTTCATTTCTTTGCCTCTGAGCAATTCTCTGAGGCATTTTCTTAATTAATGATTTCAGTAATAAAATTTAGCCCTAGTAGCTGGTAACTCCCCTGAACAGGAGGTTCTGGGTAGTAAAAGAAAGCAAGTTAAGCAAACCATGCAAATAGAACTTCTCAGTGTTCTATGATTCAGTTGCTGCCTCTAGATTTCTGCTTGTGTTCCTACCCTGACTCACTGTTAAAATGGTTCCTAATACATAAGATGAAAGATGAAATAAAGCCTTTTCTCCACAATTGCTTTAGGTTGTGTTTTATGATCGCAGCTCAAAGCCAACGAAGCCATCTGACCATAAGAGAACAGCTTTCTTTTACAACCTACTTGAACATCAAAATTAAATTGTTCCTCAGTTGTACCTAAAGGTCTCTTTACCCTGACTGTTTAGCAATAGAGACTGCACTAGTTCTAGTTCACACCATTGCATATAGCAAGAAAATTAAATTTTCTAATCTATTTCTGAGGGTTCTAAAGAGTGAATATATTGAATAATCTCTACATTTTATCCCTGTATTACAGTTTTAGAAATGCCTGTAACTAAGCAGCTGCGGATGCCTGCCAACATATAATAGCAAAGTGGGATATTGAAGACAAATGATTGAACAAATTGATTCAGTAAACAAGAGAACATGTTTACTCCCTCTCTAAAGTTTCCTAAAGAATGAGAGGGTTAAAATATTTGAAGGGAACTTAGAGTTTTTTGTATTGGCTGCCTATTTGAATTCCTTCAGCGGCATTCTTCACAACAGGTCAACCATTCAATAAATTCCCAAGTGAAAGGAACCCTGAAATGTCAGTTGACATTTTCACTCCCTGCTAAATTCAGTAGCATACAGTTCTCATTTGGTACAGCCCATAGTATTGAAACACAATCATCTTGATGTTTGTTACCAGAGTGATTATGCTATTTCTTTACCATATACACCATTTTATTTGTTAGTGATCTGCTCCAGAATGCATTGTAAAATAGTTTTTTCCTAATGTGTTAAATTTATTCCCAAGCTCTTACAAGGTGATATTTTTTTCACATTTTTATTGTTTTTAATTGAACTATAGATTTTTCTGTGCTTCCCTCTCTTTCTCCCCTCTTTCCGTCTACTCTTTCCTGTAACACCCATGCTCCCAATTTACTCAGGAGATCTTCTCTTTTTCTAGTTTTTATGTAGATCCATATACATCTCTTTTAGGGCCCTCTTTGTTGCTTAGATTCTCTGGGATTGTGAATTGTAGGTTGATTTTTCTTTGCTTTATATCTCAAAGCTACTTACGAGTGAGTACAAATTATATTTATCTTTCTGGGTTTTTCACCAACCCCACATCAGACAGAGGACTGATCTCTGAACTAAAACAAGAACTCAAGAAACTTGATCAAAAGAGCAGATAACAAATATAAGAATGGGATAGAGACCAAAACAGAGAATTCTCAGAGACAAATCTCAGATGGCTGAAAGACACGTAAGGAAATCCTTAGCTATCAGAGAAATGCAAATCAAAACAACTCTGAGATTCCATTTTATGCCAGTCAGAATAGCCAAGATTAACTGATGATAGCTTATGCTGGAAAGGATATGGGGTAAGAGAACACTCCTCCATTACTGGTGGGAATACAAACTTGTACAGCTGCTTTGGAAATCAGTTTGTCAATTTCTCAGAAAACTTGGAAATAATCCACCTCAAGACACAGCAATACCACTTTTGGGGATTTAACCAAAAGATAAACCAACTGCGTTCATAGCAGAATTATTTGTAATAGCCAGAACCTGAAAACAAGCTAGATGCCCCTCAACTGAAGATTGGATAAGGAAAATGTGGTACATTTACACAATGGAGTAGTACACAGTGATAAAAAAAAATAATGGCTTCTTGAAATTTGAGGTGAATGGATGGATTTAGAGAAGAATTATATTGAGTGAGGTGGCAATTTTCTTTAACAATGCTATGGTGTTTTGAATAAGAATGGCACCCGTAGACTCATATGTTTAAATACTTGGTCCTCTGTCATAGTTTGAGAAAGATTAGGAAATGTGAGCTTTTTGGAAAAAGTCTTCCCCGAGAGCGAGCTTTAGGGATTCAATAGACCCACACCATTTCCAGTATGCTCTCTGTGTCTCTTTCTTGTGACTCAATGTGTGAGCTTCTCAGCCATCTGTCACCATGCCATAACTCGGCCATCATAAACTCTCTGGAAGCATAAGCTCAATTAAATGCTTTCTTTTAAAATTTGCTTTGGTCTTTGAGATTTATCACAGCAATAGATAAGATACAAATATAGAAGTATAGGTATTTAAAGATCAAAATATCTAGGAAACTTTGTTAAATAACTGCATTGTTGATTAGAAGACCCATAGCAGGTGTACATTAGAATTCTTCCTTACTTCAATCTTCCCCTGAAATCATCTATATTCATCCACTCTCTTTCAGGAAGCTAGGCTTATTTTCCAAGAATATGCAAGGAGTGCTGTTTGCCAGACTGTTCTTTCCAATTCTATTTAATCAGCTTTAAATTAATGAAAGCTACTTACAGTTCTGGTGCAGTGTACTTTTCTTTTTCCTTCCTACACCTTAGTTTTAAATACCATCATGAGTTTGGTTCGTTTGACATCTTTATAGGTCGCTTAGTAAGGATACTAACGAAGCTGCCAAAAAGATGTCATCTTCAAAGTGTACAATTCTAATTTAATATTAAGATGTTTCATTGTGCCAAAGTAGCATATTCTGTTAGATTATTGCCATGACTCTTATTCTGATGGATAGATGCCTGATGCATGTAAAAGCAGTTCAAAAGTGTCACAATAATCACTTTAGATATATTATTGGCCAGTTAGAGAAAAAGATTTCTTCAAAATATAGGGGTAAAATTACAGTTTTATAGTTGAAAGAGACAGCAAAATATTGATGGAAGAGTTTTGACAGTGTAACAGGTAGCATTTGATTCTGTAATTATGCTAATATTTTCCCCAAATGGATTTTTCAAAAAACAAAATAAAAATTACTTTAGTTCAGAATTAGGAAGTCCATAGATTAAAATTGACAGGGAGTTTTTCACATGCCCTCTGGCATGTTAGAGTGAGTACTCCATGGCAAATTCCTGCTTTTCAAAATAGAGAGTGTATAACGTGGGAGAGGGGTTGCCATGACAGCACACGGCAGTCGGTGCCCAGTTGTTCTCACTCCACAGGGATTTCACATGAGTTTTCTATCTCTCCCTTAAGAGCCACTGTCCAGGCTTCTGCCTTTAACAAGGGCTAATTCTTTATTCTACTACATTAGCACTAAAGTTTGGAGAGATAATGGCTTGCCAACTGGATCCGCATGCACAGCTGAGCTCCATCCAAATAACATCAACAAACCTCAAGCACAAACTGTGAGGGAAGTGGCCAGAAGTGGTACTTAGCCACCTTGATCAAAATATACTTGAAATGCTTTTCTCACAGAAAAGCTGCAGATATGTGAAATCCCACTTGAAACATGAAAATGGATGGGCAAAGTTTCCTTTCAAAGTAATCCTAGGACCATGTATGCCCATGCCTGATATCACAGCATGGGATAGGCTAAGGGAAGAGAGTCAGGAGTTTGAGGCTACCCTGTGTTATGTAGTAAGAGTTTCTGTAAAAAAGAACTTTTAAGTTATTTTAAGCTTATGTTTGTGTTTTCGTATAAATGTGCTTGAAGTTGAATATGAATTTGCTTTTCTTAATCTTTACCACTTCACATACTTCATCCTTTTTGCATTTATTCTCTAGTTTCATTTAACTAACCAAATGTTCCCAATTCTACAATTTCCTATACAATAAAATAAAATCCATTTTTAAGTACAATGTATCTTCATTGCATCATGTCAGGTCAAAAAGGGAATTAGAGAATACACTAAAAAGAAAAGCATTTAAAAATATGACTTGAAGACAAGAACACAAGTTGGTTAAAATGATAACATTTGCTAGAATTTTTCTTTCATTACTGGCAATTTTTTTTTTTTTACTTTCAGGGTTTTAGATTATTTTACTATTTGCATTTCTAGTATTACAATGTATATCCCAGGGCAGCATAGAAACTGCTTTAATGATGTGACCATTCCTCTCATTTTCTTTATGTATAAGTTAAAGATCGCTTTAAAAATGGTGGCTGAAAACACAATTGAAAATCTTTTAATGATAACTATGCACATATAGGAAAAATAATAAGTTTTTAAATCCTAACTTCCCAAGATTCATTAGAATACTTGAATTGTTTTATCAGATAATGAATCTCTGAGGATGATTTTGGATTCAATGAGGAAGAGAGTGTTGCTTTTATCTGTGCATCTTTATTTTTTATATGTAAAAGTGATGATTGCTAATGAGTTAAGACGCCATCCAGATTGTAAAACCCTACACCCTGATGCCTTGCTTAAAACATTGTTTGCCATTTTTTATTGATAGGAAAGAGAAGCCAATATTTGTGCTGACAAACCTGTAGGTGTGACATGTCTGCTTTTAGTTTTAGTCTTTTTCAAACTCTGTTGACAGCTTCTGCTCATGGCAGAAAGGGATGGCTGCAGCAACATCTAAATTTCAATGCCAGAGCAATTTAGATGTTGTACTTTAGTTAGTTGTCAAAAAAAAAAAAAAGGTAAGCAGCTGAAGGGTACAGTGCTCCAAAATAACTCTACAAGTTTGTGAGCTGCCTCTACGTATTCAGGACAAGCTGTTAGAAGATATGAGTGCACTGGCTCAGCCACATTAGATGCGTTTATGCAGGTAAATCCAATGGCAAGAATATCAGTACATATGTCCTAATTTCTTTCTTTTTTTTGTTGGTTTTTCGAGACAGGGTTTCTCTGTAGCTTTAGAGGTTGTCCTGGAACTAGCTCTTGTAGACCAGGCTGGCCTCCAACTCACAGAGATTCACCTACCTCTGCCTCCCGAATGCTGGGATTAAAGGCGTGCACCACCACCGCCCGGCTTGTCCTAATTTCTTAATTTCAAAGGAGGACAAGGGTGATAAGGAGCCTTTCTTTGTACTGGATACACCACCTGAAAAAAAAAGCCTGCATCTGGAGATTTTAATCTAAGGCAATTTCTAAATATTACATGATTTTTAAGAGAGTATTTTATCACCAGATGGTGTTGGTATGAAGGACACTTAAAAGAAATCCCACACTAGCTCAGATTTGAGACCAATAGAGGGTTATTCATTTAGGGGGAGATTCACTAATCACAATTTCTGCTGCAACAGAGAACAGTAACCAAATTCCACAGCCAGAAAAGATGGAAGTGCTTTATACCAGCAAATAGTATAAGAGGTCATGCCTAAGTGGTGGGTAACTTAAAGGTTACTGGCAGTAGGAATTCCTATAGCACTTCCCCCTTTTGATTAAATAAGAGTTCTAGGCCTAGTACAAAATTATGCATAATAAGAACAAATATATTAAGCAAGAAATGTGTGATAAATGCTTCAATAATTATTTTATCCTAAGGAGTTTAGTCTTGTATAATAAATAACTAGGCCAAGTCGTGAGAGAAAAGTAACTACAACTATCTAGTTTTCAACAGCATTGAAGATCTGAGAAGAAAAATAATATTACTTGAGTAAGCAGGAAGTGTAATAAAACAACTTCCAAAATATACAACAAATGACAGAGACAATTGACTACCTGGGCAATCACCCAAAGTCACATTTGCAACATTGGAGCCACCAACTTTGGCTAAGGCCTAAAGTAACTGACAGACCATTTTCACTGTCAAGAAATTTTTAAAAATTGTCTTACCCTGTCTTGGAAATATTTGATAGTCTTGTTTGTTTGTTTGTTTGTTTTTTGATATCCTGCTTGTCCTGTCTGGACATTGTGCATTTTGTCAGTGGTCAGTGCATGGGCAAAGAACAGTTTTGTCAAGAAGAAAACAAACTCTAAGTGGAGTGTCTTTAGTGCTCAACATTCAATCAAGAATAGATGGGTGCTGCCAGGAGCAATCCTGTCTGAAGTCAACGAACCCTAGTAATTTAAATGCCATATTCTACATCTCTTTGAAGTAGTTGAAGATTACCTATCTATGCAAAATACAATCTCTATGAATTTAAAGAACTTGATTAGTTTAACTATAAGTATGGAAACATGGATGACTTTTGATCTATAATTCTTAATACCTATATAACTTAAAGACTAAGACTTCATATTAAAATATTATACAATAAACTGGGCAACAAATGAGAACAATGACCTTAAGATGTAAACAATGTATACATATATTGATCAGACCTAGAAATGTACAACAAAATATGACAAATTTGTCCTAAAATTGTATCAGTATACAAAATGTCTTAAGCAGAGGCAGAAGCATGCATGGATACAATATGACAAAATAACTTTGCCTAGATATACATGTATTGTAGATGAAAATTGGAACATATTCAATATAATTTAGGTTTGTATTAATATACAAGAATCTATACCAATGTAAATTGCCTATAAATAATAGCTCACAAGTATTCTGTATTTACTCTATTACTCACTATTATTATTATTATTATTATTGTGAGTAGGCTCACACCAATCTATTATCCCATCCAATTTCCCTTCTTTTTTTTTCAAAGAGATCCCTGAGCCTACATAATATTTCCTCCAACCCCCAACCATATATCAATTATTATCAACCCCTAAATGTTGTCCCTAATGCTGAAGACAAGCTTTGTTGGGAGAGGGGACATTGTCTTCTAGAATTACTTCCAGCTGTCATGGGGGTAATGTACTTTCGATGGAATCCCATGAAGGTAAAATGATAGTTAAGTTCCAAGATTACTGTCTGGTATAATCTCAAATAATTTCTGAGTATTTGGTAGGGTTTTTCTGAGGTTCCTATTTGGAGTTCTGACCAGAACAACAAAAACAACAACAAAACCCAAAAAACAAAAAACAAGTGCACCATTTCAGCTAACCAAGTCAGAACAATCTTTAACAGCTGGTACCCAAAACAAGTCTTAGAGTAGCACTATCAGCATCTTGAGATCATAACAACCAGGCAGAGTTGTTGTGGGGCCCCATACTCTTCCTGGAAACTTCAAAGATTATTTCAGGAAAATTCATTTTTTTTCACTGTTGAAAACTTAAATATTATTTATACAGACATGTACAGATATATATGCTAGGGACAAAAGTAGGTATGAAAAATGTAAATTTTTTTCTAAATTCCTTTTTCTTTCTGTCTTATACCAGATGGCTCGTGACATGAGACAGAAACTCTGGATATTACTTTTAACAATATGCTTGGATTTTGAGAAGGACAGAGCTGTTGTCCAACTCCAAGCCAGATATATATATATATATATATTCATATATATACATATATATATTCATATATATGTATATAATTTAATTGTATATGTTTTAATCATTTGTCCTTATAATTCATATTTCTTTTTTTCTTAATGATCCTTATTGGATAGTTATTTTCCTTCTGTCAGCATTCAAACATACAGAATCTCTTGAATTTTTGGAGATATATATTTTCCTGCCCCAACCCTTATGAAGTTTCTTTATCATTTATATTGTTGTCACTGTTGTGAATGAGCTGTCATTTCTCTTTTTCAAGAGGTTTCTCATTTTCAAACTGAATTTTTATGAATTTTTACTGAATCCATAGTTTTTCTTCTCCTATGAAAACAAGAGTGTAATCCCATCCCCAACGTAGCACATCTCCTGGTTTCCATAGTGAGGTCAACATATCCTTAAAATACACTGGCTGATTTAATTCAGAAGATCTTTCTATTATCCAATATCTCTCTAGTGCTGTTGTCTCTATCTCATTAGCATTAAGAAAATTCAAGGTTAATTAAGCATTATGTAATCTATTTCTGGGAGTATTTTCCATCCATTTCTGTTTGTTTAACATATCCTTTATAGTTCGATTTGATCTTTCTATAACTGCCTGACCTATATATTTGTGTGGTATACCTTAATATGTGCAATATTATAATAAGCAAAAACCTGTTTCATTTCCTTAGAGACATATGTTGGACCATTATCTGTTTTCATTTGTACAGGTATACCCATGAAACCCATAACTTATAATTAATATGTGACTACTGAATCAGCCTTTTCCGAGCTTAAAGCAGTTTCCCACTGAAAAACTGAATAAGTTTCAGTGGTATCGTGTACATATTTTAATTTTCCAAATTCTGCAAAGTGGAACACATCTATCTGCCAAATTTCATTTCTTTGATTACCCTTTGGGTTAGTGCCTGCAGGCAACAGTGTTTGGTTATAGAAAGAGCAAGTAGGACATTTCTTTATAATCTCCTAAGCTTGTTGCTTGTAATAGAAAACTCTTTATTTAAACCTTTGCTATTGACATGATGTTTTTTATGAAATTCTGAGGCCTGTAACGTGCTTCCAAACAATAATTGATCAATTACTGCATTACCTTGTGCTAAAGGAGCTGGCAGACCTGTATGGGATCAGATGTGTGCTATGTATATGGAACAAAACCTATTCCTGATTATAACTTGAACCTGTATGAATAAGGAAGTCAATTCTGTATCATCTAGTATAAATTCAGAGATTTCAATATGCAAAATTCTTTTTTTGCATATTGTGAATCAGTAACTATATTAAGAGGATCTTTAAAATTCCTTAGCACCATGAGAATAGCATATAATTCTGCCTTCTGGACAGAATTATAAGGGCTTTGTTCTACCTTACTTAATTCTTCTGATTTGTAACCTGCCCTCCCTGATTTTTACATGAGTATAAAGTGTACGGGCTCTCATTATTGGAGCATCACATACAATTTAGGGAAGAACTAAAGCAGTTCTCTTTAAAAGGTTAATTCTATTGCTTTGGGGATAATTGCTATTAATTTCTCCCAAAAAATTAGTACAAGCTCTTTGCCATGGTTCATTGTCTTCCTATAACTTTTTTATATTATCAGCAGTAAAAGGCACTATAATCTCTGTTGAGTCTATACCTGCTAATTGATGAAGTCTCAATTTACCTTTTATAATTAATTCATATACTTTTTCCATATAAGTTTTTAATATTTTATTTGGTTTATGTGGTACAAAGATCCATTATAAGATAATATCAACCCTCTGCATTAAAATAACTGTAGAAGAAATTCAGGAAAGCAATATGACTAGAATATAATTAAGATTTGGATTCACCATATTCATAAGTGTGTCTTAACAATTGTCAATTCCTGTTAATTCTCTGGGTCTATTCAAATCTAAGGTTTGGTTTAAGTAAATTATTAGAGCGAGTGTTATCCCAACAACCGTTTGTATACTGGAAGTGTCTCCTAACAATCTTTGAAAGTCATTAAAAGTCCACAAACAGTTTCTCCTAATTTGTGTCTTTTGTGTTCTAATTTTCTTTTCTTTTTCTTTTTTTTTATTGATAAAAGGAGAATAAAAAAAAACCAATTTTCCACCTCCTCCCAGCCTCCCATTTCCCTCCCCCTCCTTCCACTCTTCTCCCCCTCCTCCCACTCTTCTTCCCCTCCACCCAACTCTCTCCCCTTCGCCCCACTCCTCTCCTCCTCCCTCTCCAGTCCAAAGAGCTGTCAGGATTCCCTGCCCTGTGGTGAGTCCTAGGTCCTCCCCCCTCCGTCCATATCTAGGAAGGTGAACATCCAAACTGGCTAGGCTCCCAACAAGCCAGCACATTAAGTAGAATAAAAACCCCGTGCCATTGTCCTTGGCATTTTATCAGCCCTCATTGTTCGCCATGTTCCGAGAGTCCAGTTTTATCCCATGCTTTTTCGGTAACAGTCCAGCTGGCCTTGGTGAGCTCCCAGTAGATCAGCTCCACGGTCTCAGTGGGTGGGTGCACCCCTCGTGGTCCCGACTTCTTTGCTCATGTTCTCCCTCCTTCTGCTCCTCATTGGGACCTTGGGAGCTCAGTCCAGTGCTCCAGTGTGGGTCTCTGTCTCTATCTCCATCCATCTCCAGATGAAGGTTCTATGATGATATGGAAGATATTCGTCAGTATTGCTCTAGGATAGGGTCATTTCAGGCTCCCTATACTCAGCTGCCCAAGGAACTAACTGGGGACCTCAGGTTGGGCACCTGGGAGTCCCTCTAGGGTCAAGTCTCTTGCCGACCCTAAAGTGGCTCCCTTAACTAAGAATTGTGGTTCCGTGCTTCCCTATCCCACCTTCTTTATCCCGATCCTCCTGTTTCCCCAAGTCCCCCCCTCCTTCCCTTCTCCCTTTTCTCTCCCCATCTCCCCTTACCCCCATCCCACCCCTCCCCCAAGATCCCAATTTTCTCCCCGGCAATTTTGTCTACTTCCCTTAGCCAAGAGGATAACTATATGTTTTTCCTTGGGTTCACCTTCTTACTTAGCTTCTTTAGGTTCACCTATTGTAGACTCCGTGACCCCTATTTATGGCTAGAAACCAAATTATGAGTGAGTACATCCCATGTTCATCTTTTTGGGTCTGGGATACCTCACTCAGGATAGTGTTTTCTATTTCCATCCATTTGCATGCAAAATTCGAGAAGTCATTGTTTTTTTACCACAGCGTAGTACTCTAGTGTGTATATATTCCATACTTTCTTCATCCATTCTTTCATTGAAGAGCGTCTAGGTTGTTTCCAGGTTCTGGCTATTACAAATAATACTGCTATGAACATAGGTGAACAAATGCTCTTGTCATATGATAGAGCATCTCTTGGGTATATTCCCAAGAGTGGTATTGCTGGTTCCAAAGGTAGGTTGATCCCGAATTTCCTGAGAAACCGAAACACTGACTTCCACAGTGGTTGCACAAGATTGCATTCCCACCAGCAATGGATGAGGGTACCCCTTCCTCCACAGCCTCTCCAGCAAAGGCTATCCTTGGTGTTTTTGACTTTAGCCATTCTGACAGGTGTAAGATGATATCTCAAATTTTTTTTTTGATTTGCATTTCCCTGATTGCTAAGGAAATTGAGCACGACCTTAAGTGTCTTTTGGCCATTTGAACTTCTTCTGTTGAGAATTCTCTGTTCAGTTCAGTGCCCCATTTTTTAATTGGGTTAATTAACATTTTAAAGTCTAGTTTCTTGAGTTCTCTATATATATTGGAGATCAGACCTTTGTCTGTTGCGGGGTTGGTGAAGATCTTCTCCCAGTCAGTAGGTTGCCTTTGTGTCTTAGTGACAGTGTCCTTTGCTTTACAGAAGCTTCTCAGTTTTAGTAGGTCCCATTTATTCATTGTTGCCCTTAATGTCTGTGCTTCTGGGGTTATACCTAAGAAGCGATCACCTGTGCCCATCTGTTGTAGGGTATTTCCCACTTTCTCTTCTATCAGGTTCAGTGTTTTCGGGCTGATAATGAGGTCTTTAATCCATTTGGACTTGAGTTTTGTGCACGGTGATAGATATGGGACTATATTCATTCTTCTACAGGTTGACATCCAGTTGTGCCAGCACCATTTGTTGAAGATGCTTTCTTTCTTCCATTGTATACTTTTAGCTCCTTTATTGAAAATGAGGTGTTCATAGGTTTGTGGGATAAAATCAGGGTCTTCTATGATGGAGGAAGGTCATTGGCTAATAAAGGAACTGCCTTGGCCCATATTATTGGTTAGGACATAGGTAGGTGGAGTAAACCGAACAAAACGCTGGGAGGAAGAGGAAGTGAGCTCAGAATCGACAGCTCTCCTCTCGGGAGCAGACGCCTCAGCAGAGATGCCATGTCCCGCTCCTGGGCAGATGCACACGATGAAACAAGCCGCCAGGTCAGACATGTTGAGTCTTTCCTGGTAAGACGGGTACTCACAGATTATTAGAGATGGGTTGATCGGGATATCAGAATTAGCCAGTAAGGGCTAGAGCTAAAGGGTCAAGCAGTGATTAAATGAATACAGTTTGTGTGTTGTTATTTCGGGCATAAGCTAGCCAAGCAGGCAGCTGGGGTGTTGGGGACGCAGCCCCGCCGCTGCTCCTTATTACTACACTTCTATACGATTCCATTGGTCGACTTCTCTGTTTTTATGCCAGTACCACCCTGTTTTCATTACTGTAGCTCTGTAATAGAGTTTGAAGTCAGGGATGGTAATGCCTCCAGAAGATCCTTTATTGTATAAGATTGTTTTTGCTATCCTGGGTTTTTTGTTTTTCCATATAAATTTGATTATTGTCTTCTCCAGATCTGTGAAGAATTTTGATGGGATCTTGATGGGGATTGCATTGAATATATAAATTGCCTTAGGTAGGATTACCATTTTTACTATGTTGATCCTCCCAATCCAAGAGCAAGGGATGTCCATCCATTTTTTGGTATCCTCTTCAATTTCTTTCTTCAATGGCTTAAAGTTCTTGTCAAATAGATCTTTCACTTTCTTGGTTAGATTTACCCCAAGATATTTTATGCTGTTTGTGGCTATCGTGAATGGAGAAGCTTCTCTGATTTCCCTCTCTGCTTCCATATCCTTTGTGTATAAGAGAGCGACTAAATTTTTGGAATTGATCTTGTATCCTGCCACATTAATAAAGCTGTTTATCAGCTGTAAAAGTTCTTTGGTGGAGTTTTGGGGGTCGCTTATGTACACTATCGTATCATCTGCAAATAACGAAAGTTTAACTTCTTCCTTTCCAATTCGAATCCCCTTGATCCCATTATGTTGTCTTATTGCTATTGCTAGAACTTCAAGCACTATATTGAAGAGATATGGCGAAAGTGGACAGCCTTGTCTTGTTCCTGAGTTAAGCGGGATAGCTTTGAGTTTCTCTCCATTTAATTTGATGTTAGCTGTCAGCTTGCTGTATATAGCTTTTATTATATTTAGGTATGACCCTTGTATCCCTAATCTCTCCAAGACTTTTAACATAAATGGATTTTGAATTTTGTCACATGCTTTTTCAGCATCTAATGAAATGATCATATGGTTTTTTTCTTTCAGTTTATTTATATGCTGGATTACGTTGATAGATTTTCTTATGTTGAACCAGCCCTGCATCCCAGGAATGAAGCCTACTTGATCATAATGGATAATTTTTCGGATGTGTTCTTGGATTCGGTTTGCCAGTATTTTGTTGAAGATTTTTGTGTCAATATTCATGAGTGAGATTGGCCTGTAATTCTCTTTCCTGGTTGAGTCTTTGTGTGGTTTTGGTATCAGGGTAACTGTAGCTTCATAAAAGGAATTTGGTAATGACCCTTCTGTTTCTATATGTGGAATACATTGAGGAGTATAGGTATTAGCTCTTCTTGGAAGTTCTGGTAGAATTCCGCATTGAAACCGTCTGGCCCTGGGCTTTTATTTGGTAGGGAGGTTTTTGATAACAGCTTCTAATTCTTTGTGACTGACAGGTCTGTTTAGATTGTTCACCTGGTCCTGGTGTAACTTTGGTATATGGTATTTATCTAAAAAAGTGTCCATTTCTTTTACATTTTCCAGTTTTGTGGCATACAGGCTTTTGTAGTAAGCTCTAATGACTCTCTGAATTTCCTCTGTGTTTGTGGTTATGTCCCCCTTTTCATTTCTGATCTTATTAATTTGCAAATTTTCTCTCTGCCGTTTGACTAGTTTGGATAGGGGTTTGTCAATCTTGTTGATTTTCTCCAGGAACCAGCATTTTGATTCATTGATTCTTTGGATTGTTTTCTGTGTTTCTATTTTGTTGATTTCAGCCCTCAGTTTGATTATTTCCAGTCTTCTACTCCTCCTAGGTGAGTCTGCTTCTCTTTTTTCTAGAGCTTTCAGATGGGCTGTTAAGTCTCCAATATGTGCTTTCTCTGTTTTCTTTAAGTGGGCACTTAGTGCGATGAACTTTCCTCTTAGCACAGCTTTCATAGTGTCCCATAAGTTTGAGTATGTTGTTTCTTTATTTTCATTGAATTCAAGAAAGACTTTAATTTCTTTCCTTATTTCTTCCTTAATCCAGATATGGTTCAGTAGTTGACTGTTCAGTTTCCATGAGTTTCTAGGCTTCCTGGGGGTAGCATTGTTGTTGAATTCTAACTTTAATCCATGGTGATCTGATAAGACACAGGTGGTTACTAATATTTTTTTGTAACTGTGAAAGTTAGCTTTGTTACTGAGTATGTGGTCAATTTTCAAGAAGGTTCCATGAGCTGCAGAGAAGAAGGTATATTCTTTCCTCTTTGGGTGGAATAATCTATAGATGTCTGTTAAGTCCATTTGCTTCATTACCTCCATTAATTCTCTAATTTCACTGTTAGGTTTCTGTCTGATTGACCTGTCCATTGGTGAGAGAGGAGTGTTGAAGTCTCCTACTATTATTGTGTGCGGTTTGATGGCTGCCTTGAATTTTAACAATGTTTCTTTTACATACTTGGGTGCTTTTATATTAGGGGCATAGATATTCAGGATTGAGACTTCTTCCTGATGAATTGTTCCTATTATGAGTATAAAATGTCCCTCTCCATCTCTTCTGATTGATTTAAGTTTGAAGTCAACTTTGTTAGAAATTAGTATGGCCACACCTGCTTGTTTCTTAGGTCCATTTGCTTGATAAGCCTTTTCCCAGCCCTTTACTCTGAGTAGGTGCCTGTCTTTGTGGTTGAGGTGTGTTTCTTGTAGACAGCAGAATGTTGGATCCTGTTTTCGTATCCAATCTCTTAGCCTGTGCCTTTTTATAGGTGAGTTGAGCCCATTGACATTAAGTGATATTAATGACCAGTGGTTGTTAACTCTGGTCACTTTTTTAGTAGTAGGGTTTGTGTGTTTCCCTTCTTTGAGTTGCGATGGTGAAGGGTCTCTAGATGTTTGAGTTATTGTGGTCATTGTTGGACTCCTTGGTTAGTGATTTTCCTTCTATTATTTTCTGTAAGGCTGGATTTGTGGCTACGTATTGCTTAAATTTGTTTTTATCCTGGAAACTTTTGTTTTCTCCATTTAGAGTGAACGAAAGCTTGCCTGGATATAGTAGTCTGGGCTTGCATCCATGGTCTCTTAGTTTTTGCAGTACATCTATCCAGGACCTTCTGGCTTTCATGGTTTCCATAGAGAAGTCAGGTGTAAGTCTGATAGGTTTACCTTTATAAGTAACTTGGCCTTTTTCCTCTGCGGCTCTTAATATTCTTTCTTTATTCTGTATATTTTGTGTTTTGATTATTATATGGCGAGGGGATGTTTCTTTTTTTGATCCAGCCTATTTGGTGTTCTGTATGCTTCTTGAACCTTCATAGGTACATCCTTCTTCAGGTTGGGAAAGTTTTCTTCTATAATTTTATTAAGTATATTTTCTAGACCGTTGAGCTGCACTTCTTCTCCTTCTTCTACTCCAATTATTCTTAGGTTTGGTCTTTTTATTGTGTCCCATATTTCCTGAATGTTTTGTGATGAGAGTTTGTTGGACTTGCTGTTTTCTTTGATCAGTGTGTTTATTTTCTCTATGTTATCCTCAGAATCTGAGATTCTTTCTTCTATCTCTTGTATTCTGCTGGTTATGCTTGTTTCTGTAGTCTCTATTCGTTTACCTAGATTTTCCATGTCCAGCCAGCCCTCTGTTTGTGTTTTCTTCTTTGCCTCCATTTCAGTTTTCAAGTCATGAACTGTTTCCATTATCTGCTTGATTGTTTTTCCTTGGTTTCCTAGGGTATCATTCACTGATTTACTCAATTCCTCGAACTTTCTGTTATACTTCTCATCCATTTCTATAAGGGCGTTTTTTATATGCTGTTTAAGGGTGTCAATCACTTTCATGAAGTCAGTTTTTTCTACTTCTTCTTGATTAAGGTGTTCATGTCCTCCTGTTGTGAGGTCGCTGGCTTCTCGTGATTTCTTGTTGTTTTTCAGATTGTTGGGTGAATTCTTGCTTTGGCATCTCCCCATCTCTTCCTCCCAATATTCTCCTATGGATCTTCTTTTACAGGATCAGGTCTTCTTGCCCACTGATGTAACTTCCCAGTGGTGTCACTCCCCAGTGATGTTTCTCCTGGTGTCCAGATCGGATCTCCTTGCTGCTTGGTTATCTCACAAACAAAGGGCCCACCCTGCTTGCTGCAGGCAGGCTATGGAGACAAAGGAGCTACCACCTTCCCCTTTGCCCTCTGCTTCGGGTTAGGTCCCAGCGCCCAAGCATGCTGGGCTGGGAGGCGCTCTGCAGCCAAAGAAGGGAGGGATGGAGGGAGACAGGGGGTGTGGGGATCTGGATGTAAGCTGGATGGGATAGGAATAGAGAGGAGGTACTGGGCAGTATAGCCCCTGTAGGATGACCAGGAAGTATAGGCGGGCTGTTCCCGGGTGCCACAGCACTCACTCACCACAATGATGCTTCACTGGGTGCCCAGATGGAAACTCTGTGCTGCTTGGTTAGTTAGCAAACAAAGGGCCCACCCTGCTTGCTGCAGGCAGGCTATGGGGACAAAGGAGCTACCGCGCTCCCCTTTGCCCTCTGCTTCGGGTTAGGTCCCAGCGCCCAAGCAGTCTGGGCTGGGAGGCGCTCTGCCGCCAAAGAAGGGCTGTGTTCTAATTTTCTGCAAACTTATTTTATAATCTAGGTAATTGAAAAAAATCTACTCTTTTCTTTCTTTTTTTTTTTTTTTTAATTTTCGAGACAGGGTTTCTCCGTATCTTTTTTGTTCCTGTCCTGGAACTAGCTCTTGTAGACCAGGCTGGTCTCGAACTCACAGAGATCCGCCTGCCTCTGCCTCCCAAGTGCTGGGATTAAAGGCGTGTGCTACCACCGCCCGGCCTACTCTTTATTTTTTCAAAAGCAATTTGTAATCACCATTTTGGCAAAACTTATTTCTTCAAACATTTTTTTCTAAAGTATCTATGTTTGAATCAGATGGCAAAATGTCATCCATGTAATGGTAAGTAACTGAGGATATTGCATATGTATTATTTACAATGGCTGACTCACAAATTATTAGCACAGAGTGGGGCTATTGAGCATTCCCTGTGGCAGAATAGGCCATTGACGTTTCCTATTAGGCTGAGAATTATTATAAGTAGGCTCTGTGTAGGAAGATTTTTCTCTATACTTTTTTGTAAAGGTATAGTGAAGGAACAGTCTTTCAAGTCAGTAACTATAAGAGACCATCCTTTTGGTAATAGAGATTCAGAGGAATTCGAAATTGTAGAGGGCCCATAGGTTGAATTACCTTATTGACAGTTTTTAGATTTGTCACCATTCTCCATTTGCCAGATTTCTTTTTAACAACAAATCCAGGAGAATTCCAGGGGCTGGTTGATTCCTCAATATGTTCTGCATCTAGTTGTTCTTGTCGCAGCTGTTCTAAAGCCTGCAGCTTTTTTCAGTTAGAGGTCATTGTTTAACCCATATTGGTTTCTCAGCTAACCATTTTAAAGATAGCACTGTTTGTACCTCTAAATATTTTCTAGTTGCTGTGTGTTCTTGTACAGCTTCAATGGCTGGTGACCTTTGTGTATAGTACCTTATAATATCCTTCCCAGAAATATGAGTTACTGGGACTGCAGGAATGTTAACCTGGATATTTCATTGCTGCAGCAGGTCATGACCCCATAAACTTATTGCAATATTAGCAACATATGGCTTCAGTTTCCCTCTCTAACCTTCTGGCCCCATGAAGTCATCCTATCTCATACTTTGTTTAACTTGAGATATGTTCCAATTACTAGTAATTGAACATCTGTGTCTTGAGGAGGCCAATTTGCATGTCAAGATTCTGGAGTAAACTCATGTCCACACCTGTGTCTATCAAACCAAAAATTACAATGCCACTTATATGCAGTCTTACCTTTAGTCTTTGATAATTTATAGAAGCTTGCCAGAATATATGTTTTCTATTTCCTATCAGAATTTTTGATTTATTCTCCATGTTTATTCCATCATCCAGAACTGAATGGCATGTGACAGAAGACTCTGTTTTTGTTTTTTTTTTTTAATTTTCCTGGTGATATATGTTCTCCACAGTGACACGGAATGACAAGACCACTTTTGGCTTGGTGGCCTGTGAAAGGCCCCTCAAAGAGTTTCCTGATGGTACTCAGTAGGTTTGGAGTTCATATACATATTGGGCGCCAGATGAAGAAGGATGCTTAAAAGAAATACCACACTAGCTCAGAATTGAGAATAACAGAGTGTTATTTATTTAAGGGTAGACTCACAAATCACAGTCCTTGCTGGAATGGAGAACAGCAACCAAATCCTACAGCCAGAAAAGAGAGTGGATGTGTGCTTTTCACCTGCATAAATAGTTTAAGAGGCCATGCCCAAGAGAGCAGGTAACTTAAAGGCTAGTGGCTGTAGAAATGCCTACAACACTGGTACATGACTTTAACCCCAGCACATGGGAGGCAGAGGTAGGTGGATCTCTGTGAGTTTGAGGTCAGCCTGGTCTACAAGAGCTAGTACCAGGATAGGCCCAAAGTTACAGAGAAACCCTGTCTGAAAATAAATAAATAAATAAATAAATAAATAAATAAATAAATAGAGACAACTATATAGAAGTTCACACTCACAAAGTTGGGTATTTATGTTTTCAAAGTTCACCAAGTTGATTTTTGAAAAAAATCATTTGATTTTTAAGGAAAAAAATATTTTTCTAAAAAATTACTTTTTATACTTAAATTAAATATTCATTGATGACATACTAAATATATGTTGAATATGCAGTTGAGGCTGTTTTATTTAGGTTACACATAAACATTGTGCTTTTTACTCAGAGCCACTGTGGTTACCTAAATATTCCAGAGATAATAGTTATGACTCCCTCATGTGAGGATGAGTGAGGATCATGGATCACAATGAAGTCATAAGAATCATTAAAATTCAGCAGGTTTATGGGCCCTCAGATGCTTCCTATATGAGTTCCATCTTAGGTAGTATGCCTAAAATAAATCAGGATTTGTGCTTCCATTGAACTAGTATATCTTGCAAGCAAGACACCATTGTCAATTGAAGATTTTGTAGCTGGAGTAGTAGGATAGAGAATACCCTCTTCTTCCAAAACACGGTGTTCAGTTCCCAGCACTCAAAACACAATCTAATGTCACTCTATCTTCAGGACATCTAATGCTCTCTTCTGGATTCCACAGGCACGTATATGCATAAGTCATACACACCACAACATATACACAAAAATAAAAAGAAACTAATCTTTAAAAAGTAGACTTTCAAGTGATATTAATAATGATATAAAGCCCCAAATGTATGTTCTTTTCAAATAGAAGAGTATTTGAGGTGTTTCAGATTCATAACCTTTAAATGTCATTTCTACAATGCTATATTTTACTCATAATTTATGTAGTTTTTCAGAGTATTTTTGGTGAAAGTCGTTGAAAATATTTGTTCGTTTCACATAAATACTATATTTAATACTATATATACACATATATATGTGAGTGTGTGTGTATTTGTGGTTTATATTTATGTTGTGTTATTATTTTGTGTGCACGGGTGTTTTGCCTGCACCATGTTCACTATATGTGTGTGGGTGTACCATGTGTGTGTCTGGTGTCTGCAGAAGACAGAAGTCGGCAAACTGAATCCTTGAAAGTAGAAGTGGAGTTGAGTGAAAATGGTTTTGAGCTTCCATGTGGGTTAGGGGAGTTAAACCAGGTGCTCTGAAAAGGCAGCTAGTGCTTTTAATGAATGAACGATCTCTCCAAATCCCCTTGTATTTTATTTATATTACTAGATATAAAACACTTTTTATATTATTCCAAGCACTTAATAATGATTGTAGATTGTTTGCAAATATAGTAGAGGACAAAATCAATTTCTACCAGTTCAATATTTAATTAGGCTTCTTTGGCAGTGTATGTTACCATTTAAATATCACATTAATGTTTGTGCATTTCAATAAATTTCATTTAGGATTCTATATCACAAAATGAATATTCAAGCAAAGAGCAACAGTAGAGGATCGTTTAATTTATGATATAACTGATTCATTGGTTAATCTAAAAAGGGTGATTTGTCATTCTCTGCTTGACAAAAGAAAAAAAAGTTAACATTACTGTTGTTCCTTTGGTCCCTGCCCTGGCCAAGCCCACTCCTTTTAACTCCTGACCCCGCCCTGACATCGCTCTCTTTCTGTTTTTCCTCTCACACGGGGCTTTGGCCTCTCTCTCTCTCCTCTCTCTCTCTCCCCCCCCTCTCTTTCTCTCTCTCTCTCTCTCCCTCTCTCTCTCCCTCTCTCTCTCTCTTCCTTTATTTCTTTCTCTCCTTGTTAATAAATTTTTATATAGCTATTTCCTGTGTTTATATGTCTGACCCGCCGTCACAGCCGCCGCCACAGCCGCCACCGCCGGGACCCGCCGCGTGTATGCCCCCCCACTGGTGGGAAGCTGCAGCCGTTTGCTCGAGCGCCTAGAGCTGGCGCCCGGCACTGCTGTGACCCGCCGGAGTTTGCTGCGGGCAGGGGGACCCCAGATATTTTATTATTTAACAACAATTACTCTGACAGAAAATTTCATTTGGATCAGTAGCTACTTATTTCCTAAAACTAAAATTTCTATGACTTAAATAATTTAAGGAATCTCTCTTATTGTGTGTGTGTTTCCCCTGACTGGGAACACAGTTTAATTGCTCTATAAACTTTAGAGAGTTTTTAAATATTGTCATAAAAGTAAATGAGATAAAAATGAATGCTAAGTAAAATGTCATTTTCTCGTGCCATTCTTTTTCATTTTGTATTGTTTTTTATAAGTGAAGTTAAAGGGTCAGAATCATTAAGTTTTTATAGCAACTCAAAATCAAGTTGACACAGTACTTTTCTTGGAGTTTTAATTTGCCTAAACTCAGTAAATGAGAATCAAAATTAAGAAAACAGCATTGAGGAGTTTGAAGAAGAGCCTGGGCCAAACTCCAGCCCTCAAAACAGCAGGAGTTGCCAAGTTTCTCACTTTATGTTGTCCTCGGCCTTCTCCATCCTTGGGAAACAGGATATAATGTGTCAGACTTTGAAAGCATCTTTTTATACAAGTAATTACATTTTGATAAAAATAACACATGATATTGTGCAATAATTAAACTCTCACATCCAGGAAATAAGTTAACTCTGGAGCAAAATGAGTGACTCTGGGGGTAAACAGTTTCATGTTTTTCTTAATTTCATGTTCTCATAGAATAACTATTGTGGGCCCATATTTCGATATGGCACAAAAGCCATTAGCCCGGTCCGAGCTGACCACATAGCTCTGCAGACAAGCTGTTTCTCCCTTAACAAAGGCCAGGATGCCTGCTCCTAGCTTCTTTTGTTAAGATGTGGATTACCTGAGAAGAGATGTTTGACTGAAGCTGATGACTTCAGATATTTGGTGCTTCCTTCCTTTTGTAATTTGGAAGGATGTCTTACAGAGATGCTAATTCAGGGCCTACCTGACTGCTAGCTGCGGCTGTGACTTGAGCCCAGGCACTTGGTTGCCTAGGTGATGCGTAATGTGTTTTCCCCCTTCCCCACTCAATTTGGTGTGGGTATATAAAATGTTTGGAGAATAAATGGCGATCTGGCCATTTCCATGATGACGGTGTAAGCTGTGTCAGTTCTTTTCCTCGCGACTCTGTTCCAGCCAGTTGGAGGAATTAGGGAATTTATGTTGGACCCTCATGGGCCACGACAACTATTTATTAAAATCTTATCATAGCAGTATATAGAAAATCATATAAATAAATAAACTTTGAAAATACATTGGTGCTAACATCAGTTATGTGGATAACATCCCTCTTCTATGAGCCTCAGAAATTATCTGAGCCATAATTTCAGCTTGTTGGATAGTCAAAGCTAGTGCTTATTCAGCAAATATATCTCAAGGTTTTATGTGACAGTAACAAGTATGTTATATCTCACACAGTGGAGTTTAGCTGATATTTAGGTAGCCAAACTAATGTGTAATTAGGCTTTTGGTTATGCAATGCTCCAACTTCTTCATTTTATGTGACTTCTAATAAACTTGGGGTCAAGCACATGAATCTTTTTAGAAATAACATCTATAGTTAATAGGAACTTTTGATAAAGATGAGACACAACAGATATTTTAAGTGATGTATGTCTTTCTTTTTGTCCCTGATCACAACAAAAACTCCCCAATGATTTTCTATTTTGTATTTTCTCCTGTCTGTAGGTGGTTAAATCTATGTATAATTGTAAGTGAGTGTCTAAATAACATAAACATCAGAACATGTTACAGGTTTTGAAACTGTTTCCCATGAGGCTTCATCAGGAATACATGGATACAACTACAACTGTAGTTGTCTGTTTCCAAGATTCTATAAAGGAATAGGTCAGTCACAGATATGGTCCTAGATCTACTGCTTTTAATCTCTGAGCTTTTCCTTGTGTTTTGACATTTTACAGTATGAATTTACATCTAAAGTTGCTTTAGCTGCAATCTCCAGTGAGTAAATTTAAGGTGAGTAGGAAAGGGGACTCCAGTACAAAGTAATTCTCCCTGGAAAATATACATATACAAGACCATAGCTACTCGAACAGAGCCACACCTCTGTATACTGACATTCCCTATGAACTTATCGGGGACAACTATATTCAAAGTATCACTTCACATACACACTACAGGCCTCCCACACATACTATTCAATATATTCATTTTACACCTACAACACTACTGAAATTGCCACTGTGCTATTAGCTATAACAGAAACACAATTAGCTATTATAGAAATACATTGCTTATGTTCAAGTAGTAGACTAAAGATGTGGTTTCAGGTGTGGCAAAGTGAGCATCTTAAGACCTTCCTGGGGTATATCCTCATTTGGAATTGCAGATCTAGAGTGGGACAAATAGAAGAAAGAGATTATCAATTACAATAATTTCCCCCATATATTCTTTTTTGTGCATTATCATTTTAATGGAAGGTAGCTATGTATATGACATGTGTCTTTGGGTACATTACAGAATATGCACATACAGAAATGCACACGCTTGCACACACACACACACATACACATCAGTGTTTGAGTGTGTTAATGGCAAATAAGGTATTGGGAGAAAGAAATGCCAGACAAATTATTATCTGTTCCTTTGGTGCATTTGACTTCATTTACTTGATTCTAATATTTCTGTAACTAGATTGAGATTTATAGCTGTTGTTCTTTTGGTCCCTGCCCTAGCCACGCCCACTCCTTTTAACTCCTGACCTCCGACCCGCCATCGCTCTCTTCCTGCTTTTCCTCTCACACGGGGCTTTGCCTCTCTCCTCCTCTCTCTCTCTGTCTCTCTCTCTGTCTCTCCCCCCCCTCAATCTTTCCCTTTATTTCTTTCTCTCCTTGTTAACAAATTCTTATATGGCTATTTCCTGTGTTTATATGTCTGACCCGCCGCCACCGCCGCCGACTGTAGCCGCTTGCTAGGGTGCACCTGCGCCCGGCACTGCTGAGACCCGCCGGACCTTGCTGCGGGGCGGGGGGACCCCAGTGTTATTTTTTTTTTTAAGAATAAGAATAGCCATTCACAATTAGCTTTTCTACTTAAACTGATAGTAAGTTAATAGCATTTTAGAAAATAATTAGTAGAGAAAAATCAAATCTTTAAAAGAGTATTTGTTCATTTTCAGACAGAGATTCTTTTTATTGTAATCCCATTACATGGAAATATTCAGAATCACAAAATATATGAAAATCTATTGGTTGCTAATCAATTTGTAACAGCAAAAATGTTGAATAATATAAAGAATAAAAAGGCATGTTTTGTTGAGCAAATTTTATTATAGACATATGAGAAGTGCATCATTATTGAGTGTGATTTTCAAAATTTAGGATATATTGTTAAAGAAAAGCAAAAGTCACAATAGAAAATAACCTTGTGATCACAGAAGCATTCAAAGAAAAAATAGTAAGCATATACAAAAGAGCTGTATTTTATCTGTGTAATATAATAATGGGAAATGTTTTTCCTTTTTATATTTTTGCATTTCAAGCATTTTATACTAAAAGTTGTTATTATGATCAGGAAAATTTTTCTTAGAGGAATAATTTTCCTATTAAGGATGTGGCTTAGTGTTTAGCCTGACAGATAAATGATTTGGGAGTCTTCATTTCCAATCCTTACAACTAAGAAAAAGGGCTCAATAAAAGAAAACAACATATTTTTCTTGTAGCCATTAGAGAATTGGGGTCACAGGATGACCTGTCACCCTGAAAATTAGAGAAATCAGAAAATACAGAAAATCACAGCTTAGAAACCGGCTTCTGGGGCCAATTTCAGTAGGAGCTTATAAGCTATGATTGACAAATTGCTGGAGGCTTAGCACAGAAGAGCTTCAGAGTTAAACACAGTAGGAGAGGGTATACTGCCTTATGGGATTCTATGCTTTTGAGACATTTACTCCACAAGCTCTATCAGGTTCTCAAAATAAAAATAAAATCAAAGACAACTTTCATGAAGGGATAAAACATTCATTTTGAAATAAGCACAGAGAAGTGTTTCCCCCCTAATAGTCTAACCTACTTAGGATTTATCAGAATTTATTTGACCCAGGAGAAGAGAATTATTCATTTTCGGTATCCTTTGCTCCTTTCTAGGGAAGAAGGTGATGATGTCAAACATTGCAATGGCTCACTAACAGAAGGAAACATACCCACCAGATTACAGAACATTTTCCTCCATCCTCCATCTTACTTCTTCTACTTCAAAAGAGAATGTGCATAATTGTGGCTTATAAAAGACAGAATGCAAAGCCCATACACTAGTGAGAAACCTTATCATGAGGAACCAAAACTAGGAAGAAAGACATCACAAACAACACCTGAAGAAGCTTTACCCTCCGATACTGATTATTAGGAGAGACACAGGAGAGATAGAATAGGAAGCACAACACTTCACACTGCAGAATATTAACAAGAGCTTTTAAATTGAACATTGTGGTTGGTATTCATAAAAATAACAGGGGTGATAATGACAAGCATTTATTAAAGAGGCAATAAAATCAGAAAAATGGACATTTTAAATAATAAAACAAGTGTTTTATGAACTGTAGTGTTAGGTATAGTAAAAACTATAATTGACATCATACAAAAATAAGTGGATAATTTAATAAGAAAGATAGAAAACTTCAGAAGAATACTAAAAGAAAACAGCAGAATTTAAAATAAAACTACTCTAAAATAAAATATAACAACAATAGCTTCACCATTTTCCTGGAAATATCTGAAAAAGAAACCCAGTGTACGTGATAATATGTTAACAGAGCTTTCCCGAGATGAAAAATTAATTGAGAGAGAAGAACAAAAAATTTGAATAAAACATGTAAAAATAACTGGAGGACAAAGGATGTAATAATACATGAAAATTGAAAAGGTCAGAAAAGGGAAAGTAAATGAATACAAATGATATAGAGTTATATAACAGCTAAATATTCCTAAAGATATTGGCAGATATTAATTAGTAGGTAAAAAAAGTTCAGTAAACAATGAAAATGGTAAATAGTTATCTTATATATCTTGATATGTTTTATTCTCTTTGAAAACATTCAAAGACTAACGTCATACATTTACATAAAGGAGTACTACTCAGCAGTGAAAAAAACATTTTGAAATTTGTAGGCAAAAGAATGGAACTAGAAAAAAAAAAAAACATCCTGAGTGAGACAACCCAGACCCAGAAATACAGGCACAGTTTTTCATAAGTGGATAAAAAACATAAAACAAAAACTAACCAAACTACAGTCCACAACCCCAAAGAAGCCAGGAAATGAGAAGGACCCTAATAGAGTCATACATGCATCTCTCTGGGAAGTGGAAATCTCCTGAATAAAGTGGGAATGTGTGTGTATGGGGTGGGTGGAATGGGAGCGGGGAGGAAAGAACATGAGGGGCTAGGAGGGTCGAGTTGGAGAAAGGAGAGAGTGAACATAATGAAAGAGGTATTTTGATAGAGGGAGTCAGTATGGGGTTAGCGAGAAATCTGGCACTAGGGAAATTACCAGAAATCCACAAATATGACCCCAGATAAGAATCACAACAATAGTGAAGAATGTGTCTTAGCTATCCTTCCCCTGTAAGCAGATTGATAACTACTTTAATCTTTATCATAGATCCTTCATTCAGTCACTGATGGAGGTAGATGCAGAAATCTACAACTAAGCACTGTCCAGTCCTCCAGAGAACAGTGATAGAGCAAAGGAATGGTAATATGAACAAGTCGGTAAAGACAAAGTTTGGTCTTTACAACAGAAACAATTGACCTGAAATAGTAGAAGTTCATTGACTCTGGACAGACAGCAGGAGAACCTGCATAGGACCAAACTAGACCCTCTGAATGTGCGTGATAAATGTTTGTCTTGGGCCATTTATGGAACCACTGACCATGGAACCAGTGTTTATCCTTAGTCTTTGAACTGATATTTTAGAGACCATTCCATATGGAGGAATAACTTGCTCAGTCTAGATATAAGGAAGAAGGCCTTGGTCCTGTCTCAAGTAATGTGACACACTTTGTTGACTTCCCATGAGAGGACTTACCCTTTCTGAGGAAAGGATGGGATGGGGAAAAGGAGGAAGGAATAGGAAGAGGCAAGGGAGAGCGAACTGGGATTGGTATGTAAAAAAAAAAAAAAAAAAAAAAAAGATGTCCCCAGGTCCCCAGGTAGTTCCTTGGGCAGCTGAGGAGAGGGAACCTGAAATGGCCCGATCCTATAGCCATACTGATGAATATCTTGCATATCACCATAGAACCTTCATTTGGCGATGGATAGAGATAGAGACAGAGACCCACACTGGAGCATCGGACTGAGCTCCCAAGGTCCAAATGAGGACCAGAAGGAGGGAGAACATGAGCAAGGAAGTCAGGCCCACAAGGGGTGCACCCACCCACTGAGTCAGTGGGGTTGATCTATAGGGAGCTCACCAAGGCCAGCTGGACTGGGACTGAAAAGGCAGGGGATAAAACCAGACTCTCTGAACATGGCGAACAATGAGGGTTGTTGAGAAGCCAAGGACAATGGCACTGGGTTTTGATCCTATTGCACTACTGGCTTTGTGGGAGCCTAGCCTGTTTGGATGTCCACCTTACTAGACCTGTATGGAGCGGGGGGCGGGGGGGGGCCTGGAACCCTGACTGCTCTTTCTACTGTAGAGGGAGGGGGAAAGGAGTGGGGGGAAGAAGAGAGGAGTGTGGACAGGGGGATGGAAATGGGGGGAGGAGGAGGTGGAAATTTATTCAATAATAATAAAAAAAGAAAATTAAAAAAACCTTTTAAAGAAAAGCGATGTTTTTTAAACAATAAGAGTGAGAGTTGCCGCTAATTTCCCAAATAATAAAAAAGCAATGGAAAACAGATAATTAAAAAAAATAAGTATGAAAGAGTAAAAATTCAACCAATATAAATGACTTGAAAATAAGATAATGAATCAAGGCATTGAGATCACAACATGATTTTGGGGCTAGTGAGATGGTCCAGTGAGCTAAAAGCACTGTTGCTTTTGCCTAGGACCTAGGTTCTAAAAATTCAACCAATATAAATGACATTGAAAATAAGATAATGAATCAAGGCATTGAGATCACAACATGATTTTGGGGCTAGTGAGATGGTCCAGTGAGCTAAAAGCACTGTTGCTTTTGCCTAGGACCTAGGTTCTATCCCGAACTCCACACAATATCTCCCACCCATGTGTCTCTCCAGTGCCCAAAGATCCAAAACTTTCAAATATCTTCTTCAACACTGCACACATGTGCACATAAATTCATGCATGTAAAACACTCACACAGATCATTATAAGTTAATAAAATGAGTATTTAAACATATATGAATAAACTAATATCAAAAGTGTATTTTGGTACAAGTGTAACAAATGCATAAAATTATATAGGGAAACTATACAACACAGACAAAATAAATCAAAGCCTATCTAATTAATGGTCACATAATGCATGTTTAAGTCAGAAGATTCAATACTAGGGAAAAATTTATTCTCTCAAAATTGTGATTGAGTTGTTAGTCAGTTTTACCTGGTATTTATTTATAATGATGATTTTTAAATGTTAGCTATGTTTTTTCTGAGAGCAACATAAGAGTAAATGGAATTAGACAGCAAAACAATGTTTACAATGAAGAAAAGGGCAAGAGGAGTTAGAAGAGTTTGTGAATCGTGGTGTAGTTAAAAATAGAGCTATAGACACAGTTGTGGCAAAAGGGTCTACACATGGCTCAGTGGAGCAGACCACAGAACTGAGAGAGACTCACAAATATGCCCATTGGCTTGAGAAGATATTGGCATTTGATGAAAGTAAGCATATTCTTTATTTTATTGAAAATAATTTCTTTCATACAATACATACATCCCCACTATATCTTCCCATCATGCCACTGCTCCCAATTCACTCTTCCTCCCTTCTACAAGCTCCGCTCATCCTCCAGGCAAACTAATCCTCCACTTCCTCTTCAAAAAGTATAGACCTCCAAGAAATGTCAGCCAAACAGGACAAAGAATGATACAAGAAGACAGGGCAAAAGTCTTCATACCAAGGCTGGACAAGGCAACCTAGTAGCAGGAAAAGAGTCCCAAGGGCAGGCACAAAAGTCAGAGTCCAACCTGCCCCCATTGTTAGGAGTCCCAAAAAAAAACCACCAAGTTAACAGCGACAACACATAAGCAGAGAACATAGTGCATAGCCATGCAGACCCTCTGGTTGTTGCTTCAGTCAATATGAGCCCATATAAGGCCTGCTTCATTTATGCAGTGGCTGGTATCCTGGTGTCCTCCATCCCCTTTAACTCCCACAAAGATTAATACCCCCTCTTCAATGCAGTTGGATCTCCAACTGGAGAAACCCAATTAAGATCTCCAATTTTATGGAGGGTTTTGAAATGGAAGCAGTCTTAAACAGCTTGGTGTACAAGAAAACTTGTACAATCCAGGCATATTTCAGACTACATACTCAAAAATAGAAAATTTTGTATAACCCAGACATGGTTCAAATCACATACTCAAAAATAGAGAGGTTATATTGTTTTGTAAATACTTTACCAAAAAAATACACAATCAGATTCTCTTATCATCTCTATTACATGTCAAAATTGTATTTTATCTTTTTACAGACTGAAAGAATAGATAAGAACATAGGTAGAAAAGAAAAGCAGAAAATGATTTTAAAAGTCTAAGTGAACAGAGGAACAGAATACATAGAAGAAGCAAGGGATATGCTATAGTGTAAAAGCATAATTTGTCATAATTAACCAGAGAATGAAATGCCTACATCTAAGTAGAATTTCAGACACTAAGGTTCTGAAACACCATGCACATTTTGTGTTGAATGGCACAACTTTCGTGATGTAGATACTGCATATAAAAGGTGAGCTTTGTGCTTCCTTGTTTCTACTGTTATCCCAATAACCCAACCAAAGGTCCTGGATTGCTATTCCCTCCATCACATTTAAAAAATGCACCCAAGGTTTGTAAATACTGTGATATATTTCAAAAATGCTTTTTTTAGAAATAGTAATAAAATGGGAATGTTGTAGCTAAAAGAAAATTCATATCAACAGAGCATTATCACTGAAAACATAGCATGTTGTGAGGGGGTAATAAATTTTGAAGGGCTCTTGAAGTTCTACTTTCTTATCTACACTTTTAAAACATAGTGTTTCTAAACACATGTGGGAGTGTATCATCTGCTTCTCAATTGTTTTGGGGTCCAATGAAGATATTGGCTTTTATATTGGGGCATTGCTTACAGTTAAGTTTTCAGTCTTTATTTTCAAAATCAAATTTTCTTCTATTGAAGAGAACAAATTAGGAACAAAGCAAAGATGCAATTTTATATAGGTCACATCCCAAGCTAATTGGATATCTAGTAACAGGCCCATAACAAGTGATCCTTGAATGCTATTACCACAAGAACATGTTCCTTTTTAGAATCAACCTAATAATTCTCCAACTGGCATATATTATTAGCTCTTACAGCTTTGTCTTTGTGTTCAGTCAAGATGAGATTTACATATAAGCAAATACATACAATTTACTAGAGAAGAACATATAGTTTCTAGAAACAGTTGAGCATCACATTCAATTCTGGTATTATTTTATACAACAAAACATTTTGTGCTGTCAATTTGCTACCTTTTCTCCCTCATCAGCATCCATAGACTATTCCAGTCTACTTATTTAAATATAACTTAGTTTTGCTTTTTCTGCATTTTCTTTTATCCCTTTGTTCAGCTATCTTCACTCAAAATGTTTCTTTTGATATTAATTCTGATTATTATGGATAATTGATACACTGGTTTTATCTAATAATAGATTTAATTTAACATGATGATAATTTTTTGTGTATTCAATTATTACTAAGCACTGAAATTTTTCTGTTTAAGCTTCATAGGTAATTGATTTCCTTTTGCAACGTAGGCTTAAGCGTGCATCCTATTATTAATAGAATCATTTCTCACATCAGTACTGAATGCAACTTCTTTTGTATACTACTGTAAAACTTCTTGGTTGGAAATATGCAACTTGAATATTTTCTTCTGATCTGTGACCTGCCTTTCAACTTTTGGTCTAGTAGGCTTTTAAACAGAAAAGCAGCTAAAAACAAACAAGCAGCCTCCTACTTAACACCTAACCCCAAATAGCCAGTAATAGATAAAATATCTCATTTTTTGAGCCAAATGGCCATCATCCATCCCTAGACTTGGATTTACCCCTTCCCTCACACATAGTCTTGGTATCCAGTGCCAATGGACATTCTAGTTCACCCCACTCTTTTGCATGGTCTTGAGTTACTGCAAGCAAGCCTACAAAGTCTGGAAGAATTACTTGCCTTTTCAATGTGTGGACACCTATGCAAGTCTATACAATTTACAGATTATCTGGGAAGATGACAATATGATTAATATAAAATTAGTATACATATACAGTGATATGTGTTCTGTGTATATAAGACTGCATTCCTATTTTATATATCATTTGTCACTTATCTGTCATCTATCATCTACCTATCCAGCTATTTTACTTATTACACAAAAAAACCTTAGATGACATTGGGGAATGAAAAGATGTGACAGATCATTGAAAAAAATGTCCTAGGAAAGTTTCCCATTCACTCACCTAAAATCAATTAGGCCATATGATTAGCCATATGATATGATGAGGAAATAATGAATGTGAAAAATATTTTAATCACTTCTGGATGTATATTTAAAGAATACTAAACTTCAAAAACTGAACATCAAAATAGCAGAGCTTAGAAGCTTAGAACTAAATATCTACTAATGTATTCTTTATAATTGTTTTTCTTATTATTATTAAGGGTAGTGATAGTAACTGTTGCTGTGGTTATTATTGTTTCTTTGTGTGCCTCTTTATATATATATATATATATATATATATATATATATATATATATGTGTGTGTGTGTGTGTGTGTGTGTGCTCATGCATGTACATGTGTTTGTAATTAAAATAGTAAAATTGCAAAGAATAAGGAAGAGAAAAAAGTAGAAAAGGAATATGGGGAGAAAGAGAAGAATTTGTCTAAGATAAGGACAAGAAATCAGGAAGAGAAGACAATAAAATATATTATACCTAAAAATGGGGCATTCTTTTCTGGGAAAGAAGGGAACTGACAAGAGATGGAAATGTGGATTTGGAAAGATAGAGGATGGGGCAAGCAATAACAATGTCCAATAATATATGAGTACAAGAATGTCACAATGAAGCCCATTTTGTCTTCTAAATGATGATGATGATGATGATGATGATGATGATGATGATGATGATGATGAATTTAGCTATACAGCACAATGGAAGGACAAGGTTTCCAAATGATGGAGCACTTGTTGAACTTGCAAAAGCTCCAAGACCTTGGGTTCTTGATTCTATTCCCATTACCATACATACACAAAAAGTGACTCAGTTTAGAGATCAATACAAATAGATCTAGCATCTATTTTTTTCCTATAAATTTGGCTCTCACCAATAAATAGAGAAAGGAATGTAATAGAATGAGAATCCACAGTTAAGGGCAGCAGATTTCCAAGAAAGGAAGATTAGTTCTACAATAAAATTCAGAAGAAATAAAAAACTGTAAAAATATATGAAAATGTTTAAATTATATTATAGTCCAAAATAATCAGTCACTTTTGGTTTTGGAGTCAAGGTATAGTAAAATATTAGGAAGAGCATTAAAAAATGCACTTGGTCACCTAGAAGTGATGATCAATCAGAATGAATTATTCAATCCATTTCATTAGGAAGATTGAAAGTAAGCTATGTGCAGAGCTTGTTCCTAAGGTTTTTAAATGTGTTAGCTCAGGTAATTCCTCATTAATTATAAAATCTTTGAGAATGTAACCTCATAAAAAGGAGTTGGAATCATCAGAAGCGTATGACTGCACAAGATTTCTGTGGTTCGATGATTAATATATGAAAAGACATAGGCTTGGCATATGGGTAATGCCTCAAAGTTAATGATTTGTGTTAGAGGAAGCAGGTGGAGAAGGAAAAGAAAGGCAGGTATTAAGTAGCTCAACACTTCCGTGCATATGCCATCATCTTCAAAAGGACTAAGGAGAATCAGGTCCTCTGATATGCAAATTTAGTCACAAAATGTGATTTAGAATAGGATTGGTTTTCCAGAAATTCTATAATCTTTTGAGTTGCCAAGGCATTCCCTTGATCTTTGTCTATTATATCTAGTTTGAGATGTATAGAAATTATGTACTTGATATTCATGGCTTGTCTTATGAATCATTCTAAATATAAGATTAATATAATCATTGCTTTCTATCTCTGGCCTTTCTCCAGACATCAGAGATTTAATTTATTTAATTGATAGAATAGTTGATATTCATAGCATGTATGTTGTTAAAGTCAAAGTGAATGATCCTTCATGGACAAGTTGATTGTTCTAAACACATTCTCCAATATTATGATGATGTACTAAACATTTCTTAGAAATAAAAGCACTCAAAAAATATTTGAGACAAGGTAATAGACATCAAATATTACATTATCCTTATAGAATTTATAACATGCAATTTTCCTAATGACATAAGTAATAAATACATTCTCATGAAAAATAATTATGAAGAATTTGGAATAGATATTTCTTATTCCATAGCTAACTATCTATTCCCACCCATGTAGGGGCAATATTTTCAGATTTATCCTACCAGAAACTGTCTCCACCTTTGGGAAGTTATATCATTTTAAATATTAAGTTTTCTTGAAGAAATATATGGCATGAAGACATATTTACAAAAATAATTAAAAGTATTTGTATATGTCAATCAATTATTTTCACCTATTGACCATCTCTGAATTATTTATCACTGTATTGTATTTTGTGTATTTACTGTAATCCATTAAAATTTCCTTTATTAGTTAATGACTACAATTTTAAGTAGTGCTTTAAGAATATCTTGCAACAATTTTCATATTAATTTCTCATTATTATTTTAAGAATGAGTCTTAGAAGAAAAAGTTTTATATAAAAGTATCACTACTCCCATATCCACCCTGCCCCCATCCCAACAGTCCCATTCCCCCAAGCTCTCCCCATCCTCCCCATATCTTAATTAAGGAAGCCATTTTAGGGTTGGTGAGAGACTTGACTTTAGAGGTGTTCCCAGGTGTCCATGGAGATGTCCCCAGCTAGATTCTTGAGCAGCTGAGGAGAGGGAGCCTGATACGGCCCTATCCTATAGCCATACTAATAAATACCTTACATATCATCATAGAAACTCCATCTGGCGATGGATGAAGTAAGAGACAGAGACTCACATTGGAACAATGGACTGAGCTCCTAAGGTCCAAATGAGGAGCAGAAGGAGGGAGAACATGAACAAGGAAGTTAGGACCGCGAGGGGTGCGCCCACCAAGATGGTGGGGCTGATCTAATGGGAGCTCATCAAGGCCAGCTGGATGATGGAGCATGTGATCAAACCGGACTCCCCGAACGTGGTTGACAAGGAGGGCTGACTGAGAAGCCAAGGACAATGGCACTGGGTTTTGATCCTACTGCATGTACTGACTTTGTGGAAGCCTAGTCTGTTTGGTTGCTCACCTTCCTAGTACTGGATGGAGCAGGGAAGACCTTGGTCTTCCCACAGGGCAGGGAAACCTGACTGCTCTTTGGACTGGAGAGGGAGGGGTAGGGGAATGAGGGGAGCGGGAGGGAAATGGGAGGAGGAAAGGACGCGGAAATTTTTAATTAAATAATATAAAAATAAATAAATAAAAAGTATCATTCACCTATTAAATGGCATCATTAAATTTGCAGTCAAATGGAAAAAAAATAAAAGGATAATCATACTAAGTGAGTTAACCCAGACACAGAAAGACAATTACTTTCAGTGTTTTGGGCACTTGCCATTAGAGAGGCTCCTATGCCAGCAGATAGTAGAGGAGGTAAAAACCCACAGTCAGACATATGGAGAGAAGTGTCTAAATCAGAGATTTCTATCTTGTCCCTTCCGTCAGTGCTCTGGAAATCCTAGAGATACAGGGGCAGGAAGGCTGTATGAGTTAGAGAGCATGGAGGATACCAGAAGAACATGATCTGCCCAATCAACTAAGCAGGGCTTACATGGACTCACAGAGACTGGGGCAGTAAGCATGAGGCCTGCTTGAGTCTCCACAAAGTTCAGTACATATACGTTGTGGCTATTAACTTGGTGGTTTTGTGGAACTCTTAATGCACCGTGGCTGTTGACTCGGTGTTTTGTGGAATTTTTAATTTTAGGAGTAGGTGAACTGTTGATTCTTTTGTCTCCTTTGGGGCTCTGTTTATCCTGTTGGGTGGTCTTGTCCATTTCTGGTGAAATGGCTTTTTTTTCCTCATCTTTGTGGTATTTGGTTTTATTGTGTTTGGTTGTTGTCTCTTGGAGGCCTGATCTTTTCTGAAGGGAAACGGAGAAGAAGTGAATGGGGGGGGGGGAGGTAGTTAGAACTAGAAGGAGTGGAAAGATAGGAAACTATGGTCAGGAAGTATGAGAGAAGAGTTTATTTTTAATTTAAAAAAAAACAAAACAAAATAAAATGAATTGTTTTTAAGATGGGAGAAATAGTAGCAAATATGTATTGTAGGAATGATCCAATATATAGCTTGATGCCAAAGGTCATGGAGAGACTTATCCCAGTCCTGCTTTTACTGTTTAGTGATGGAACAGATAAGAGTTTTCAGAATGAGGAGAGTAAAGGGGAGGTGGAGTTTTCAGATAGAAGAGAAAGTATGAAATGGTCTTCTACATATTTGGAAGAGCAAATGAAATAGTGAAGTATGATTATAATATATGTAATAAGTATATATATACACGCATATAGTTTTATAATGTGATATGACATATAAGCATATGGATATTTGAAAAGATAATGAATTAAATCACTAGTCATTTTCCTTCTTATAATTATTTGAGAATTTTATGTGGATATACACTAAAATAACCTTATACCCTACCCCCATTTTCTTTTCTAATTCTTATTTAATCTCTCTCTACAGACATCTCCCAGATTCGTTTGCTTCTCCACTTTCCCTTCTTTCTCTTCCTTTATTTAGTAATCTACTAAGAACGCCTAGTGTTTCCCATGTATATATGGATAAGGAGCCCTATACTAGAACAGAGGTAATCTACCAGTGTACAGGGACCCAAAGAATGATTCTCACTAACCAAGAAACTATCAATTAATTATCGCTTAGCTCTGAACGAGGCATCATGTCTTCCTCCCATCATCAATCATCAATGCTGTAGTTTTCCTTATCTTGATCTCATACAGGCTGATTTATTATTTGTTTTCGCAAAGAAAAATAAATCATTATCTAGCCATAGTAAAAAGGAACTCACTTGCATAACTACCCCATATCTTTGGAATTACACTTATTCTATATACCATTCCCAGCAACAAAGAACAATGTGCCTTAGTCTTTATGCAGAAGGTATGCATGCTTCCTTCTTCTTCAGTTCCTCCTCCTTGACTCATATCTCCCTCTTTAACTCTCTTTCCTTATTTTACCTCTTCCTCTTTTCCCCTTCCATTAATCTTTTTATTCTTTTTCTTGTTATATATTTTGTTTTGATTTTTACATTTCGGAGAATATAGGCATAGGAGACAGGAAACTAAATTCTTAGGCACTGTTTGATGTCATTATACTTTGCTCTCTGACCTAGAGAAAACAATATTCACATGCTAGATAATAACAACTTTAAGACATTATTTGGTACAAAAATTATAAGATGTGTGGCAGAAAATTAAATGTAAACTGTCATAGTGAAAATATGTCACTGTTTTGCTAAAATGTTCAGACTTGTGGGGTGCTATTCAAAAACAGGCATTATACTAAAAGGGGTAATTTCTCATTTTAAAATGTTTCTCTAAGTTATAAAAACATAAATAAGAGGTTCTAAAACAATTGTGGTTGCCAAAATCATCAGTTTTATTTTACAACCTGGATTTAAAAAGAATCTCTACTTGAAAATTGGTATGCTAATAGTTAGAAGTTAAAATTTATTAAAAGACTATTAACCTACCTAATAAACTGGAAGAAAGAGTTATGTACAGTGTCTGTGAGATGAGTGCCGTTAGAAATGAACTAACTACTCCAGAACCCTTGAAATGTTCATGTATCGGAGCAGTAACATGAAATAGGGTGGTGGAAAGCATAAAACTCAGGAGAAGTTCAATGTCTGTATGGGATGCTGTAAGCATTGGAGCCCTTTCTTTATTCCCAGCAACTTCAAATTCTGAAGTAGATTCTGGTTTATTCTCTAAAGAAGCCAAAAGAAACTTCTTTGAATATGGACATGCAAATATTTCCATTGAAAATAAAAATAGTGTTGGTATTAAAAGAGAGTGACACAAAGCTTTAGATATTGAATTTGGGAGCATAAATTGACATTGCCTTTTCCTACTGCCTTAATATAAGCTAACAGTTTTGTCCCTTACTTCCTCCCATCTAACTGCCAGTAGCTCTCAGAGGATAGAGACTTGTCTAAATAAACTAGTCAGCTATTACAAATAATGCTGATAGGAACAGAGTTGAGCAAATGTACTTGTGGTATGATTCTGTATTCTTCGGGTATATGATAAAGAGTAATATTACTTAGTCTTGAGATTGATTGATTCCCTGATGCCCAGTTTTCAATGAACCTGTCATATTGATTTCCAATATGACTGTACAAATTTGCACTTCCATCAATATTATGCCACATTCTTCCCAGCATAAGTTATCATTGGTGTTTTGATCTTACCCATTCTGATAGGTAAAAGATAGTATCTCAGAATCATTTTGATTTGCATTTTCCTGATGGCTAAGGATATTGATCAATTCCTTAAATGTCTTTTAGCCATTTGAGTTTCTTCAGTTGAGATGTGCCTCTGTACTTAGCTCCTTCACAGTCAAAAAACTTAAAGAAATCACAATAATACACATAATCCAGATTCTCTGTGAATTTTTTATTTTTATGTGACCTATATTTTTATTTTTCTTAATTTATGACTATCTGTACTCTGTCTCTTTTAAGACTTTACCCTTTTTTAAAGCATTAATTTTATTTTATGACTCTATATACAAAATAACTTTGGGTAACTGTCCAGGCAGCAAGATGTCTCTCTCATTTCTAGTGTATGTATATTTATAAAGGGATCTTGACTTCAAAAATTGGGTCTAAGGATATGATGCATTGAAAAGGAGGTTCTTCTTTTGTTTTCACAGAAGATGAGAATTTGTGCATTGCCTCCAGGCAAATATGGTTTGATAGACCACACCCTCCTGAAAGGTTGCTGTAAACACCCTCAAAAACTTACTTTGCTCAACTGCCAACTGAGATGAACCTAACTATAGGATACAGCATTCATTTACCAAGGTTTTGCATTTCTTGAATTTCCTCAGTTTGTGTTTTCTTTATTGCTTCTATCTCCGTTTTCAAATCTTGAACTTTTTGTTTAACCTATTTGATTGTTGTTTCTTTAAGAGATTTATTTGTTTCTTCCAATTTTTTGTTTGTCTTTTCCTTGATTTCCTTAAGGGAAATTTTCAACTTCTCTTTAAGGGTCTCTTTCATCCTCATAAATTTATATTTAAAATCATTTTCTTCTGTTTCGTTTGAGTTAGGATGATCAAGTCCTTTTGTCATATGACCACTTGGTTCTGGTGTTACCATGTTGCTTTTTAGGTCTTAATAAATTCTTACACTGGTGCCGACCCATTTCTTCCTCCAGTTGGTGCCAGCAGTGTCTTTGCCTCTTGGTCCAATCTTTGCAATTGCTGTCTGTATCTTAGAGAGCTGCTCTTGATCTACTCTTTGCAGTCACTCTCTGTATTTCAGGGAACTGATGGGACTCTCTTGGTCCACTCTCTTGTTCGGAAAGTTTCCTTATTAAATACATCTCTGTGTATGTGTACATGCTTGTGTCAGTGTGCACAAGTGTTGAAGTGTGCAAAGATATGCACTAGCTTGGAGACAAAAAGAAGACAAAGAGCAACTTCTAACTCTCCAACTTTTCCCTTGAGGTAGGGTCTCTCATTAAAACTGTGACTTGTTCTCAGTTAGAAGCAAGAATTCCCCCAGTAATCCTACTGTCTCAAAATCCCCATTGGATTTGTGGTTATAGGCTTTTGCTCTGACACTTGACTTGTTCTATATGTGCTGGGATCTTAACTGACGTCATCCGATCATAAAGAAAATGCTCTGAAACATCTCTGAGCCATATTTCCTGCCCAGGAAATTGATATTCTTACAAAATAAAATCAAAATGTTAAAGAAAATTAATTATAATTGAAAATAATAACTAGATAAGGCAAAAAGTAGAAAATAAGCTAATTAACATGCTAATGAGAAAAATATAAGACAAGGAAACACACTACCAGAAAGGTCATCACAACTCAGCCTTACATAAGAGCAAAAATAGTTTAGAATCTTGTAAAAATTGAAACACAGTGCGAAGTACTGATTTAAGAACCAATACTGAACAATAGCAATGAATCGAAACAAAAGGTAAGTGTGACATACAGTTACTTTTAGAATTCTAGATGACACCAATGATTATTAATAAAGTGTAGTATTCCAAATTTTTCTTGGCCTCTGCCTCATTTCAGTGATGACAGAAACTACTTAAATCTGTCAATACTGGGCAAATCAAGTTTATATCACAGAGTGTGCTCTCTACTGCAGATATATGTTTGCAAACCATGCCTCACATGTTAACCTTTTCTCCCTTTTCTTTCAAAAGCACCATGCTTTGTTGGTTCAAACCTGCTTAATTGCTGCCAAATAGTCAATAAGTAGATAATGAGGAGGATAATGTAAACTTATTTAATCCATCCATCTATCCATCCATCCATTGATTTACTTCAGTACTTTGTACATGTGACTTGTATGTGTCTGTGTGTTTTCTATGCTTGAATTCAAAAGTGTAGGAAACAAATTTAATGTTCTCCCTCTATCACAAGCCCAGCTATGATTGCAAGCATGTGATTGTAGCGGCTGCAGTCAAACTGTATGAGAGGTTAGAGATGGCTTCCAACACTGGGCCAAAGAGAAGAGGATTCTATGAAGATTGCCAAGACACTTAATTATATATAATATGAGATAGAGGGATTATTGATTTGGTCAGAGAACAATGCTGTAAAGATAATATGAGAGATTCTGTCATCCTTCTTGTTTAAAATTTGTTTATGGTCAGCTGCCATTCTTTTGGCTTCTTTGATTCAGGACGTATATAAATCATCTCCGTTGACAGAAATTTGCTATTACTGCTGTTTCTAAGACTCAGAAGACCATATTTATTTCTGAAAGCAGGTGGGGTTTACTTTCAACAATTTGAAAAAAAATATGGTGTCATATCTCTGTAGGCTTTATATAAATGTATACATTTACATTTAAATTTTCAGTGTGGGAAAACATATGCCAGATTTCAACAACTTGTTTGTGAGAAGTTGAACTGCTTACACCTACATTTCCCTAACACTCTTCCTTTATTTTTGGTCATTACATTTGCAGTAATGACTCAGAAGTCTGCATCATCTGAAGTAGCAAAAAGACTGATAGCTTCTTTATGTGTAAGATTTCTTAAATGGTACACAAATGATATAAGCATGCCAGCCAAGCCTGCAGGGTCAACTCTGATTTAAACTTCAAAAGCTTCAAGCCCAATATGGAAATATGGTTACTCTGAAATAAACAGTATGGATTAGAAATTACTGTGCAAAACACCTCTCATTCAACTCTTATTATTTCTTAGTGGACACTTAAATAATCAAACATTTCTTTTATAATAATTAACATTTTGCAGTTGTTAAACATTTTAGCTTTTATGAGAGATTTAGTCCTTTGGTTTTGCAAGCCACTGTGCAATAGTTCTACAAAACTGTCATTAAAACAAGTATTTATTTTGAGCTACCTACTCATAATTTTTATCTGACAGCTATCATTTTAATGACATAATTTTGTCATTCTTTCTCTGATTTTGTCTCTCTCTGTCTCTGTCTGCCATTTGTTCTCATTTGCACTTGCATTTGCATTTGTACCCTTCCAGCAGCTATACTTATTGTGATATTTAGCATGTAAAATCCTCGAATAATTTATAAACGTTTAAGTTTATATACCCCTTTAAATAAAATTAAGGAATAAGCATCAGACATTTTTTTTTCTCTGCACATTTTCATCATAGGCTTCTGAAAGACTTTAGGCAAAAAGTATTTTTAGTTACTGTCACATTTTCCTCTGGGATATTGACCAAGGTTAACCTGGACATTCCAGAATTTGATGTGAAAGTTTAAACCTATATTTAATATCACTAAAGTATGACTCGTGCTTGTAATGGCAGTTTGTGGCATGAACATGAAGATTGATAAGCATCGTATTTCATTTTAAATCACAGGGAAAATGAAATAGCTCCCAGGTGCTTGATTTGTTCCTTGTGACCATCGTAGTGATTGATGCAGATAACCTCATGATCAGTAACACCTGAAATAAGTATCGATTGCCTTGGTAGCTCAAAGGAACTGATGAGCTATGGCCCTGCCTTTGACAGATAAGACTTGAAAAATAAACATCTTTGATATATCGGAAGTGTTTGATACTCTTTATCTAAGTAATGTAAAAGTCTTAGATTTCTAAAACATTTAGAAAGTTTAATGTGATTAAGAAGTCTGAAACAATATTTGCAAGAAAAAGATAAAATCCTCTAAAGAATTTTAAAATTATGCATGAAAAACTATACACTCTTTGGGAGAGAATGTAGAACAAGAAATTAATTTTCAAATGCCATCATCAGAGAAATTTTGTGGTTCTATCATTGATTCCCATTCTTTATTAAAATGACAGCTACCAGATAAGAACACAGGGTACTTAGAAATCTGAACAGAAATATTAGTGAGAAATCTTCTGAGCCTTAGGGGTTAGCAAGAATATGAGTGAAAAGAGAAATTAGAGAAAATTTACAAAGCATAGCTGAAGAAACAGGACAATGAGAGATGCTGCGAGTTAGCTGCACACCTTTCTCTATGGTCTATGCAAACTGAATAACAATAAATCTATTTATAATGGTGTATTTGGTGCTTATTGGAAAATATGTCATTTGGTGTACACACTTGAAGAATTCCTGACTAAAGATTCCCCCAGCCCTCAATTTCTGGATCTGTTAATATTTGCTATGGTTGTCTTTTCCTGACTAATTTTATATTGTTTTGGTTAAATATTCAGCAATTGAAAGTTGAGAATCTTTGAGGAGAAAACTAAAATTTTAATTCACTTACTATTTGCATCATCTTCAATGTTCAGAAATGGCAAGAACCTAATATTTTAAGTTTTCAGCTCAGTATAAAATGTCTTTAAAGTCTAAGTAATCTCTTTAAAAACTTAGCATTTAGTCTTTTATCTTTCTACAAGATCTTTTCTAAATAATGTGATCTTGATCCTTATTCATATTATTTTCCATCAGCAAACATGTGCCAACTTGGAGTTAAATTTTAAATACAACAATAAAACCTTGAAACTGCAAAAACTTTAAGCACAATAAAGAAACACTATTACTCTGAAATAAACACTATTGACATAATACTGTAGGCCACCACACAACAGTTCTATGAAACTCGTTAGAACAAGGACAATATTTTGTACTACAAATTAGTTAGCATAGAAGTTTATTAATAAAATACTTCATAAAATAATTGTGCCTATCATGTATGATTTGTTTCATCATAAATCTCAATAAAGGATAATTGAGAAAGAAAAGTACATTTTTAGTTGAATATTTATCCAAATTGGTAAGAATACAATTCCAAAATATGTAAAAATTAATGTAAGAAATCAACAAAGCTGTTATCTTTAATTTCAGTGTATTGCCTTCATGCTTAAGAGGATAAAGTCACTTGATTACAAGCATAATGAACTGAATTCTTTTCCCCAAGACAAACAAGGTCAAAAGAAAGAATATCTCTAGCTCTCTTTCTCTCTCTCTCTCTCTCTCTCTCTCTCTCTCTCTCTCTCTCTCTCACACACACACACACACACACACACACACACAAACACACACACACACTACATGGAAAACATCTTCATGATAAAAGGCAATATTTATATTTAAATAGTTTTTATTTCATTTCTACTGGAATTTGTTTTTGCAACTGTATAAGTAATGATTTTAAAATGAATTGATAATTTTAGGATTGAATAAAAGACAAATGAAAGGACAGTGAACATAGAAACAGAATTCTTAAGAATTTTATCAATATGAATTTCCCTTCCCTGACATCCTTCCCTCTCATTTTTAATCCATAAAGGATATGATAAACTACTGATAAAACAAATGGGTTGTGAAATGAAGAATTGGAGTTGAAAATTCTCCAATATTAATGTGTTTTGATCCTTAATAATGGATTTTAAAAATGCTCCATTAATCTATCCACATCATTGAATGAATTAATCAACGTAAAATAATTTTTCACAAATCTCAAACTTGATTTTTAGTAATCTCAGCTTTATCAGTGTTAACTCTTTAAGGTATAACGTTAAAAAGATCAATTTTCTTGCTCTGTAAACAAAATGACCATTGATGTTATCCTCTTTGTCCTACACCCTAAAGCTAGTTTTATGCAGTATTATCAGAGGTAGTGATCAAACCCGGGACTTAATGCATGTTGTATACGTATTTTTACAAGTTGAACAATTTCTCTATGTTTTCACTTATTTGCAAAAGAGATCAATTAATATGAATAAATTTGCCTTTAAGCCTTTTTTCATGATTGTGGTAATTATTGCAAAGGTTAAAATGAACATTTTTGTCAATGATATTTTCATTTCTACCATTAGTAATATCACATAATATGGCTGACACAGGGAAATTGTAATAGTTAACAAACATTGGCTTCTGTTGACCAAATATTAACAAAATATAGATAATGGGGCTACAAAGATGTGATGTCCAGAGGTTATGAGTGTTTTATACTCTTTCAGAGGAACTGAGTTCAATTCTCAGCACTCATGTTGAGTGGTTCACAGCCAACTGCTACTTCAGTTTTAGGAAAGGTAACACTTTTTCTAATCTCTCCAAAGTCACCAGTATACACATTTGCCTTAAAAAGATAGAGACAGAGACAGACACACAGAGAGAGACAGAGAGACAAAAACACAGAGAAAGAGAGAGACAGATGGAGAAACAGATGGAGACAGAAACAGAGATTGTCTTTTAAAAATAATTGCCAGGGAGAAAATTGGGATTTTGGGGGTGGGGTGGGATGGGGGTAAGGGGAGATGGGGAGAGAAAAGGTAGAAGGGAAGGAGGGGGGACTTGGGGAAACAGGAGGATTGGGATAAAGGAAGGTTGGATAGGGGAGCTCGGAACCACAATTCTTAGTTAAGGGAGCCACTTTAGGGTGGGCAAGAGACTTGACCCTAGAGGGGCTCCCAGGTGCCCAAGCTGAGGTCCCCAGTTAGTTCCTTGGGCAGCTGAGGATAGGGAACCTGAAATGACCCTAGCCTATAGCAATACTGACGAATATCTTTTTTTTTAATTTTTTTTATTGATAAAAGGAGAATAAAGAAAAGAAAGAAAAAAAAACACAAATTTCCCCCTCCTCCCAGCCTCCCATTTACCTCTCCCTCCTCCCATTCTTCTCCCCCTCCTCCCACCCCTCTCCCTTTCCCCCCACTTTTCTCCCCCTCCCTCTCCAGTCCAAAGAGCAGTCAGGGTTCCCTGCCCTGTGGTAAGTCCTAGGTCCTCCCCCCTCCGTCCATATCTAGGAAGGTGAACATCCAAACTGGCTAGGCTCCCACCAAGCCAGCACATTGCGTTGGATCAAAACCGCGTGCCATTGTCCTTGGCGTCTCATCAGCCCTCATTGTTCGTCATGTTCAGAGAGTCCAGTTTTATCCCATGCTTTTTTTGGTAACAGTCCAGCTGGCCTTGGTGAGCTCCCAGTAGATCAGCTCCACTGTCTCAGGGGGTGGGTGCACCCCTCGTGGTCCCGACTTCTTTGCTCATGTTCTCCCTCCTTCTGCTCCTCCTTGGGACCTTGGGAGCTCTATCCAGTGTTCCAGTGTGGGTCTCTGTCTCTATCTCCATCCATTGCCAGATGAAAGTTCTAGGATGATATGCATGATATTCGTCAGTATTGCTCTAGGATAGGGTCATTTCAGGTTCCCTATCCTCAGCTGCCCAAGGAACTAACTGGGGGCCTCAGCTTGGGCACCTGGGAGCCCCTCTAGGGTCAAGTCTCCTGCCCATCCTAAAGTGGGTCCTTTAACTAAGAAATGGGGTTCCGTGCTCCCCTATCCAAACTTCCTTTATCCCGATCCTCCTGTTTCCCCAAGTCCCCCCTCCTTTCCTGCTACCTTTTCTCTCCACATCTCCCCTTACCCCCATCCCACCCCACCCCCAACATCCCACTTTTCTCCCCGGCAATTTTGAATGACGAATATCTTGCATATCATCATAGAACCTTCATCTGGTGATGGATGGAGATAGAGACAGAGACCCACAGTGGAGCACTGGACTGAGCTCCCAAGGTCCCAAGGAGGAGCAGAAGGAGGGAGAACATGAGCAAAGAAGTCGGGACCACGAGGGGTGCACCCACCCACTGAGACAGTGGAGCTGATCTACTGGGAGCTCACCAAGGCCAGCTGGACTGTTACCGAAATAGCATGGGATAAAACTGGACTCTCTGAACATGGCGAACAATGAGGGCTGATGAGATGCCAAGGACAATGGCACGGGGTTTTGATCCTACTTAATGTGCTGGCTTGGTGGGACCCTAGCCAGTTTGGATGTTCACCTTCATTGATATGGACGGAGGGGGGAGGACCTAGGACCTACCACTGGGTAGGGAACCCTGACTGCTCTTTGGACTGGAGAGGGAGGGGGAGAGGAGTGGGGGGAGGGGGAGAGGGGTGGGAGGAGGGGAGAGGAGTGGGAGGAGGGGGAGGGAGATGGGAGGCTCGGAGGAGGTGGAAAATTTTTTATTCTCCTTTAATCAATAAAAAAAATAAATGAAAAAATAGACAAAGATTTTCAACTTAAAAAAAATATTAAATGGTATTATGGTGGTTTGAATGAAAAAAAAAATATATAGATCAGGGCATCTCTCAACCTCTTCAGAAAAGCTTCTTGCAGTAAATGTCACTTGACATAGAAACTCATAATTGATCGATGTTTGCAGAATAAGAGACATCAGAATATTGGCTTGAACCATTTCTGAGTGGTCTTCCCTGGTGGGTAGCTCATAACAATATAACTTCAATTAAAAGAATACACAAAGAAAACACAAGCTTACGACAAAATACCAGCATGGAAAAGGGGAAGTGGAAATGAAGTCCCATTCTAGCTGAAGAGCTATTACCAAAAGATTGCTGCAAAGAAAGAAAAATATCAGTTGTCTACAATTGAGTGACACCTGGCGTACCCCACGGCAGGTGGTTCTATACCCAGGTGGGTAGGGAGGAGGGAAAGATTTGAGGACAGTTGTAGGAAAGGGTATAGATATGACCAAAATTCAAGCAAGCACTTCTCAAAGAATAAATAAAACATTATTTTTAAAAGCTCAATCCTAAATGCCATAAACACAACTTTGTATGTGAACTTAAAAATCACTCGGGAGGCAGAGGCAGGCGGATCTCTGTGAGTTCGAGACCAGCCTGGTCTACAGAGCTAGTTCCAGGATAGGTTCCAAAGCCACAGAGAAACCCTGTCTCGAAAAACCAAAAATAATAATAATAATAATAAATAAAATAATAAATAAATAAATAAATAAAAATAAATGTTTAAAAAATATATAAAAATTAAAAAAATTATATAGATAGATAGATTTATAGATGGATGGATGAAAAGAATGATACATTGAACGTTATATATTTTATAAACATAGCTTTATAAAAATATATTCAGAATGAATTAACTGACTGTCTCATTAAAAGTATGTCTAACATAATTTTAAAATAATAACAATGAGATTTAACTCTGCTGGTTTGGTGGTGCATGACTGCTCTATTTGCTGAAGGAGGCTGAGGCAGTAGGATCACAAATCTGAGGCCAGCCTGGGATACATATTTTTAAAAAAGAAATAAAAAACATGTTGGATGGTGGTGGCACATGCCTTTAATCCCAGCACTCAGGAGGCGAGCTGAACTCTTGGAATTTGAGGCCAACCTGGTCTACAAAGCTAGTTCCAAAACAGTTAAGACTGTGACACAGAGAAACCCTGTCTTGAAAAACTAATAAATAAATAAATAAATAAATAAATAAATAAATAAATAAATAAAAGTAAAATGGTAAAGAACCAATTTATGACTTTATTTCATTTAGGTATAGTTCAGTACTATTATGTGTGTTCTATTTTCAACAGTAAGCCTAAATAATAAATAATATAAAGTTTCTTTATAATTATTATTTGATACCTATGCCCATAATATAATGTAATATCAAACTCATAAGTTTCTTATTTGTGTGAAATTGTCCAAATTGTTTGCAGGCGCTTCAACAGTGCCACAGGGTACAGCCAATGTTCTTCATGACCAGCAAAACCTGTACCATGTTGGAGACAGTTACACCTTAGCAATTTGGCTACCAGCATGGTGTGCAGTTTTGACCTCATGTACTCCACAAACACACACAGATCTCCACTGCTCCAATGTGCACAAAAAGAGGAAATACTTTCCAAAAACGTTCACCTCAACGATGTGGGACTCTTTGTTAATTCGAGCTGAGCTTCCAGCCCTAGCCAAGCAGCGTTTATTGTCCCAGTAAAGCAAAGGTTTCACCTTACTGCTGCTTTTTAGTCACACTTGATACTTCAACACCAACTGGAGAACAATCTACAGATTCTTAATTAAAATTGCGACATAAATAGTCAAAATCTCTCAACTTCATTCTGCTGATTGACAAGCCTTACCTCCATTGTCTGCATTTCTCTGCATTATTTTCCAATTGCCACAGAACTCTTGCATAACTGATATTTCAAGAGTTTGCCCAGCCTTAAGTTGCGATGCTTTCAAAATTCCCCCAAAAGAACATGGTCAGGCTTGTCTCAACCATACCAACATCTTTTCCTGTTTGCTTTATGTTGCTGTGATTAACACCTTGGCATGAAGCAAGCCGAGGAGAAAGGGATTTATTTCCTCTTACAGTTCATAGCTCAACATGACGGGAAGTCTGATGAGTAACTTGAGCATGGCAAGAATTTGGAGCAGAAATTATGGAGCAAGGCTGCTCTCCATGGCTTGCTTTATTTGTTTGTTATACAACCCTGGACCACCTGCCCTAGAACGATATTTATCACAGTAGGTAGACTTCATGCATCAATTATTAGCTAAGATAATGTCCCTCAGACATTCTTGCAGGCCCATATAATGGATTCAATTCTTCTTGATGTTCCCTATTCCTAGGTATCTCTATCTTGTATAAAGCTGACAAAAATTAGCCAGGAAGGTCTATATAACCACACACTAGAAGAAGTGTTCCAGAAGTAAACGTTTTGGTTCTTAAATCGTCCTTGTGATACTGATGCAGATCACAGTTCAATGAAAGCTTATATCACCCTAAAATATGGTTTAGTTTGCACAGAATTGAAAAAGAACATGTTATTGCAGCTTAATGATATCATCATTGTCTAGATGAGTTAGTGAGTTATGAAAATATATGTACTTTCAAGTCATATTCATAGAGACAATATATATTTACTTAGCAAGTACATATGATAAGCATGGTCTTGGATGTTGGAGAGCTAACAATGAGAAAGCTGTTCCTTTGATTGATTTCTATACAAATGATATACGCAGTCCTATAAAACTGAAAGAGCTTCAACTTATGCAGGCTCCACCATCCTTTCTTTCTGCAGCTTTCTGTATGATTGCCACTCATTCTTCCCTCTCCTTGGATGTTTCAAATAATTTCTTCTAGTATCTCTAGCCTGGTCCTTCCATTCACTGATCATCAAATATTCTGCCAGAAAAAAAATGTATTCGATGAATTTCCTCACTTCATTTAAGTTTCCCAAGATGCCACTTTCTAAGAAATACATCCCCTTCATTTCTTTTGCAAAGTAACTTCATGTTTAACCTTCGCCAGAGTACCTAATGTGGTAATTCTAACCATTTTAAATAGAAAAGAAAAGTCAAATAAAAAATGTGTATAGATAGAATAGAATATTCCATATTTGAAAAAAATTAAACTGAAATGTAGCCCTGTATGGCAGAGATATGATGGTTGTTGAAGAAAGTGGAAAAGAGAGCTTTCAATTTAGGTAAAATAGTTGCTCAGCAAGATAAATACCGCACACTTCATATATAACATTGTTTTGTAGTTAACAATAAGCTCTATATTTAAATTTTTGTTTAAAAGGCATATCTTTGAAAGGTCATGAATCTGAAAGAGAGCTATGAGAGGTATTTGGAAGGGTTTAGAGACAGAAATAGGAAGGAAAATGATGTAATTATGTAATAATCTCAAAAATAAAATAAAAAAGATTTATCCACAGCTCAATGTTCTCTCTAAGAAAAAGGAGGTAGGTAAAAAGAGATTTCTAGTGGTGATGGATATATGTATTGTCTGATTAAATGATGATTTCATAGTTATATCAATATTTCATGCTCATCAAACTGTATGCATTAATTACATATATAATTTTACCAAGTATCATTTTTATTACATAGTTATGTTTGTAGGCACACATATTCAACTGCCCATTTGCCAGAGAATGAAGCCACTAGTAACAACTGAACATCTTATTCCTAAGGTGTTACTTTTCTAAAGCCAGTGGTACCTTTGGGGATGGACATAATAAATGAGGCCTGCTAAAGTCTTATGCAAGAACCAACTTTATTCAGAACATTAGACAATTTATACTAAGTGGGCTAAGTGTAGTCACATGAGTAAGATTCACAATCACCAGAGCAAACTGCACATAACAGGTGAGCTGCATATGAAAAAACATATTTTATATAAGTTTGTAAACAAATAACAACAGCAAATTGTAAATAATAATCTGATGTAAAATCATTCATAACTGATTCACCTGGGATGAACAGGAAAACATGTACCAAGAACAATTTCCTGTTTGGAAGAAACTGAAATCACAAGATTCATTTGTTTTTTGGGAGTTTTCTCACAAGTACTCAGAATTCTCCTCACATGATTCATTCTTGGACAGGGTTTCAACATCTGCTATTTTCACTTTTTTTCTTTTATTGATTTTTTTATTGAGCTCTACATTTTTTCTCTGCTTCCCTCCCTGCCTCTCCTCTCCCCTTCAACCCTCTTCCAAGGTCCCCTTGCTCCCAATTTACTTAGGAGATCTTGCCTTTTTGTACTTTCCATGGAGATTAGATCTATATATGTCTCTTTTCGGGTCCTCATCATTATCTCTGGGATTGTGATTTGTGGATTTGTTTTCTTTGCTTTATGTTTTAAAACCACTTATAAGTGAGTACATGTGATAATTTTCTTTCTGGGTCTGAGTTACCTCACTCAAAATGTTTTCTAGCTCCATCCATTTACCTGCAAAATGCAAGATGTCATTTTTTTTTCTGTGTAGTACTTCATTGTGTAAATACCACATTTTCTTTATCCATTTTTCAGTAGAGGGGCATTTAGATTGTTTCCAGGTTTTGGCTATGACAAACATTGCTGCTAGGAACATAGTTGAGCACATGTCCTTGTGGCACGATTGAGCATCCTTTGGATACATACACAAAAGTGGTATTACTGTAACAGTGAACTCCACGAGAGCAGGAGTGGGTCCCATTTTCATTTTAAACAGAACGATATCAAAACTGGTTTTGGTTTGAAAAGTTCTGAATAAATCTAATTTTCTATCGATCTGTGAGCAAACTGTAAACATAGAACTTTGAAAATATTGTATGTAATAATTCTCCACCAAGAACAGCGATCCAAACCATGTCTAGTACTGTTTGTTATATTATTGTGTTGATTAGAAAAATCTACAAAATAGCTTGAAAACAGACCCCCATGATTAGTAGTTCTGAGCTTTTATAGATCATAATTCCATATTTCTCTAATAGGAATATAAATGTAATGATGTCCTGTGCTATTGGGAAGTGATTCAAATCCCAAGGCAAACTTAAGTGCAGTGTCTTCTTCAGATGAATGGGTGAGTCCTAGAGTCCCAAGGTCCCGTCATAAACAGAGAGTCATTAGTAAAGATAACAGGAGCTGGATCCATCTGGTCTACATGTTGAAACAAAGGCTCTGAGGATCATGAGAGCAATACACATGTTCAGAGCCTCTCACTGCAAACGCACAAGTCAAAGTAGCTCCAGAAAAGGATTCTCAGGTGATTTAGGGCTCTGTGTGTTTTGCAGAATAAATTCTCGTTTCATGTGTTGTGTTATAATTTGGCACCAGTTGGGCTGGGCAGACTTAACTTCTGATGATATAGTCCATATCTTCTTTTACCCTTTGGCTGAGGGTTTTTCTTTTTTTCCTGATACTTTCCACTGCTTCCTCACCTCTGCTATGTTCTTGATCAATCAGGTCTGGAGGAGATGAAGAAGAATCCATAATATTATGGTGCATCCATCTGCAATGAAAGATATCCCTTCCCAGTTATCTTCCGGAGAGCTAAAATAGACCAAGTTAATGCACCTCTTGCTTCTACTGCAACAATACTGGGGAGATTAGAGTATGCACAAGTATGAGTTTAAGGCTGGAAATAATCCTACAGCAGAAATAAAATCTGAAGCAATAATGAAAGATTTA